>NC_143578.1:44710332-45026999 GCF_048544385.1 Mastigoproctus giganteus | reverse complement strand
CACACGCTTCTTGATTAGACCGGGGTTCGAGCCCGTCACCACCAAATACGGAAGATGCGGAAAGGTCAGGGAATGACCACCGCACCGGAGCAATATGGCCTTAGTTGCTAATGCTCCTAAAAACCAAATAACAATAACAACAACTGTGATTTTGTTGTGTGTCATGTCTGTATAGGTATGTGTTTGTTGGACCAATTTGTATGCTGTGTGGGCAGAGAAACCCAAAGTAACTTGCAGTCAAACCCTGTCCACCCACCTAAGCTCAGCTAATTACAACCCTGATTGAAGCCTTTAAGTATTCCTCCAGTCTTCAATGGGATTTATATCCAGATCTCTCTAAATGACTGACAAATGATGAACCCAGTATATCCTTGCAGAGGACCTTTTCCCGATTTTTGTGTTATAAATCATTTAAATGTAGTCTAATTAGTGTTTTATGTTAAATGGTTTATCAGTTGATCAGTTTAACCAGTCTCCAACTCTGCTGTATTCGTAAAGTAATTATGTTCCATGTACAGGAAATTTTGCTTTATTATCAAACCTAATGTAGTCAAATTAAGGGTTAAAGAATGAGAAAGAATAACATACCTTTAATATTCAGACCTCCTGCATGTCTACAAATAATCTTTATTTATATGAAAACTTTAATGTGTGCAGAAACCTTTAGCCTTTAAGACAGCTTCTGGTCTCTGTGGAACATTCTTCATTAGTTTTTTTCGTAAATGCCCTCTGATATTTTCTGCCATTTCGCTTTCAAAGCTGTGACCACTTCAGCTTTTTGGGCAGTCTCTCCTCACTCACTTGATGATCCACTTCATCCCAGAGATTAGGATTGAGGTTAGGGCTTTGGGCTGGTGCCAATCCATCTTTTTGATGCTCGTGCCCTCAAACCAGTCCATCACAATGCAAGCAGTATGACATGGAGCATTGTCCTGCTGATACAGGTGCCTTCCCCCAGTGTGCTGCCACAACATAAGTAATGCATTATTGTCCAGAATGTCTAGATTGACCTCATCATTCATGGTTTTGTCCAAAACAACTAATGGTCCCTGACCAAACCATGAAAAATAGCTGGTGACCATCATGCTGCCTTTGTCAAACTTCTTTATCAGGATGATACAGTCCAGCAGATAGCTTTCTCTGGGCATCTTTCACACCCAGGCACAACTGGCAGACCATGTACCATCAGTCATTGGTCCACAGTACAAGAATGGCATACCTTTCACCAGGTAAATGACATCTGGTTTTAGTCGGGGTTAGTGGCTTGTGGAAGGCCACACAACTGTGATAACCCATATCGTGCAGCATCCAGCACACTGTAATGGTGCTAACATGCGTCCCAGTCATCTCACTGAGGGTCTGTGTGTGTTGCAGCAATGTCAACTTGCATTCTGAGCAGACAATTCTTTGCAAGGGTCTCCTGTCTCATTTTCTCAGCTTCAGATGTCTCTTGCTTCATTTTGTGATGGTTTTGGTACCAGTCTACTGTACTTCCGTTTGCAGATCACATCACCAATTGTGGACCTAATGACCTCCAGTGTTGTTGAAATGTTACATACAGATTGATTGTTATATGGTACCTTGTTAGCATTATGTGCTGAGAGTCTGTTAACTCTGTTGACAGACTCCCAGTGAAATCTTGCATTCACAGATGTACTACTGTCTCCTTGAAGGCATGCAAGCATATTTATAGTTGTCTGACATGTTCTTGAGTACAACATGACCAACTATGAATGGAGAGGATGTCCAGATATTATTGGTAGGGCAGTGTATTTGTTTAGGCATTAATATAGCTGGTCACCATATTTGGATCAGGGATAATGATTTATCAGTCCATATGGTAAAAGCAGACACCTCAGTAACTGTCTCTGTATCTCTAAAGATGTACATATTTCTGTCTGTCATTTCTTATTGAGATAGCAGGTTTATAACAAACTATTAGATAAAATTAAATGTCAGCAGATTACAGAAAATTTTGTTGTATTAAGCACTCAAATGGGCAAACAGGGTAAAGTAACATATGCATTTCAGTTGACTGTAGTCGTACATTCATTTGAGTTGATTGTAGTGCAACTCCATTTCACTGCTAAATATGGCACTGTTCTTGTATTTTCTCTATATTGTGAAATCCTCTGATCCTACATGGTCATCCCAGAGCATAAATTTAAAATTTACTTTTTTTTTACTTTTAAATTACAGCATGCCAGTTGTCTTTCATGTAGAAACCTATTTTATTGTCATAAATGGCAGTATAATGGGTATAATGCATGTATTGTTTGGAGAGCTCTTGGCTAAAATTCTTGAAGACAAAGAATTCTTCACCACATCTTCAATAGAAGCTGTTTGTTAAAAAAACTTATTATATAGTGTTAAATATCAGAGTAGATCACTTCTTTTTTTTATCACTTAAGAATATTTAGTATGTTACAGCAGATTGTCCTTCATAACAGTATAGTTTGTTTGTCACATTGCTTTTTTTTTTTTTTTTAATGAGGTCCGTGTTCAGATTTTGTTGGAAATGAAGGAATTCTTTAATTTCTCTTCAATAGGTGGCCAATCTCAGGCGAAGGGAGCAGTGTTTTTAAATATTTGAAATAGAAAACACTTTGTGTGTAAATTTGAGAATCTGTTTATTCTTAACAGATTCTTAAATTAGTTTCTGGGCATTGTTTCTAAATTAGTTTCTGGGCATTGTTTCTAAATTATATTAATTTAATTTATTCAGTTATTTAATTATAATTTTTAATTTATGAATTGATTTTTGAAAGGTAGTATAAACAGTCCCCTGTCAAATATATTCATTTAATCTTATTTACTATAAGAGCTAACACTAGCGTAAGCCATTTATTATTTTCCTGTTGCATCACCATGAAAATATGCCAAAACACCAAACTAACAAATGATTCTGTTATGTATGGTTGTAATTATATATATGTATATGTTTTCCAGGGTATTCTGTATCCAACTGTTATTATTTACTTTTTATTGAATGAGATTAGAAGTAGGTGTCCAAGTTCCAGGGCGCCTCCGTAGCCATGTGGGCAGGAGCTGCAGTGCATAGCACATGCTTCTTGATTAGACCGGGGTTCAAGCCCGTGACCACCAAATACGGAGGATGCGGAAAGGTCAGAGAAGGACCACTGCATATTCCCGGAGCAATATGGCCTTAGTTGCTAATGCTCCTAAAAAAAAAAAAAAAACCAACCAAACCAAGTTCCAGGGTTAGCTTCTGAATTGCCTTAAAACTATTCTTTAGTATCTTCCATTTCACTTATTTGTTCCCTCCGATAGTTTGTCTAGTTCTTGAATTATTTAAGCCATCAACTCCCACAACAACAAATGGATGTTTGTTCCAGCAATCAAACACCTGCTGGCTAAAGGCAAACTTCTGCACTATTCCACATCTATTCTGCAACCAAACTTCTTTGGTTTGAATTTATGCCCCTTCTTGCATGTAGTCTGAGCAAGAGGAAGAATCCCATCAACACTGAGCTTGCTTAGTCCATTCAAAGCCTTAAGCACCTCAGTCAGATCATCTTGCAAGTGCCTATTCTTCAGACATTGCAATTTGCAGAACTGAAAACATTGTTAATAAAAAGTACTCCTTTGTTCCCCTCACTAATCTCTTTGCCCTTTTCTGTACTCGTTCCAGCAGCTCTACATCCTTCCTAAAGTGAGTCATCCAGACCTGTATGTAATACTTAAAATGTGGCCTGACCATTGCCTTATACAGTGGAATAATCACCTTATCCATGCTAGCAAAATTCCTGTATATCATTGACAAAACCCCCACGAGCTGACCTGGCAACCTGTCTGCATTGCTCAGAGAACTTCATATTTGCCTGCACAGGTCTTTTTCATTTTTCACTACCCTGAGTGTAGTAACACACAGTTTGTACATTACTCTGGGGTTACTGCTACCCTGTCACATCATCAGTTGCCTCTCAGCCCATGTGCCTAATTTTTCTAGATCCTGTTGCAGTAGTATATCCCTATTCCTGTCATAACCGTCCCGCAAACCTTTGTATCATCTGCAAACTTGGACATTAAGCCTGATATACCTTCATCAATATCGCTGATAAATATAGAAAACAACAATGAGCCCAACACCAAATCCTAGGAGACATTGCTAACTACATTAGTCCATGAAGAGCAATGTCCATTGATTACCACTCTCTGTCTTCTCCCACTCAACCATCCTTTTACCCTTAGCAGCAATTTGTCCTTATTGCCATACTGCTCCAGTTTTTTTTTTTTTTTTTGTTTGTTTCTACGTACTGTATAAGTTTGCTTTATTGCATCATTTGCCACTACTAATGCTAATATTTCTTTTAATTTCTTTTTCAAATGCAAAGTACTGTATACAGGTAGTAGTAACTCCAGAGTAACATACCAACTGTGTGGTACTACACTCAGGGTAGTGGTAAATGAAAAAGATGGGTAATTGGGCAGTCAAGTATGATGTTCTCTGAGCAGTGCAGACAGGCTGTCAGCACAGTTCATTGGATTTTGTCAGTATTATACAGAAACTTTGCTAGCACAGATAAGGAGGTGATTATCCCATTGTATAAGGAATTGGTCCGTTTGGAAGTATTATTTCTGGATTAAATCCCAAATTTTTACCTAATTTGGGATTTAATAATCTCCTGTTATGAAATCTCTCTGTAGTTAATATTGAGTTTTTAGAAAATTCCAAAACCTTAATATTAAATTGGTGTTTTGGATAATGGAATCTGATTTTTTATTATGGCTTTGTTAGTGTCAGATTTATTTTCTCTGACTCTCATGAGTAATCTGTTTAATCTATCCAATATAAAACTTAATTATTATATTGATCTATCTTTGTTTAATCTGTCTAATATAAAACTTTTTTAAACTTTTAAAAAATTTAAATTTTGTTTTAAAGTTTAAAAAATTACATTTTTTAAGAAAAAAATCTCTTAAAAAAGATATTTTTTAAAATTTGGGTTCCTGATAATTTGTTTTTTCTAATAATTTGAACTGTGTGCTTACTAATTGTATTGGTAATAGCCATATGGTGCAAAGAAGCCTAAGGATTGTGCTGCACCAGTCAAAAAAAAAAGAAAGAAAGAAAAAAAGAGTAAAATAATAATAAAAAAATTAAATAATAAATAATAAAAGAAGAGGACAAAGGAAAGAAGTATAAGGGAATATAGGCATCTCTTTATTTACGTTGCTCCAATTTACATCCTTTCACTTATACATCCATAACCATTTCTCCCTTTCGCACATAGTCCTCACATTTATGTCAACTGAAAAAGCTGACTACTCATTTTACTCATGCCACTTTAAAAATTTGTGCAAGATATAGTCAAAAACAAATTTTCAGTGTGGATGAAACAGTTTCATTCTGGAAAAAAATTGGCTGATAAATTATTCACTGCCCAGGATGGAAAAGATTTATAAAAATCCCTGCAGACTTTTCCAGGACTTATTTGCTTTCCAAAGAATGCTGCAGATTTTAAGCATTAAGATAATGCTAGTTTACTACAGAAAGACTATGTGAGGTCAAGTTTGCCTGTTCTTTGGAAAGCAAATAAGTCCTGGGTTACACACACAGTTTTTCAAGACTGGCAGGGGGATTATTTTTGCCTAACTGTTAATAAAGATTGTAAACAAAGTGTTGCTAATATGCAGGGATATTTTCTTAGATAATGCTCCAGGACATCCAAAAGGTGTAAAATATTTGTCTGAAGGCAAAGTTGAAGTTGTTTTCATACCAACAAATAAAAGTGTACCAATTAACAAATTATGGATCAAGTTGTTATTGCAAATTTCAAGCACTGTTACCACAGGCAAAGCTGAGTGTGAGTGGCTCCATCTCTAAAACAATTTTGAAGGAATTCATCATTCCTAAGGCATAAATATTATTGATGAAGCTTGGAATGAAGTTTCTAATTGTATATGAATGGTGGAAAATCTGGAAAGAAATATAGCCAGAATGTTGTAACTTAAGAGGATTTTAAGAAACTGCATAGCAAAAACCCAAGCTGGAACCATGCTTGGGTAATTCTATGCAAACAAGCCTTGGGCATGGAAAAAGATGATGATGAAGAATTCATTGTCGCAAATGATGGGAAACTGAAAAACAAAGATCAGAAGAAGGGGGATGGAGGTTAAATACAGACTCCTTCATTATGCTCTCTTAAAGCACAGATTGTTGAATTATGATCCCTTAACGCATAAGATGTTACATTACTTAGAGGTAATAAAAGATGTTCAGGAAATAGATATATAGAGGTAATAAAATACGGTATATTATTCAAGCAAATGATCCAGTCCTTAATGAAGTGGTAAAATAAGTGTAAGTTTGGAGAATTCTAGTAAACTAAAGATTCCATTCATCTCTCACTGAACAGATTTTATACTCAAGAAAGATATAGCCCAGAGAAGGTACAGAAAAAGTCCACAAATGAGTCATCAGGAAGGTCAACAAATGAAGAGTTCATCTGGTTAATTTTTAAAGCCTGTTCACATAAGCAAAAACTTCTTGAAATTAAGCTTTACATTTTAAATTCTTATTGAATATTTTTAATCTAGTAATCTGAATACTGTATTTTGAAGGGCTTGAGAAGGGTATAGATAGTACTGTAGTTAGGGTGTCGATAACGTCTTAAAGTAAGGTAATATCAAAATGCAGTTTGATTTTAAAGAAAAATATTACCTATTACAACTTTATAAATATTATCTACTTATAGCATTGTAAGTAAGGGGAAAATAACCCTGATATGTCTTTTTGTACAGTATTCAACCTCCATGGAACCAATCAAGATGTAAATCAAGGGTTACTTGTATAAAAGGGGGAAGATAGAGAGTTGTAATCAATGGACACTGCTCTTTGTTGACTAATGTTATTAGTGGAGTCCTCCAGGGTTTGGTGTTGGGCTCATTGTTGTTTTCTGTATTTATCAGTGATATTGATGAAGGTATATCAGTGTTAATGTCTAAGTTTGCAGACAATACGAAGGTTGGCAGGGTTGTTAATGACAGTAATGATAGTATGCTACTGCAACAGAATCTGGAAAAGTTGAGCAGATGGGCTGAGAGGTGGCAACTGAAGTTTAACATTGACAAATTTAAAGTACTGCATATGGTTAGCAGTAACCCCAGAGTAACGTATAAACTGGGTGATACTACACTCAGGAATTTTGCGAGCAGGGATAAGGAGGTGATTGTCCCCTTGTATAAGGCAGTGGTCAGGTTACACCTTGAGTACTGTATACAGGTCTGGAGGCCTCATTTTAGGAAAGATGTAGAGCTGCTGGAACGAGTACAGTGGTCAATGGGATTGGTGAGTGAAACAAAGGGTTGCTGTTACCAAGAAAGGCTTAAATTCTGCAGCTTCTAGAGACTAGGCACCTGCAAGGTGATCTAATTGAGTTGCATAAGGCCTTGAATGGTTTGAGCAAGCTCAATGCTGATGGGATTCTTCCTCTTGCTCAGATTACTCACCTGAGAGACATAAATTCATATTGAGGAAAGACAATTGTAGAATATATGTGCAGAAATTTGCCTTTAGCCAGAGGGTGGTTGATAGTTGGAACAGACTTCCATCTGTTGTAGCGGAGGTCAACAACATATAATAAGTTCAGGGCACAACTAGACAAACATTTGGAGTGAATGGATGGGTGAAATGGGCAGGTTTTTTTTTTTTTTTGGCTGATACTATATAAGCTTGGTTTTTTGCATCATTTGCCTCTACTAATGCTAAATGAATTGAATAAATTTTGTCTGCTTGGTTGAAATGTATTGTTGAATTTTTCTTCTGTATTTTTGATGATTCTCTTAATAAACTGGGATATTTCATATTTCATTCGCAAGATACTGAATTACTTCTGTCACAATTTACAGTTTATGTAATCCTTATTTAGACCATTGTTTAATACATTGGTTACTTTCCACAAGCATGTTATTCATATGCAAGCAGATAAATTCTATGGGGAATGAAGATGTTTGTGAATGATTTGCATAGTGCATAGCTGAGTGGTCCAGAGCGGGAGTGCAGTAGCACACGCTCTTTGAGTAGACCAGGGTTCAAGCCTCTGACTACTGAATACGGTCGATCTGCCAACCCGCATTGGACCAGCGTGGCAGATTATGGTCCATTTCCCTCAGCATAAATTGTTGAGGAGGCTTCCATCCTGCAGTGGGTTGATAATGGCTGCACTTTACTTTTTATATAATATTAAAATCACACATTGGCTTCTCCCCATTGCTGTTACTGTAATGATAACATAAATTGTCTCGCATATGTAAACATCTGCTATGGTTTGCACACCGAAAAAGGACACATTTTCATAATATGGAACTGTAGAGGTG
This sequence comes from Mastigoproctus giganteus, assembly GCF_048544385.1. NCBI lineage: Eukaryota > Metazoa > Arthropoda > Arachnida > Uropygi > Thelyphonidae > Mastigoproctus > Mastigoproctus giganteus. The sequence goes on along the minus strand of NC_143578.1, from coordinate 45,018,659 downwards.
TTCGTAATTTTTCAAACACAATATATATAATTTTTTGACTTCATTTTGAAAATTTATCACAACATAGAGGAACCTGAAGTAAATTTTGTAAGAAGGCTAATACTGCTGGAAATAGGACATTCGTGTTTGTTGACTCAGCATTAATTGATTGAATGATTTTGATTGCACTGTAAAAATAAATATTTAAAGTAGAATTCACTCACAAAGATCAAACATGAATAGAACATGCTAGAACAGCTCATGGGATTCTGTCAATGATATACAGGAACTTTGCCAGCAGGGACAAGATGATTATCCTGTTGTTAATAAGGCAATGATTGGGTCACACCTTGAGTAATACTTACAGGTCTGGATGTCTCATTTTGGGAAGGATGTGCGATCTCTACACCTAGTCTATCTAAAAATTAGTGAGAGGAATAAAATGGCATTTTTACTAGAAAACACTTCATTTCTGTAAATTGTAGCGTCTGGAGACTAGGCACCAGCAAGGTGATCTGATTGAGGTGTTTAAGGCTTTGAATGGAATGAGCAAGCTCAATGCTGATGGAATTCTTCCTCTAGTTCAGACTACATGCATAAATCCAAATTGAGAAAGGATGGTTGCAGGATAGATGAGCAGAAATTTGCCTTCAGCCAGTGAGTTGCTTGTTGGAACAAACTTCCATCTGATGTTGTAAAAGCAGATAGTTTGAATGAATATATTCAAGAAAGAAAAAGACAAACTATTTGAGAGAATGAATAGATAATACGGGAAGTGTTTTTTTTTTTGGCTGACGCTGTTATAAGCTTGCTTTCTTGCATCATTTGCCACTACTAGTACCAAAATGAAGTAAGGTAGATTATATAGCATTAGCCAAGAAAAAAAAAAATACCCTTTCCAATTTAAATTTATATTCTCTTATGAGTGTTATCCAAGAAAGAGTTAGGATGCAATTAGCATTTAATTTACTCAACTTATTTAAAGGCTTAAACACTTTAATCAGGCCTCCTCACAATTGCCTGGTTTTCAGATGCTGCAGTTTACTGAAATAAAGGTTTCCTTTGTAAGGGTTACTCTTTTTGTGCCCTGAATAATCTTGTTGACCTTCTCTACACCTGTACACTAATTTTAAAATGAGGCCTTTGAAATCTGTTTGCAGTATTCAAGATATGGCCAAGCCATTGCCTTATACAACTGGATAATCACCATTTCTTCCTTGCTGGCAAAATTCCTGTATATCATTAACAGAACCATTTGAGCTTTCCTAATAGTCTGAATGCACTGCTCAGAGAATGTTATGTTATGTCAGACTGTAGAATTACACCTTGGTCTTTTTCATTCTCCACTACCTTGTGTGGTACTATCCAATTGGTATGCAAACCTTGGATTACTGATACCCAAATACAATATCTTGCATTGCATTTATCAATGATAAATCTCAGTTGCCACTTTTCAGCAAATCTAATTTATCTAGGTCTTGTTGGAGTAATTTACCATGACTACTTTCATTAACTACCCTTCTCACCTTTGTATCATCAGCAAAATTAGACATTAAATTTGATATGCCTTCATTAACAAATAGTGAAAACAGTAAGGGATCCAAGATTGAACCCTGAATAACTCCACTCATAATATTAGTCAGTGAAGAGCAGTGTCCATTAAAGGGGGATCCAATATCTCCCTTTAATGGACACTGCCCCTTTTCTCCCACTCAACCATTCTTTATCTGTAGCAGTAACTTGCCCCTAATGCCACACTGCTCGAATTTGTATAGCAGTCTTTCATGTTGAACAGTGTCAGAAGTTTACTGAAATCTGAGTATATGATGTCAAAATTATTTTTTGCATCCATTTTCTTTGTGATTATCTCATAGTAGCTAATCAAATTGGTCATACACGATCTCTTTTGACAAATCCATGCTGTGATTTTTGTATCACTGTTCTTGACAAAATATCTTGCAATGCTTCTTTAACCACTGACTACATTATTTTTCCTAGCAAGTAAGCCAAGCTTAAGGGTCTGTAATTACTCACTTTGCCATTTGATTCCCTCTCCCTTTGTGAACAAGAGAGGAAATACTGCTAGATCAAATCTGTATGCTTCTACAAAAAAGTGCACTGGCCATTATTAAATGCACTAATTTTCTACTGCAATAAAATAGAATGAAATTTCAACTTCCTCTGTCTGATTAGCTGCTGAGAGTGGGGGCTCACATCTGGTGAGTATGGGCTTGGCACACCCAGGGTCCTGAGCTGGATATCATCATTCTTCTCTTTCTTGGTGATTCCCTTCTACTTTTCTCTCAGGGTAACTTGGGAATTTTTTTTTTTTTGGCTGGTGCAGCATAAGCCTCAGGCTTCCTTGCACCATATAGCTAATAATAATAATAATAATAAAATGTACTTATATTCATGCATTTGAGGCATCTCAGACATACATTTAACGTTTATTATTTTGTTCAGTTTTAGTATGAGTTGATCCAATATACACTAGTCACAAAACTCTACCATTTTGGTATGATATTTACTATCCTGACTTAATATTATTTATTAACTATAAGTTCATAAGTACAAAATACCAACTACAATAATAAAAAAATATTTAATGAATATAAAGAGTGGTTATAATTAAAGTGCACCACTTTAGCTGCCTGTAGGTGGCATACCACAAACCGCCAAAAGAAGAAATTTGGAATATGACATCATATTCCAAAAATCCACAAAAAAATAATTCTAGAAAGTGACAGCAGGGTATATTTTGTGCTAAATACAGCTACAGAAGCCAACACACCCACAGTATAATTTATCTAATTAAGATACGACACAGCATGAAGAAGAAAGAAGTTGTGAAAATAAAACTGAAATCTCCATTTGTGCTGGAAGTACAGTAAAACATAGTCAACTTCTGCCTGAAACTTATCATAGAGAATGTTGGCAGCTGTCCTGTTAATGCTTTCTTTTAGGTCAGCCAGAGACTGAATATTGCTCTGATAAAACCAGCTGGCTCTTGTGATATTTGCATAACCAGAATTTATAGAGATTATGGTCTTGGAGAGCAAGGTAGCTAAACATAAGAATAGTCCCAGGAAATGATGTGTGTGGTTATTGTCATTGGAAAACATCTGTTTTAACACTGTGCAGTGTGGATGCAGTGACCTTCATCCTGCATAAAAATAATTATTCCAAACATCCTTTTCTTTCTGAAGGGCAGGACTCATGCAATGTCAAAGAAAATCGCCATAACATTCACTCATAATGATACGTTTTGGGATCACATATTCAAACTTTAAAGAATGTGTGGATTTAATAACTTCAATTATGAAGTTATTAAATCCCCACAACTCCAGCTGGCTCCCGTTTTCTAGTCACACCGACCCAGCTGGTCGATATGCTGAGGCTTTTGCAATTACTAATGACCTTGCACAGATTGTTCATTTACCTACAAGAATACCAGACAATCCTAACCATACAGCCAACACGCATGATCTCACAAACAACCCTTCTAAGTACACAGTCGAAGTGAGAGGTCCTTTAGGCACCTCAGATCACAACTTGGTGACTATCCCTTCTCCAATGGAGCCTTTATCTCATGGCTATTCCCAACCTCGTGTTGTTTGGCATTACAAGAATGCAAAATGGGATCACCTGCGAGATTTCTTTTCTTCTTTTCCTTGGTCGGATTACTGTTTCAAAACTTCTGATGTTAACATTTGCTCATCGTTTCAGTGAAATTATTCTTGAAGGAATGGAATCCTTTATCCCACTCTTCACTTTAAAATCTCGTCCTTTATCTAAACCTTGGTTTTTCAATAAAATGTGCTAAGGCTGTTCAAAAGAAGAACGTTGTATATCGTAATTGGCTTGTTTCTAATTCTTCAGTTTCATTTTCTGCCTACACCAAAGCTTACAACAATTGTAAAGCAGTTATTAATCAGTCCAAACTAGAGTTTGAACAGGCTAAGAGTAGAAAACTTGCTTCTTGCCCTAATGGTAGCCGAGCATTCTGGTCTCTTGCCAAAGCTATTGGCCGCAACTTTTGCCCATCTCTGCTCCCACCTCTGTCCAAACCAGATGGTTCTGTTGTCACTTCAGCCAAGGATAAAGCTGACCTACTAGCATCCCATTTTTCTTCCAACTCCTATATCAATTATCTTGGTAAAACACCTCCCACCATTCCCAACATGCTCCATTCAATGCCTCCTGTGGTCTTCCGTCAAAAGGATGTCAGAAGGATTATTTTTTTAGCATTTTAGCATTAGCATTTTTTTAGCATTTTAGCATTAGCATTTTTTTAGCATTAGTAGAGGCATTTGATGCAAGAAAGCAAGCTTATGCAGCATCAGCCAAAAAAAAAAAAAAAAACCACTTCCACTTCACCCCTCTGTTCGTTCCAAATACCTGTCCAGCTGAGCCTTAAACTTATTTAGGCTATCAACCTCCACCACAAGGGATGGAAGTCTGTTCCACCAACCAACCACCCGCTGGCTACAGGCAAATTTCCTCACGTCTATCCTACATCTGTCTTTCCTCAATTTGAATTTATGCCCTCTCAGGTGATTTTTCTGAGCTAGAGGAAGAATCCCATCAGCATTGAGCATGCTTAAACCATTCAAGGCTTTATACACCTCTATCAGATCACCTCGCTGGTGCCTAGTCTCCAGACACTGTAATTTGCAAAACTTAAGCCTTTCTTCGTAAGAGCACCCCTTTGTTCCATTCACTAATCTTGTTGCCCTTCTCTGTACTCGTTCCAGCAGCTCTACATCCTTCTTGAAATGAGGCCTCCAGACCTGTATAGAGTACTCTAGGTGTGGCCTGACCATTGCCTTATACAATGGAATAATCACCTCCTTATCCCTGCTGGAAAAATTCCTGTATATCATTGACAATACTCCATGAGCTACTCTTGCAGCCCGTTCGCACTGCTCAGAGAACTTCATATCTGCCTGCACAACCACCCCCAAGTCCCTTTCATTCTCTACCACTGTCAGTGTAGTACCACAGAGTTGATACGTTGCTCTGGGGTTGCTGTTTCCCATGTGTAGTACTTTACATTTGTCAATGTTAAACTTCATTTGCCACCTCTCAGCCCATCTGCTCAACCTTTCCAGATCCTGTTCCAGCAGCGTAGTGTCCTTGACAACCCTGCCAACCTTTGTATCATCTGCAAACTTGGACATTAAGCTTAATATACCATCATCAATATCATTTATAAATACAGAAAACAATAATGGACCCAACACTGAGCCCTGAGGGACTCCACTAATAACATTAGTCCACGATGAGCAGTGTCCATTGATTACCACTCTCTGTCTTCTCCCCCTCAACCACCCCTTTATCCATAGCAGCAATTTTCCTCCAATGTCACACTGCTCCAATTTGTGTAGCAATCTTCCATGTGCAACAGTATCAAAAGCCTTTCTAAGATCCAAGTATATAATATCAAAGTTATTCCCTGCATCCAGTTCTTTTGTGACTGCATCATAATATCCAATCAAGTTGGTCAGGCAAGACTTCCCCTTAACAAAACCATGCTGTGTCTGAGCTATAACTGAAGTCTTGTCTAAATGATCCTGCAGTGCTTCTTTAACCAGGCCTCCATTAATTTTCCTGGAACAGAAGTTAAGCTCACAGGTCTATAATTACTTGTGTCAGCCTTTGATCCTCCTTTGTGAATTGGGGTCACATTTGCACATTTCCAGTCTATGGGTACCTCCCCTGAGTCCAAAGAAGCTCTCATAATTATGGCTAAGGGTTTGCTTACTTCCTTTGCTGCCTCCTTTAATATAACCGGATAGATCCCATCCACCCCGGGTGCCTTTCTTGTGTTTATCTTCAACAGTTTCTCCTCCACTTTACTCCCAGTTATTTCAAGATTCTGTAGCTTACTGCTAGAGTTGAATACACCTCTGGCATTCCCCTTGCTGAATAACTCCTCATGTGTGAATGTCGATGCAAAATATTCATTTAGTTTGTTAGCTACCTGAGCAGGATCATCAACAGTTGACCCATCAATATCAAATGGACCAATCTGATTCATCCCCTTCCTTCTAGAGTTAACATAAGTAAAGAACTCTTTGCTGTTTTTCTTTGCATCCCTTGCCAGGGATTTCTCGTAATCTGCCTTTGCCTGCCTAACCTCCTTTGTAACTTGGTTGCATATCAACTTGTATCTATCATAGGCTTCTGTGTCGTGTGTTAATTTGTAAGTATCCCATGCATTTTTCTTCTCTGCCATATGCCTCATTAGTTCATCTGACATCCATTTTGGCCTAAACCTTGAACAATATTTCTTAGTTGGTATGTAAAGCCTAGTAGCTTCCAAGATAAGTTCTTTGAATGCTTCCCATTTTGAATTTGCTGTTGGTAACATCATCAGTTGGTCCCACTGTATAGAATTTAAATACTGTCTCAGTCCATCATAGTCGCCTTTACGGAAGCAATAACCCTTCCCTTTACCCCTAATGGTAGTTACCTCTTTGAGTAAATCCCACTTCAGCACACTGTGATCACTGCCACCTAGTGGTTCATTTATCTGCAGATTCTTAATGCATGAAGAATCACTGCTGATAATCAAATCAAGAGTATTACTCCCTCTAGTTGCCTCCCGAACATGCTGATGTAGAAAACAATCATCCAATAAATCCACAAAAGCCCTGCTAGTGTGTGAGTAACCAGCCCCCAAATTCCAGTCAATATCTGGGAAATTAAAATCTCCCATTATAAGACTCTCTGATTTACTAGCCCACTCTATTTCCCTGTACAGTTCCTTATTATACTCATCAGAGTCATTAGGCCTATAGCACACTCCTACTCTCAATTTTGATCTCCCAATGCTTATGTCACACCAAACTGACTCAACACTGCACTGTCCTGATCTTGGTAAAACACCTCCCACCATTCCCAACATGCTCCATTCAATGCCTCCTGTGGTCTTCTGTCAAAAGGATGTCAGAAGGATTATGACGAATATTGATGCTAAGAAAGCTCCAGATCCCGATGGTATTTCTCCACTTGTTCTGAAAAGCTGTGCTCCTGAACTTACTCCTATTCTTTGCTGCCTTTTTTCACTTTTTTATTCCAAAGCTGTTTTTCCTTCTGCTTGGAAATTTGCTCATATCCAGCCAGTTCCTAAAAAGGGTGACAAATCCGTCCCATCCAATTATCGTCTCATTGCAATTACTTTTACTCTTTCTAAAATAATGGAGAAATCAATTAACCGCCAACTCTTAAGCTACCTGGAAACCTTCCGTCTGATCAACGATCGCCAGTATGGATTCCGTCAGTGTCGATCCATTGGTGATATTCTGGCTTGTGTTACCCATTTATGGACTAATTCAATGGAAAAGTTTGGTGAAACATAAGCAGTTGCTCTTGACATCTCAAAGGCTTTTGATCGTGTTTGGCATAAAGGTCTAAACAAGCTTCCATGGTGCCTCCGTAGCCAGGTGGGCAGGAGCAGCAGTGCATAGCACACGCTTCTTGATTAGACCGGGGTTCGAGCCCATGACCATCAAATACGGAGGATGCAGAAAGGTCAGGGAATGACCACCGCATATCCCCGGAGCAATATGGCCTTAGTTGCTAATGCTCCTAAAAACCAAATAACAAACAAACAAGCTTCCATCTTATGGTTTGCCAACTGTTTTTTGTAATTGATTATCCAGTTTTCTCTCTGATCGCTCACTGAGAGTGATGGTAGATGGCTCTCTGTCTTCTAACTTCTCCACTAATGCCAGTGTACCCCAAGGTTCAGTTCTTTCCCCCCACTCTTTTCCTCTTGTATATTAATGACCTTCTTCCATTGACTGGAAATGCTATCCATAGTTTTGCCGATCATAGCACATTGCATTCCACTTTCCATTTTGAGAAACCTTGTCCTGCTCAATCAACTTCAACTTCTTGAAAATCTGCTATGCTACCAATTCCTTAAATGCCGATCTCCAGTGGGGCAAAGACAACTTAGTTGATTTCGGTACTTCTAAAACTCAGTCTTGTCTTATATCTCGCAAAAAGGATTCTTCTGCTCCTATGCATATCTTTGGTGACACTCTGATTTCTAGGCAAAATAATATATCTCTTTTGGGAATTACCCTTACTTCTAATCTCTCTTGGCACAAGCACATTACAAATATTGCTTCCTCTGCATCAAAAAAATTGGTTTTCTTCCAAACAGCTGTTCACTCTTTACAAATCGCAAATCCGCCCTACCATGGAATATTTTTCCCACATCTGGGGTGCCCCCAAAACCTCTCTCAGGCTTCTTGATTCCGTTCAAAAGAGGGTAGTTAATTAATGATTCATCTCTAACAGAGTCTCTCCACTCACTGTCTCATAGATGTACTGTTTCTGCTGCATGCCTCTTCTACAGATATTTCCATGGGCACTGTTCTTCTGAATTGGCTTCTATAATTCCCGCTCTCTCTTTCAAAACAGTCCGAACACGTGCCGCTACCAGCCAACATCCATTTACTGTCCAACTTCAAACTCACAGAACCAGCTTTTCATCTTCCTCGTTTATTCATTCAACTGCCATTTTCTGGAACAACCTTCCTTCATACATATTTCCTGAAAATTACAGTCTACAGAAGTTCAAGTCCAATGTCAACAAATATCTTCTTTCATCTTCTCAACCTCCAACCCAAGCATGGTACTAAGTACTATAGGTTATAATACCTCTCGTGTTTGGGGTTTACATAAAAAAAAAAAAAAAAAAAAAACATATTAGGCCCCCCCCTACAAAACAGTAACAAGTGGGCATTGGAGAGGAAGTTCATCAGTAACATGTGGAGGCAGTGTTTCCCATACCCGACAGTTATGGGTGTTTAAGCCATTGCTTAGCCAGATGTGAACTTTGTTGGTTCATAAGGTGTTACAAAGCCATGCGTTATCCACCTCTATCTTGTTAGAAATGTAGAGCTAAGTTGGTACACTGTTGCACATAAAGTGGAATTTAATTGGTACAGCATGTGGATCTTCTGAGGAAACCATTGTGGGAGGATTAAAAAGCTTTGCCCATAGAATATCTAATTGTTATAATACCACCTTGGCACTAATGGACAGGTGTGTAAATTATGTGGCATGCCATTAGCAACAGAAATTTTATCAATAATGGTTATTGCAATTGGCTGTTATCCTTTGCTGGGTACTATAGACAGTGCTTCTGATTTTTTAATTTCCTCATAATTTTGTGCAATCCGTTTTGGAGACAAAAAGTCTTGTAAACAGTCCTCTTAAATTATGTTAAAAATTTAAGAGAAGTGTTTTTATTATTATTAAAATTATCATTATTAATATATAAAATATTAAAATATTTATATTAAATATTTTGCACACAAAAATCTTGGCATCTGCAAATTGTGAAAACATAGTTTTGTACAAATTTTTCACTCCCCAATCCTTTTAGATTCTAATTATATAGTTATCCTAAGTTTGTCTCCCTGAAAACAAAGTTACGTAGGTTGCGTATTAAAGTACTACTGTACAGTATGCAGTGAAATGTTGTGTAAGATGATTACATTTTTAAATATGCAGTGAACCCATATGGAATATTGCCATATGCCTTGGAAGTATAAATATCTTCATCATGACAAAGTGTGACGTGATTGGGAATCTGTATTCAGATTGCCATTTGATAAAACATTTGTATTTCTATTTCCTTACCACAAATCTATAAAACATTTTATTTCTATTCCTATGTGGTCTGGAATATGAACCACTCTCATTATATTTTGTGTATGTTTTAATTTTTGTTCATTTATATATATATTTCATTATTTATAGACATCCAGTTAACAACCTGAGATTATCTATTATATGTAGAAAATGTGATGTTGAATTTATTTGGGAGCCCTCAGAATGACTATGAAAATTAATATTACAGTGGAAGGTTCTGAATGGTGCAGGATATTGAAGTTTGAAGGTTAGTGACAGAAGTTCAGAAATACATAGTGTGTGTGTTAAATAGTGATTATCTCTGGATATGAAGACAAAAAGAAACATTTATATTAAATTGTTGGCAGCTAAATTCAGTTATGATCTGGGCATATCATGAACTGATTAAGACTCTTGAAGTCAGAACAAAGTTCTGGATAAAAAAAACTTGTTTAACAGATAATCCCAGATGACTCCACAGTACAACTTGATTATGATATTTCTTTTGATGATGTCACTGTAAAATGTGTGTTAATTCTAAGAGAACAATATTATCCTGTTTCTGATGATATACTAAACTTTCTAAACTAAACTAAAATTTCTTTTTAGCAATGAAATTCACTAGAGCATTCTGGTACCCGAAGCAGCAGCTACAGTGCATTCATTCCACTCACGTTATAAAATAATTTTAAAGGTGATCAAACCGAACATATTATGCCTCCAATTTGGTCTAGTATTATTCCTTCCAGTATCAAAAAAACTGCTACATTGGAATGGTCCTTGAGATTGTCTTTCAAATCTGACCTTGAATCTGCAAGATCCAGGTCCTTCACGGCAGACTGCCTTAAATGCTCTAAGCTTAACTCCACTTTAGTAATAATATATATACTCATATTATTTTGTAAACTACAACTCTGACTTTGATGGTCCTCAAAACATTGGACAATTGTGGGATGGGATATTCCATGCAAATCAAACAAACAAAAACCATCCTGTATTTCCTCAATAAATAGACTTCATACCCTTACAAGTGCTTTTCTCTAAACCTGATAATCTATTTCAGTGATCTAAGCCATGATCCTATAGTATTGCTTAACCTTCCACTATTAGCATGACGTCTACAGATGCCGCTTATTAAATTTTTCTGCATTTTTTTTATTTTTTATTTGTAAATGAAATCAACTCCTCCCATGTATCTTTACTACTAGTATTCTCCAACTGGTTATACAGTATTTTCTGTTTTCATTTTAACATACTGTAAATTGCAAAACATTAATTTTTTTTTTGATATTTAATGGACTCCAGGTGAGCAAACACATTTACCTTTCTTCTGGACGACTTCCATTCCCATGATTGAAGTGTATAAAGCCTTGAATGATTTGAGCATGCTCAATGCTGATGGGATTCTTTCTCAGAATATTCACCTGAAAGGGCATAAATTCAAATTGAGGAAAGACGGTTGTAGGGTAGATGTGTGGAAGTTTGCCTTTAGACAGCCGGTGGTTGATTGCTGGAACAAACTTCCGTCTGTCGTAGAGGTTGGTAGCTTAAATAGATTAAAGGCAGAACTTGACAAGCATTTGGAGTGAGGGGATGAGTGAAATAAGGGTTTTTTTTTTTTTTTTGGCTGATGCTATATAAGCTTACTTTCTTGTATCATGTGCCCGCTAATGCTAATGTGGTTTCTGTGAGATGCCAGCAACAGATGTCTAATCTTGCTGTAATGCTTTGATTTCACTGAATAAATGTGAACTGCTGACAAAAATAGACATTCATGTTGCATCTACTAGACACCACGAAGAGTAAGTTTTGATTGGTAATCAGTGACCTTGAAAATTCTAAAAAATAATGATGAAAGTTTTCCTTATTGTTATTCTTGGTTTCTCTCATTTATTTTCATTTTATATTTTTAATTCGGTTTAGCAAATAATAATAGATCACCATTTTCAATTCAGTAAAAAAATATAAAAATTAAATTTTTTTATAATTGAAACAAAAAGAGTGACACACTAATACTGTAGTAGTAGTAGTGGCATGGGATGCAAGAAAGCAAGCGTATGAGCTTATGCAGCATGAGCCAAAAAAAAAAAAAAAAAAAAAAATCACACCATTCCCTCCAAATGCCTGTCCAGTTCCTCCTTAAATTTATTCAACCTATCAACTTCCACAACGACAGATGGAAATTTGTTCCAGCAATTAACCACCTGCTGGCTAAAGGCAAATTTCCGCATATCTATTCTACATCTGTCCTTTCTTAATTTGAATTTATGCTCCCTTAGGTTCGTAATCTGAACAAGTGGAGGGATCCCATCAGAATTCAGCATGCTCAACCCATTCAAGGCCTTATACACCTCAATCAGATCACCGCTCAGGTGCCTAGTCTCCAGCCACTGCAATTTGCAGAACTTAAGCCTCTCTTGGTAAGAGGATCCCTTCATTCCCGTCACCAATCTTGTTGCCCTTCTCTGTACACGCTCAAGTAAATCAACATCCTTCCTAAAATGAGGCCTCCAGACCTGTACGCAGTACTCAAGGCGTGGCCTGAGCATTGCCTGCCTTATACAGAGGGACAATCACCTTCTCCCTGCTAGCAAAATTCCTATATATCATTGACAAAACCCCATGACCTGCCCTGGCAGCCTGTCTGCATTGCTCAGAAAACTTCATATCTGACTGCACAATTACTCCCAGGTCTTTTTCATTTTCTACCACCTTAAGTGTAGTACCACACAGTTGGTACGTTTCTCTGGGGTTACTTCTACCCATATGCAGTACTTTGCATTTGTCAAGGTTAAATTTCAGTTTCCACTTCTTAGCCCATCTGCCCAAATTATCTAGATCCTGTTGCAGTAGCAGACTGCCATTACTGTCATTAACAACCCTGCCAACCTTTGTATCATCTGCAAACTTCAACATTAAGCCTGATGTACCTTCATCAATATCGTTGATAAATATACAAAACAACAGTGGACCCGACACCGAACCCTGTGGGACTCCACTTATAACATTAGTCCACGAAGAGCAGCACCCATTGATTACCACCCTCTGTCTTCTCTCGCTTAACCATCCTTTTATCCATTGTAGCAACTTACCCTTAATAACATTCTGCTCCAATTTGTACAATAGTCTTCCATGCGCAACAGTGTCAAAATCTTTCCTGAAATCCAAATATATGATATCAAAATTATTTTTTGCATCCAGTTCCTTTGTAGCCACATCATAATATCCTATCAAATTTGTCAGACAAGACTTTCCCTTAAAAAGCCCATGCTGTGTCTGAATTATTGCTGCAGTCTTGTCTAGATGATCCTGCAATGCATCTTTAACCAGTGACTCCATTATTTTATCCAGAACAGAAGTTAAACTAACTGGTCTGTAATTACTCGTGTCACCCTTCGATCCCTCTTTGTGAATTGGGGATACATTTGCACATCTCCAGTCCGTGGGAACCTCCCCTGAGTCCAAGGATGCTCTCATAATTATGGCTAAGGGTTTGCTTAGTTGCTTTGCCGTCTCCTTTAATATAACTGGATAGATCCCATCCACCCCAGGTGCTTTTCTTATGTTTAACTTCAACAATTTCTCCTCCACTTTGCTCTCAGTTATTACAAAATCATTAAGTATCCTGCTACAATTTGATAACCTTCTGCCATTTTCAAACCTTAATAATTCCTCTTGTGTGAATGTAGATGCAAAATACTCATTGTTTGTTTGTTTGTTTGATATCTGAGCAGGATCATCAACAGTTGAACCATTGATGTCAAGTGGACCAATCAAATTAATCCCCTTCCTTTTACAGTCTATATATAAGTAAAGAAATCCTTGCTGTTTTTCTTAGCATCTTTTGCCAAGGATTTCTTGTAATCTGCCTTCGCCTGCCTAACCTCTTTTGTGACCTGATTACAGACTAGAGCTTACATCTGCCATAAGCTTTTTTTTTTTTTTTGGTAGTTGTTGGCGCATCAGCTTCCGTGGCCATAATGCACCTCCCAAGGTTTTTGTAGTACGTTGATCCAAGCCCTAGGCAGGAATCGAACCCGCGACCTTTGGGTTGCCAGGCAGGCACTTTACCCACCCGGCTAGCCCGGCCGGCTTCCATAAGCTTTTGAGTCGCTTGATAATTTATATGCATCCCATGCTTGTTGCAATTGAGGCTTTGAGTGATGGAAGGTTAACTTTAATATCATCTCTTTTTTAAGTCTACTCCCAGAATATACTTCCTAATGTGCATACTTTATATTTTGTTTACTTCCATTAAACTGACACTAACTATTCATTAAAGAAACTGAATTTATATCTAATGTCTAGACAAGAATAACATTTTCACTTAGTTTTTATCTTGCTAATTGAATTTTTAGTTATATTTTACTTGTTTAAGTTTATTGCTTGAGCTCTTTTGCTTTGTTTAGTTTTAATTAGCATTAATAAAGGCAAATGATGCAAGAAAGCAAGCTTATACAGCATCAGCCAAAAAAAAAAAAAAAAACCCTTCCCATTTCACTCATCCACTCACTCCAAATGTTTGTCTAGTTCTGCCTTGAATCTATGTAAGCTATCAACTTCTACAATGACAGATGGAAGTTTGTTCCAGCAATCAACTACCCGCTGGCTAAAGGCAAACTTCCGCACATCTATCCTACAACTGTCTTTTCTCAATTTGAATTTATGTCCTCTCGGGCGATTATTCTGAGCAAGAGAAAGAATCCTGTCAGCATTGAGCATGCTCAAACCATTCAAGGCCTTATACACCTCAATCAGATCACCTCACAGGTGCCTAGTCTCCAGGTACTTTAATTGGCAAAACTTAAGCCTTTCTTCGTAAGAGCAACCCTTTGTTCCATTCATTAATCCTGTTGCCCTTCTCTGTACTCATTCCAGCACCTCTACATCCTTCCTAAAATGAGGCCTTCATACCTGTATACAGTACTCAAGGCGTGGCCTGACCATTGCCTTATAAAAGTAAAACTGCAGCCATTATCAACCCACTGCAGGATGAAGCCTCCTCAACAATTCATGCTGAGGGAAATGGGCAATAATCTGCCATGCTGGTCCAGTGCGGGTTGGCAGATCGACCGTATTTAGCATTCGGGCTCGAACCCCAGTCTACTCAAGAGCGTGTGCTACTGCATTCCCGCTCCTGACTACTCGGCTACGGAGGCATCTCTGTAGCTGAGATTGCCTTATACAAGGGGATAATCACTTCCTTATCCTTGCTAGAAAAATTCCTGTATATCATTGGCAAGACACCATGAGCTACTCTTGCAGACAGTCTGCACTGCTCAGAAAACATCATGTCTGACTGCACAAGCACCTCAGGTCCTTTTCATTCTCTACCACTGTTAGTGTAGTACCACCCAGTTGATACGTTACTCTGGAATTACTACTTCCCATATGCAGTACTTTACATTTGTCAATGTTAAACTTCAGTTTCTACCTCTCAGCTTATCTGCTCAACGTTTTTAGATCTGTTGCAGTAGTGTACTGTCATTAGTGTCATTAACAACCCTGCCAACCTTCATATCATCTGCAAACTTAGACATTAAGCCTGATATACCATCATCAGTATCATTGATAAATACAGAAAACAACAATGGACTCCACTAATGACATTAGTTCATGAAGAGCAGTGTCCATTGATTACCACTCGGTCTTCTCCCACTCACCATCCCTTTATCCAGAGCTGCAATTTGCCTGCAGTGCCACACTGCTCCAATTTGTGCAGCAGTCTTCCATATGCAACAGTATCAAAAGCCTTTCTAAGATCCAAATATATGATTTCAAAATTATTCTTTGCATCCAGTTTCTTTGAGACCACATCATAGTATCCAATCAAATTGGTCAGCCAAGACTTCCCCTTAACTTACCCATAAGAGTAGGAGACCAGCGGAATTACTTAGCAAGTACAGGTCACTGTTGAAAAAAAGCCGTGAATTAGGGTTGAATTTGAAAGTGTCTGCAATTCTGCCCAGACACGATAGGAGGGAGTATATGATGAGAGCCTTGTCGATCAATTCGGCCCTGGAGGGATTGTGCAAGGCTCAAGGGGTACAATTTTTTTCAGCCTGGACTGTACTTGTTAACAGGAGAGATTGCTTCTACAGGGATGGGATACACTTAAATAGAAAGGGTGCAAGAATTTTTACTGATGCTGTCGAGGCAGAGTTAGGTGGGTCAGAAAACTGCTAGTTGGGAGGGATACAAGGACTAATAGATTAACAGTAGCCACTGGCAGAAGTGGAAGTGATTCTTGCACTGCTTCTATTGAAATGAGCAGAAGCCTGAAAAACAAGATGCAGGATATTTCAGAGACTGCTGGGAGTCATTGCGGTACAAGTAAACACATGGGTTGTGTTAGGGTAGCCAAGAATAGAAACAGGTGCATGTATACCTGCGTGTACACCAATGCTAGGAGTTTGGTAAATAAATTTGATGAATTTGAGGTATTGCTCAAAACATCAAAGGTAGATATTGTTGGGATATCAGAGACGTGGTGTCACACGGATATAAGGAATGCGGAACTGGAATTTGGGGAATACAATGTGTATAGAAAGGATAGACAGGACAGGAGGGGTTATGCTATTAGTTAAGAAACACATAAAGTCCAAGGAAGTGAAGCCAGTCGAAATCGATGGACAGGGCAGTGTCGAGTCAGTTTGGTGTGACATAAGCATAGGGAAATCAAAATTGAGAGTAGGAGTGTGCTATAGGCCTAATGACTCTGATGAGTATAATAAGATATTGTACAGGGAAATAGAGTGGGCCAGTAAATCAGAGAGTCTTATAATGAGGGATTTTAATTTCCCAGATATTGACTGGAATTTGTGGGTTGGTCACTCGCACACTAGCAAGGCTTTTGTGGATTTATTGGATGATTGTTTTCTACATCAGCATGTTCATGAGGCAACAAGAGGGAGCAATACCCTTGATCTGATTATCAGTAGTGATTCTTCATGCATTAAGAATCTGCAGATAAATGAACCACTAGGTGGCAGTGATCACAGTGTGTTGAAGTGGGATTTACTCAAGGAGGTAACTACCATCAGAGGTAATGGGAAGGGTTTTTGTTTTCGTAAAGGCGACTATGATGGTCTGAGATAGTATTTAAATTCTATACAGTGGGACCAACTGATGATGTTACCAACAGCAAACTCAAAATGGGAAGCATTCAAGGAACTAATCTTGGAGGCTACCAGGCTTTACATACCAACTAAGAAATATTGTTCAAGGTTTAGGCCTAAATGGTTGTCAGATGAACTAATGAGACATGTGGCAGAGAAGAAAAATGCATGGGATACATACAAATTAATGGGTGACATGGAAGCCTATGATAGATATAAGTTGGTCTGTAATCAAGTCACAAAGGAGATTAGGCAGGCAAAGGCAAACTACGAAAAATCCTTGGCAAAGGATGCAAAGAAAAACAGAAAAGAGTTCTTTACCTATTTAAACTCAAGAAGGAAAGGGATGAATCAGATTGGTCCACTGGATATTGATGGTTAAACAGTTGAGGATCCTGCTCAGGTGGCTAACAATCTAAACGAGTATTTTGCATCTACATTCACGCATGAGGAGTTATTCAGGAAGGAGAATGATGTAGGTAAAGTAAACATTGGCAGTGAGCTGGATGATTTTGTAATAACTGAGAGGAAAGTGGAGGAGAGATTGTTGAGGATAAACATAAAAAAGGCACCTGGGGTGAATGGGATCTATCCAGTTATATTAAAGGAGGCAGCAAAGGAGGTAAGCAAACGCCTAGCCATAATTATGAGAGCTTCTTTGGACTCAGGGGATGTACCCATAGACTGGAGATGTGCAAATGTAACCCCAATTCACAAAGGAGGATCAAAGGCTGACACAAGTAATTATAGATCTGTTAGTTTAACTTCTGTTCCAGGTAAATTAATGGAGGCACTGGTTAAAGAAGCACTGCAGGATCATCTAGACAAGAATTCAGTTATAGCTCAGACGCAGCATGGTTTTGTTAAGGGCAGGTCTTGCCTGACCAATTTGATTGGATACTAGGATGTAGTCACAAAAGAACTGGATGCAGGGAATAACTTTGATATTATATATTTGGATCTTAGAAAGGCTTTTGATACTGTTGCAGATGGAAGACTGCTGCACAAATTGGAGCAGTGTGGCATTGGAGGCAAATTGCTGCTATGGATAAGGGGATGGTTGAGTGGCAGAAGACAGAGAGTGGTAATCAATGGACACTGCTCAACGTGGACTAATGTTATTAGTGGAGTTCCTCAGGGTTCAGTGTTGGGTCCGTTGTTGTTTTCGGTGTTTATGAATGATATTGATGATGGGATATCAAGTTTAATGTCCAAATTTGCAGATGATACAAAGGTTGGCAGGGTTGCTAAGGACAGCACTGAAGCTATGCTGCTACAACAGGATCTGGAAAGGTTGAACAGATGGGCTGAGAGGTGGAAAATGAAGTTTAACATTGACAAATGTAAAGTACTACATATGGGAAACAGTAACCCCAGAGCAATGTATCAACTCTGCGGTACTACACTGACAGTGGTGGAGAATGAAAAGGACCTGGGGGTAATTGTGCAGGCAGATATGAAGTTCTCTGAGCAGTGCAGACGCAAGAGTAGCTCATGGTGTCTTGTCAATGATACACAGGAATTTTTCTAGCAGGGATAAGGAGGTGATTATTCCCTTGTATAAGGCAATGGTTAGGCAACATCTTGAGTACTGTATACAGGTCTGGAGGCCTCATTTCAAGAAGGATGTAGAGCTGCTGGAACGGGTACAGGCCGACCGGGCTAGCCGAGTGGGTAAAGTACCTGCCCGGCAACCCCAAGGTCGCGGGTTCGATTCCCGCCTCGGGCTTGGATCAAAGTACTGCAAAAACCTTGGGAGGTGCAATATGGCCACAGAAGCCGATGCGCCAACAACTACCAAATCAAAAAAAAATCAAAAACGGGTACAGAGAAGGGCAACAAGATTAGTGAATGGAACAAAGGGTTGCTCTTACGAAGAAAGGCTTAAGTTTTGCAAATTACAGAGTCTGGAGACTAGGCACCGGCGAGGTGATCTGATAGAGGTGTATAAGGCTTTGAATGGTTTGAGCATGCTCAATGCCAATGGGATTCTTCATCTTGCTCAGAATAATCAGCTCAGAGGGCATAAATTCAAATTGAGGAAGGACGGATGTCGGATAGATGTGCGGAAATTTGCCTTTGGCCAGCGGGTGGTTGGTTGGTTGGTGGAACCGACTTCCATCACTTTTTGTTGAAGTTGATAGCCTAAACAAATTTAAGGCTCAACTGGACAGGTATTTCGAGCGAACAGATGGGTGAAATGGGAGTGGTGTGTTTTTTTTTTTTTTTTGGCTGATGCTGAATAAGCTTGCTTTCTTGCATCATATGCCTCTACTAATGCTAATGCTGTGTCCAAGCTATAACTGAAGTCTTGTATAGATGATCCTGCAGTGCTTCTTTAACCGTGTTGTGTCACCTTCTTTAACCTTCTTGTGTTGTCCTTTGATTCTCTTTGGGAATTGGATCACATCTGCACATCTCCAGTCCACGGTACCTCCCCAGGGTCTAAGGAAGCTCTCATAATTATAGCATAATATAACTGGAAAGATCCCATCCACCCCAGGTGCCTTTCATATGTTCATCTTCAACAATTTCTCCTCCACTTTGCTCTCAGTTATTACAAAATCATCTAGCTCACTTCCAGAGTTTAATACACCTCTGGCATTCCCCTCCCTGAATAACTCCTCATGTGTGAATGTAGATGCAAAATACTCAGTTTGTTAGCTACCTGAGCAGGATCATCAACAGTCTAACTATCAATATCAAGTGGACCATTCTGATTCATTCTCTTTCTTCTAGAGTTTACATAAGCAAAGAACTCTGTTGTTTTTTTTTTGCATCCTTTGTCAAAGATCTCTTGTAATTTGCCTGCCTAACCTCCTTTGTGACTTGGTTACAGACCAGCTTATATCAATCATAGGTTTCCGTGTCTCCTGTTAATTTATATGTATCCCATGCATTTTTCTTCTCTGCCACATGTCTCATTAGTTCATCTGACATCCATTTAGGCCTAAACCTTGAAAGAACGCTATTTCTTAGTTGTTGTGAAAAGCCTAGTAGCTTCCAAGATTAATTCTTTGAATGCTTCCCATTTTGAATTTGCTGTTGGTCCCACCGTATAGAATTTAAAACTGTCTCAGACCACTGTAGTCACCTTTACGAAAGCAAAAACCCTTCCCTTGACCCCTGATGGTAGTTACCTCTTTGAGTAAATCCCACTTCAGCATACTGTGATGACTGCCACCTAGTGGATCCTTTATCTGCAGATTCTTAATGCATGAAGAATCACTACTGATAATCAGATCAAGAGTATAACCTCCCTCTAGTTGCCACTGAACATACTGCTGTAGAAAATAATCATCCAATAAATCCACAAAAGCCTTGCCAGTGTGTGAGTGACCAACCCACAAATTCCAGTCAATATCTGCAAAATTAAAATCCCCCATTATAATATAATCTGATTTACTGGCCCACTCTATTTCTCTGTACAGTTGTTTATTATACTCATCAGATTCATTAGGCTTATAACACACTCCTACTCTCAATTTTGCTTTCCCAGTGCTTATGTCACACCAAACTGACTTGACACTGCTCTGGTCACCCATGGTGACTGGCTGTACTTCCTTGGATTTTGTGTTTCCTAACTAATAGCATAATCCCCCCCTCCCTTCCTATCCTGTCTATCCTTCCTGTACACATTGTACTCCCCAAATTCCATTTCTGCATTCCTTATATCTGTGTGACACCACGTCTCTGATATCCCAACATCTGCCTTTGATGTTTTGACAAACACCTCAAATTCATCAAATTTATTTACCACACTTCTAGCATTTGTGTGCAAGCAAGTATACATGTGGCTGTTCCTATTCTTAGCTACCCTAACACAGCTCATGTGTTTACTTATTCCGCAGTGACTTCCAGCAGTCTCTGAAATCCTCTGCACCTCGTTTTCCAGGCTGCTGCTCATTCCAGTAGAAGCAGTGCAAGACTCACTTTCGACTCTGCCTGTGGCTACTGTTAATCTATTAGTCCATGTATCCCCCACAAGCTAGCAGTTTTCCAACCCACCTAACACTGTCTCGATAGTATCAGCAAATATTCTTACACCCTTTTGTATTTAAGTGTATCTATCCTATTCCTGTAGGAGCAGTCTCGCCTGTTAACAAGTACACACCAGGCTAAGAAAAATTCATCTTCTTGAGCCTTGCACAATCTCTCCAGGTCTGAATTGAACGACAAGGCTCTCATCATATACTCCCTCCTATCGTGTCTGGGCAGAATTGCAGACACTTTCAAATTCAGCCCTAACTCATGGCTTTTTTTTCAACATTGACCTGTACTTTAGTTAAACTTAATGTTTAACTAATATCATTTATCACTTTCGTAAGACTCTGTTTCTGTCCCATCGTTGTCTCAGGGATTATTTCAGCTGTCTGTGTGATTTATACAGTAACAGTTTGTATGGGTTGTGCCATCATTGTATCCATTTTGGTAAAATTCGTTTAACAAGCCTGATTTTACTTTTTGATCTTACTTTGTTCTATGTTCACTGTACTTGATTTTTCAGGGTAAATGGATTTGGTTGATTACAGGATATGAAGTTTGAAGGTTAGTGACAGACACCATGCAAGCATCTGATTTTCAGCCTGAGTGATCAGTGACTTTGAAAATAAAAAAAAAGTTAAAAACTTTATATTTTTATTCTTTTATTATTATTCTTAATCAGAAGTTCAGAAATATCTAGCACATGTTAAATAGTGATTACCTATTGATATCAAAACAGCAAAAAAGCATGTGTATTAAATGGCTCACAGCTGAATTCATTTATGATCTGTGCATACAATGAACTGATTATGAATCTTTTGAAGTCCAAATAGTGCTCTGAATCAAAAAACTATTATATTTGGCAAATACTAATTAACTCAATGTATGACATGTTTAAATATTTTGTTATAAAATCACTTTGTCAAGTGTAGCAGTATTTCAAGCTTGAAAATTTGTTAGCAGAAAGTATTTAATTTTGAAGCCTATGATTAAGATCTTGTGCTATGACAAAGCTTCTCTTTGGATATGGAACCATAGCTACATGTTTCTTTATCCCATATGCTCTTCTTTAATGGTCTGTTATATATATGGACATTTGCATATCTACAAATCATCTTTATTTACAGAAAAACTAATAATGTGTTCTGAAACCTTTAGCTTTTATGACAGTTTCTGGTCTCTGTGGAACACTCCAACAGTTTTTTGTAAATGTTCTCTTGATATTTTCTGTCATTTGGCCTTCAAAGTGACGACCAGTTCAGTGCTGTTTTTTAGGCAGTTGCTACACACATACACCTGATGATCTATTTCACCCCAAAGGTTCTTTGTAGGATTGAGGTCAGGGCTGTGGGCTGGCCAGTCCAATTTTTTGACGCTCATGTCCTCAGAGGAGCAGTATGACATGGAGCACTGTCCTGCTGATATACATGTGAGCCTTCCCCGACATGCTGCTACAACATAGATAACACATTATTATCCAAGACATCTAAAAAGACCTCAGAATTAATGGTTTTGTCCAACACAACCAATGATCACAGTCTAAACCATGTAAAACTGCCTTAGACCATTACTCTGCCTCCATCAAACTTCATAGTCAGAATGACAGTCTGGCATGTAGCTTTCTGCAGGCATTGCCACACCGAGGCACAACTGTAAGAATGGTGGGCTATGTACCATGACCATTCACTCCAATGCGTAGCTTTCCAGTGCTCAGTAGTCCAATAACAGTGGACATTACTCTGGGCGATTAGTGGCTTTTAGATGACTGCACAACCATATTAATCCATATCATGCAGCTTGCTGTAAAAGTGCTGACATGTGTCCCAATCATCTTACTGAGGACCTGTATGTTGTATGCTGGGACAATGTAAATTTGAATTCTGAGCAGGGATTCTTTGCAGGGGTGTCTTGCCATGCTCTGTCAGCGTCAGAGGTTTTCCATGTCATTTTATGATGGTTTCAGCACTAGTGTTCCATTTGCAGGTCACATCACCAGTTATAGACCTAAAGATCCTCAAAACCATTGAAATGTCATGTACAGGTTGGTTACTCGTGTGGCACTTTATTATCATTCCATACTGAAAGTCTGTTAATTCCATCACTTGTATCTTGCATTCACAATTGTATTACTATCTCTTCAAATGCTATGAGCATTCGCCTCTTGATTAGACCGGGGTTTGAGCCCATGACCACCAAATACGGAGGATGTGGAAAGGTCAGAGAATGACCACTGCATATCCCCGGAGCAATATGGCCTTAGTTACTAATGCTCCTAAAAACCAAATAACAAATAAACAACAAGCTATGAGCATATTTATAGTTGTCTGGCACATTGTGCTTGAGTAGGATGTGACTGTCAACAGAGGGGTGTCAATCTTAATGCAAATTACAGTTCTGGAGTACATGTAATCAGCCATCCAGCTGTCACTTAGCATAAGCATATTGAAACTACATGAATTATCCAACTGCGATGGTGCAGTGCTTCTCAGAATCATGCCTATGTGTTGTGCACACTTTATACCCTCTTGGCCCCTCTCGTGAAGGTGAATGACCTCATACATAACTGCTATTAGTTATATTCCAAGAAGGCCATATTAATCTAGAGGAGTTTATAATTACAACAGTAACTGTTACTGATTTAATGCACATTTTATTAATCCTCACAGTGTATAATCAAACATGTAACATTTACACTTTTCATGATAAAAACTAAGTTAGTTATACATGAGTAGTTAGGATTATCTTGATGTATTAGTAGAAGGTGACTCACTGGTTAAGTGTACTTTACCTTGATATAACTAGCTTAACAGAATTGAATTTTAATTTTATTCAATATATTGTTATTTTGTGTAATTTCAATATAACTTTTAAGTGGAACATTTTTAGAGGTAACTCATCAGTGCTGTACTTTGATATCTTTTTAACTAAATTTTTATTTAAAGATAAATTTTGTTTCATCTAGAAAAGGTAAACATATGTTGCAGAATGTTATGACTGATTGGGAGAATTGTCGGTGGTAATTCACCCTGGATTACAGCCTTTTTTTGCTTGTACTAAGTGTTGCACGTATTTACAGCTTTCACTAGCTAATGGTGATTCACTTACATGTACTAGATGTAGGGAGTGAAAAGGTGTGAAATTAGAACCTGTATTGTTAGATGTGATTGAATCTGAGAAAATGACTCAATTCCTGGGGCAAAATCAAATTAGGGACTCAACACAGACCCAGGTGTTGAATTCTATATTACATGATGCTTTCTGAGCCTAGCTCAGGGCTTATCCAGTGCAGAATGCTTTACTTCTGCAGGAGGTGGTCTTATTGGGAGATCCATTTGGAAATCAGAAATATGTCCTTGTGATAAGGACAGATGGAACAGAACCAGAGTATGTAAGGCATTAAGGGAAACTTGTAATTTGGAGTGGGGGTAAAGAATTGTAGGAATAATACAGGTTATGCCATGGGCCAAAATTACATTTACACCCTCCCAAAGAGTACGTCCACAACCTGTAATTACCTTATGTATTGAAATAGGCATAAAATTACCAGCAGTCACATACTACAAGGAAAATCATGTTTAAGCAGCTATAAGGGCTGGATCAGGGTTGTAAAAAGCAATAAAATATAAAATTTTATTTGCTATATAGCAATGCTAGAAATATTATAAACACACTCTGTGACATTGAAATTGCAGCATCCAGAAGGAATGATGAAGATATATATACAAATGCTTAAAATAAAGAACCAATCAGGGAGAAGTTTCAGCTGATATAAAAACAAATGTAGGGATCATGAAGTTCAAAGCAATGTGCATGTGACAGTTAGCAGGCTTCTGTCTTGCAGAAACTGACTTCAAAGTGTAAGGAGATTGTAGAGAATGCTGAGACCTCACATTTGAGACTGATATCAGCAACTCAATGACTTTGACAGAGGGCAGATTTTTGGCCTTTGAGAGTCTGGATGGTCGCTTTGTCATGTAGTGGAATGTGTGGGTCGTGACAATATCACAGTGCATAGATGTTGGTAACAGTGACTGTGGAAAGGTCTGACTGCTCGTTGAATGGGTAGTGGAGCATGACAGAAGACTATAGAATGGGAGATTGCCTTATCCATTGAGAGGTTAACGTTGTACCTACAACCACACTGGCTACCATCCAACGAGCTGTGACATCAGCTGGCTGTCACCCATCAAACCATTGCACTCTGGCAGAAGGACTGTCATACATACCAGCCATTGTGTCAATTACCTGACTGCTGTCCATTTTCAACAGCATTTGGAATGGTGCCATGCACAGGTCTCCTGGGATACAGAATAGTGTCAAGTGTTCTTCAGCAGTGAATCCCTCTTCTGTTTGAGACCCAGTGATCACTGTATATAGTGGCAGTGTGGTGAATACAATGGTCCTAGAGTCAATGTTGAACACTATACTGCATGCCCTGCTGGTGTTATGGTGTGGGGGAGTGATCAGTTTTGATAGTCAGTTGTCATTGGTGTTCATCAATGGCAATCTGACTGCTCATCCCATGTGACTAAGATGCTGGAACCTGTTGTTCTTTCCTTTCTTACTGGGGTGCCTGACACTATATTTCAGCAGGACAATGCGCAAACACATACTGAAGTATGTGTATTTGCATTGTCCAGTATGAAGTTTGCATATGAAGTTTCCTCTGAGTATCTTTGTGGTGTGGATGTGCTGTCTTGGCCAGCTGGGTCCTCTGATTTCCCTCCCATCAAGCATATATTGGCCAGCTGGGTCCTCTGATTTCTCCCCCATCAAGCATATATTGGCCATGACTGGACCACCATCTAGAGAAATCCACAGCCAGCACAGACCAAGGACATTCTGTGGGACCAGGTGCAAGAGGCTTCATGGAAAAACCACAGGAGGCTACTCGATACTGAGATGCTTAGCTCATGTATCTGTAACCATGGTGAATTTACATCATATTGATTTATCCATTGTAAGCTTCATTTTGTGTCATTAAATGTTTACTTGCATTAGCAACATCTGAAAATTTTATTGTGTATTCCTTAACACATTGGTTATTGTTACTCTGAGTATTCTCTCTGTATTTTTGTTCCTTCAGGTTGCTGCAATTTCAATGTCACAGAGTGTAAATTAAATGAATTTCAGCTTTTTATTAGGTCCACCACTGCCGATGTAGTTGAGTTGACATGTGACATACTGTCATTTAGAAACGGGATGAAGAATTTCATTATGGTGATTTTAATTTTCAGGAGAGATATGGAAGATTTAATGGTGGTGGTGGTGGGGGGGAATTCCTTTTATCAAAAGCTCCCTGAAAATGACTGGACTGTTCCCAGAGTCAAATCTAATTCAGGTGGGTGTTGAGTCTGTATTGCATGAGAGAACTTACAATAGAGGGAAGAGGAGAATAGAGATTTGTTACAGGGCAAATGATTCTGAGGAATATGACAATCTCTTTAGGCAACTTGAATAGGCAAGCATGTGTAATTGCTCATTATGGGTGACTTCACTCTAGCTTTTATAGACTGACAATATCTTCTGGATTATTGTTATTTATTCCAGCATATCAGAAAGAGTGGTGTGGGCTTATATCCTCAACCTGGTTCTCACTGAGAATCCAAAATTACTGTCCAACTCAAACTCGGAGAACCAACTTTTCTTCTTCCTCATTTATTCCTTCAACTCACATTTTCTGGGAAAGTCTCCCTTGACATGTATTTTTTGAAAATTACAATCTACAGAAATTTTAGTCTGATGTCAATAAGTATCTTCTTTCATCTTCTCAACCTTCAACCCATGCATCGTACTAAGTACTGTAGGTTCTAATATCTTTTGTGTTTTCATAAAAAAAAAAGAAAGAAAAAAAAAAAGCTGCATCAAGAACCAACAGTGGGTGACCACAGTATCACACAGTGCAAAAGTTCTGCAAGAGAAGGATGCTAAAATGAATGCCAAGTGAGTTTAGGGTTTAATTTAGCAAAATAAAAAAGCATGGGATAATTCCATGGATACAAAAAAAAGAACAGTGTGAGTGAATCAAATAGGCCACTTACTTGATCAAAGTGGAAGAATCCTGGAAAGCTCAGCAGAAGCAGAAAACAAGTTGTATAGGTACTTTGCAATGCTAGAGTGGCATTGAGTCAGAATGCAAAAGAATTAGTGGTATAATGATCTCAGAGAAAAGTTGAATTGCTGTTTCTATTAGAAAAGCTATCGAAACTGAGGAAAGGTAAGGCCTCAGGGGGGGGGTGATATACTTTCTGCCATATTAAAAAAGGACTCGTGGTATATCAGCCCACTGAGAATGTTATCGAAATTATCATTAGATTCCAGGATGATCCTCTTCAGACTGCAGAAGCATTATTTCCACAATCCACCGAGAGAAATGCAAAAGAGGTAATGGGCAACTATAGACCAGTGAATTTAACTTTGAATCATTAACAATATCATTCCTAGGAATGGTATTGTTAATGGATCACAGCATGGGTTTGTGAAGATGGAGTCTTATCTAACCAGTCTGGTTAATTATTATAACACAGTCATAAAATAATTGGATGCAATAAACAACTTTTGACATTATCTACCTTGACTTCATTGAAGCTTTAGACATGGACCCTCATGAAAGGCAATTATATAAACTTAATTTGTGCATGTTGGAATTACTGATAAGGCCCTTTGTTAGATCAGGGGCTAGCTAAAAGCTAGTGACAGAGGTAGTCATAAATGGACTGTTTTCAGGGTGGACTAGTGTAGAAAGTGGAGTTCTTCAGGCATCAGTTTTGGGGTTCCATCTTGTTTCTAATCTTTCTTAATGATATTGATAATGGAATACAGAAGTTGGTATTAGTAGTGGAAAATGATGCAAGAAAGCAAGCTTATACAGTATCATCCAAAAAATAAAAAAACGTTCCATGTCGCCTGGTCCATTCCATCTAACAGTTTGTCTAGTTCTTTCTTGAATTTATTCAGACTACATACCTATACAAGTTATCAAAGTTTGCTGATAAGTTAAAAGCAGGAAGGACAATTAATGACCAAAACCGGACCATTTTGCATCAGACAGTTGCAGATATGAGCTGAAAAATGGCAACTGAAGTTTAATGTTTCTAAACAATCAGGTACAATACAAAATGTACCATGCAGCGTAGACAGGTGGCTAGGAAGGCACTGGTGGCTTATCTTTGATTTATAGACTCTTTTTAAGTAGGGAAAAGGATGTAATTGTCCCTTTGTATAAGATGATGGTGAGACTGTATTTGAAATATTGTATTCAGGTCTGGAAGCTGTAGCTGAAGATGGATTTAAAGCCTATTATAGAAAAAAGAAAACTAAACATATCACAAAACTAATGCTATGATTAGGATTTTAATAGGCACGGTGCAATTTTGCTATGTGAGTACCAAGATACCCTAATAATTAAAATAAAATAAAAAGACAAAGCAACACCCACCCTCAGCAGTGCAACTCTATTTTTTCTGTTTCTGAACACAGGAAAAATAATAACGAACAAACTGAACTCAAAATCATAACATATGCAATAGCCACTGCTCACCATAATGCAAATGTAACAAATGAAATGCAAATTCAAACATTGAGCCAGCCTTTTGAGAAGTCTAAACCAAATGCAAATAAACATTGAAAACTAAATTATAATAAAAACGAAATTATAATTAAAGTAAACTAGATGACAGAAGTTGAAATATGAAGAAGGCAAGGGGTGGTTATGAGCATTCAAACTGAGGAGGAAAGAGTGGTACACTTAAAAGTGGGGGAGTGTTGCTTTGTGTTTATTTTTTAATTTTATGGCTTAATGTTTTTTGATTATTAGTTTACCTTGATATCCAGGTAGTAGTTTTTCATCTTGCAGTATAATGCTAATTATAGCATTCATTTTCCACGTTAGCTTTGCAGTATATTTAAAGTCTGAATTTAATGGTATATATTAGTATTATGTATTTATTTTCTATTTGATATATTTATTTGTTAAATTTAGTGGTACAGTATATTTAAAGTCTATAAATAGTCTTGGTGACTATAATCACATTTGTCTTGGTAAAGGACAAAGTATCTGGAGAGAGTTCATCGAGGGCATCCAGATTGATAACATGCCCACAAATCTCATGAAGTTTATCTTCAAGCAACATGTTGAAAATCATTGGAATATATTTACCTGCCAAGGTAATTCACGTATGAGTAAAACTTATACATGAATTTTCATCTATGAGCATTCGTTCTCTATATTCCTTCCATATATTCATTCATTTTCTTCTCTTTTGTATTCATGTCTGAGTAAAACTTATACATGAATATTAAAGAGAAGAGAATGAATGAGATAAGCCCCTTATTTGGTCAAAGTGGAAAAATCCTAGAAAGCATAGCAGAAGTGGTAGACAAGCTAAATAGGTACTGTGCAATGATGTTTACAGCAGAAAGACCATTTTAACCACAGCAGAACAGTGACAAAGAGTCAAACTGCTGTAAAATAAGTGAAAGAACAATCTCAGAGAAGTGTCTACTAGAAAAGTTACTAAAATTGAATAAAGGTAAGGCTCCAGGGGGTGGACAGTGCACATCCTTGTTTTAATAAAAGGAGCTTCATGGGAGTGCATCAGTCTATTGAAGATGTTAATGATACCATTATATTCCAGGACAATCATCCTTGGACTGGAGAAATGCTAATGTTTTCTTATTCCACAAATGTGGTGCAATAAAGGTGATAGACAACTATAAACTAGTGAGTTTGTTCTTTGTGAACTGGAACAGTACAGTGATGATGCTGTTATTTGGTTTTTAGGAGCATTAGCAACTAAAGCCATATTGCTCCGGGGATATGCGGTGGTCATTCTCTGACCTTTCTGCATCCTCTGTATTTGGTGGTCACGGGCTCAAACCCCAGTCTAATCAAGAAGCGTGTGCTACACACTGCCACTCCTGCCCACCTGGCTACGGAGGCGCCCACAGTGATGATGCTTCCTGGTGATCTGCTGTTCACTTATATTAATACAATCTTGAATTGTGCACTCACAACACTACCTGGGAGGTTCTCTGTTCAAGATTCTGCTATATATTACAATATTTACCAGTCTTGTATTTTATTTAGATGTATAAAATGAAATGTATAATATATTGCAAAAAGTCTTTATGCCGTGGAGAAAAATGAATTTCATTTTTGAATTCAGCATACAGAATTTACTAAAAAAAATCAGTATATAATTAATTAATCACATGGTAATGGTGATTAATTGATTATATACTGATTGATAGATAAGCATAGGAGCAGAAGAATCCTTTTTGTGAGATATAAGACAAGACTGAGTTTTAGAAGGATTGAAATCAACTAAGTTGTCATTGCCCCACTGGAGAATTACCTGGAGATAGGCATTTAAGGAATTGGTAGCAGATTTTAGAGAAGTTGAAGCTGATTGAGCAGGGCAAGGTTTCTCAAAATGGAAAGTGAAATGCAATGTGCTATCATCGGCAAAACTATGGATAGGATTTCCAGTCAATGGAAAAAGGTCATTAATATACAAGAGGAAAAGAATGGGGAAAAGAAATGAGCCTTTGGGGACACCGGCATTAGTGGAGAAGTTAGAAGACAGAGAGCCATCTACCATCACCCTCAGTGAGCAATCAGAGAGAAAACTGGATAACCAATTACAAAAAACAGTTGGCAAACCATAAGATGAAAGCTTGTTTAGAAGACCTTTATGCCAAACATGATCGAAAGCCTTTGAGATGTCAAGAGAAACTGCTTGTGTTTCACCGAACTTTTCCAATATGGCAATGTGATTTACAAAATTATGGCAATGTGATTTACATAAAGTTGTTATTTTAATTACACATTTCTTATTTGTTAAGGTTTAGTCTTGAATTAGTTAGCAAACATCAGATAAAAATTAAATTTTAAGTTTTAAATAATTTTACATTAGTTATTAATTTAAAATTTCTAAAGGTTTAGAAAGGAATTAAAGATTTACTCGATTAATGGAAAAATTATAGAATATAGACAAAGATGGAAAGAACATGTAGAAAGAATGGAAGATAATAGATTCCCTAAATTAGCTTATACATATAGAGCAAAAGGAAAAAGAGAGAAAGGAAGACCAAAGAAAAGATGGGCAGACCTCTTTGAGATGGAACAGGCGGATCGCCTAATCCATGAAGGAAGATAAGATAAGATTAATTTAGTTAATAAGATTAATAATTAAAATTAAATAAATTAACATTAAATAAATGAACAATTGTAAATACTTATCTTGTAATGCTGTCATTATGATACTCAGCTTCACATACCAAGACAGTGGCTTACAATTCTTTATATTTATATACAGTTCTTTCATAGATGACAACTTAGAAAACAGTTGTGCACTTCCTTTCTTCCTTAGGGCATGTTTTTAATGTTCTGTACTCTGAAACTAAGAATGTTTTGAATTAAAACTGCGGTTAAGATCTCCTGGGGTTAATCATAGGTTAGTTTATCACTGAGGGTGAAGATATTTATAATGAGAATAGAGATTTGGATGTTGTAGAATTAGATATCTGTTTGGTGGCTGATCTTTGTGAGTGTCTTAATTATGTGGGTAGGTTCAAGGTTACGTTAAAAGGGGGTAGGAGTTCTTTTTTTGAGATATACTTATTGTGGTCCTTATTTTTGTTTTTTATCTGCTCTAATACTCTGCTTTTCAAAATATGTATGTGGTTATTGTCCATCTGCATACCATTGTTTCAGTTAATATTGTTGGTTATACCAATAATGAAGGATTTTTTGTATAGTCTGCATTTTCTGTACCTGTCAGTAGTTAGGACCGAGGTGTTCTTGAAATCCCCTTGGTGATCCTTGCACCAGGCACAGCAAGCTGGATCTGATTTTATTATTTGGCCATGGGCTGTATCATATTTATGTTCTTTAATTATTTTGAATAATTTTCTACCCGTTTGTCCAATATGTGATTTTTGGCAATCTTTGCATTATAAATTGTATACTGGCTGTTTGGTGAAAAGAGTCTCTGTCAGGGGTGAAATGGGGGAGGGGATTTTTGCCATAATTTTAAATGATTGATAAAAATGAGTTTTTATTTCTTCTGTTCCATTTTAACAGTCTCTGCACTCCACTAAATAATTTCTTTTATTTCAAAAGGATGTATGCTGCACATTTTGGAAAATGCTAAGTTAACTGATTTTCCTAGATAACAGTTACACACGACACTCAATCTCATCCATAATGGTAAAACAGCAGATGTGAAAACTGTTTGAGTTTTAAAACACAAATGGTAAATAGTTATTAAATAATTTACACAGACAATTATTTTCTCTTTTATTGCTTTTAAGTGTATGCAACTACAGTAAACTATCAATTTTCCGGGGATAGATGGTAAAAAACAAATCCCAGTAATCGATTTCCCGGTTAATCCAAAAATACAGAAGCCCCGACATGCGTAAGAGATATGTTCTGGGACTTCTTACTTCGTCGAGTTTTACGTAACTCGGGAATGATTAGTAACATATTGCTACTATATTATTATTGACAAATTTGAATTCAGCACGATACTTGTTAATGTTTGACCATTTTCATGCATTCTTATTAGTTTAATTTTCTGATCCAAATCGATTGCTTTCCTTTTGTTGGTAGATTTACAAGTACCGCTGTCACTTATTCTCTTAGTCGGCACCATGATAACATTAAATTTTCTGTAAAGAACTTCACAGGGTTAAGGTGGAAACTCACTATTATCACACTGCGTGAGCTCACATTTTACTAAAGCACATTTCTGGAGGTCAATAAAAAATAATAAAAACAATTTAGCATTTTCCGTGTTATTGGGCTTTTCTGTTAGCGCAATCTATTATAAATGGGTAGTAAACTCGATCTTATTACATTTGCGATGATACCAATAGCTGGAATTCAGTTGGTTTTTACGTTATTATGGTGAAGTGTGTGTCCCCTCACTGAAATCTTCAGTCATATAAAAAAACCAATAAATAATTGTAAGAATCTTCTCTTCATTTCTATTTTTTTGTTGTTACTCCAATCTCACTTGTGCGTACCGTGATCGTCGTTATTGATTGCTTATTACTATTATTATTTTTTTTTTTTTTGTTGTTGTTGTTGTTATTGTTTTAAATTTTACAATCCTAAAAAAAAATTGAGTGAAAACAAATTTACTTAAATCCGTTGTTGCGATTTACGGATTACTGATTTACGTAAATCAGAAACGATTTGCGTACTGATTTACGTAAATCAGTAAGTCGGGGACTTACTGTATCGGAAAATGTTCAGCAACCTACGTAAAAAATATGACGATAGAAAAAACTTACTACATACTACTCGTGTAAGGCACACTATAGCGAGTGTAGCTTATTATTATTATTAGCCATAAAGCCTGAGGCTTATGCTGCACCAGCCAAAAAAAAAAAAAAAGTAGTAAAAGGGAATGGAATCACCAAGAAAGAGAAGAATGATGATATCCAGCTCAGGACCCTGCCAAGCCCATACTCACTAGATGTGAACCCCTGGGGTATTTATGCGCCATTAAACACCCATAACACACACACACTACTCGTGTGTCCAATACGATGCTTCCCTTTATTTTTTGCGATGTCGATTTTAAATCTAATAGCTTCCCTTTATTTTTTACAAGGCTGCGTATGGTTTGGTCATCAACATTATAATGGTTCATTAGAGATTTAACGAATGCACCGTTTTCAAACTTTTAGATAATTTCAAGACTGTTTAACTGAAAGCACAACTCTTTTGCGTTTACTCATCATTTTTGCAATTTCTAAACAAAAAAAATATATATTTACTATAAAAAAAATTTCGACATCCCTGACATAAATAACAAAACAAAATTTGTCTTTTTGCGGTGCAACGGAACACAACAATCGATGCGATGCACTAAAACAAACTAAACATTTGTTCTCTCTTTTTTTTTTTTTTTGAGCAACGGGTTTTAAGTTGTCCCAATTATGACTTATAACACCACTTCTTGTCGCTTATTTACGACTTGCAAAATATCTGTTTATACCTATTCTAGTTATTACTTGAATTTTATGATTTCTGGTTGGTTTTATTTTTTTATTTTAATAATTTGGAGTCTTGAAGTGTCCCGGTTAACCCGATCCCGGTAAATCGAGAGTCTGCTGTATATTCAAATATCAGTCTAACTGTTTTGCATCATGTATATATGTTTGAACAGGAGTAGATGTCATTATGTGCGGTGACACATGCATGTGCCACCACATAGATTCACCAGAAAATTTTGAAAGTGTAGTATGAGTAGTACCTATGCAAGATAGGCACATTAAACTGTCCTTGGGTATCAAAGCAATAGTCTGCCATAGTATTTTACACTTAAATATACTATAATGAATTAAATTTTATGCAATTATCTTCATACTTCTCAAACAAATTAGACACATTATCTGTAAACAAGAAGTGGGAAATGCACAAAAGATAACCATTCAGTTCAAGAGGGGAAATAAAAGTTACAAAGGTTTGGAAAATGCTGAGGCAATTTATATATATGGTTCTTGAATGTATTTCAACAAAAGGCATGAGCAGGTAAAATTTCTTCATTTGCTACTTCAGAAATTGGTATTATGATAACAAAAACAGTTTAACAACTGACATTAATAGTCAAATAGTTGCCTAATGGATCCCTACCAAAAATGGGAAAGTTCTCTCTTTAATGCTTTCTTGTCCTTTGAATTTGTTATGAATCAGTACATAATTAATTACATGTAACACATTTGTTTTCTGCAATTCTAGTGATAAAAGGCATAAACATGATATTGCTTGTAATCCTAACTAAGAGCTCAAATATTAGCTTTCTTTGTGGGTATTTAAAATTCTTCAAGTAAATAAACCTATATAGGCTTTACTTGAAGTAAATTAAATCTAGCCACAGTTACTCTGACTGACATCCCCTAATCCCACCTACCCCAGTACGCAATCTAATCCACATGTATTGCCAAAAAATGTAAGTAAATAGGATCAAATGAATGAATATAATAAATACAATTTATTTAGGGGCTTAACCATACAAATCATTTAAAGAAAAATGCAGAAAAATAACCATTTAGTGTAAGATTATAGCCAACATCTTAAACAAAATCAGCTAATTTATTATCTGTATTTTGTCTGTCTGCAGTTAATTTCATTATTCTTCTGATTGACGGACTTATAATTTTATATGACTGATGATTTTCAGTGTTAATGATGATTACTCTTGAACAGTGTTCTAAAACTGCTGATTCCCGATGATTGTGAAAGTGCTAGGACTAATTCAGGTTTATTCACAATAGTGAATAAACTCTTTGTATATTTTAAAATGATGGAATATCATATGGAGGCCCCTCACAAATGATTCCTTACCATGTTTCATCTTGTTCCTCCAATGGAACAAAATCCAATTTTACCAAGGATTTCATTAACTTTATAGCGATTTGATCCTTGGTATATGTTGATTATAATCCAGAATTTTTAACCTTTGTACCAAATAGCTCAAATTATCCTAGCATGAGGGATGTTTCTTCCGTTGACTTGATGACTGCACTTTCAAAATTGACCTAAAATATTTTTGACAAGCGATCAGCAAGAACAGTGGAGATAGGTAAAGTGTTGGAGACTATAATATCGATTTTCCTATTAAGAGAAGTTCACACCTTGGTAAGGAGATATGAGACTAAAGTGAGTGGGGAGAGTGCAGATTAAAGGAAATTACAATTTGTGGGATTCATGAAATAAATGAGATTTAATAGAAATAAAACTGAAAGGATGGGGAGGGTTGGGATTGTTCCTGGAAGAACTACTCTAAGCTAGAAATTATAATAAAAATAAAAAACACTCAATAATACCTGATAATATTTTTTGGTACCGGTTATGGTTTAGGGCTAGTGTACTGGTAGTAAGGTAAGTGGGATTAAGGCAACAAAGCAAAACAAATTAAAATAGATATGTTAGAATGCACTTATTTTATAAGAGGAAAATCTTCATAATTAGTATGCAAAAGTACTTAACATTTTTAAGTAAGATAGTTCAATCAAAAATATTACATCATCAGCTGATTTGTTTTTATTCTGTCATTTCCAGGAGAAAACTTTGAACAGTAATTCTTTAATCAAAAAGAAATAGATTTTGTATATAAGCAATGTGGGCAAGACAAAAAATGGTCCAAGTAGAAGCTATTCACTATCAGGTAAAGAAATTTTTCTCTCTGAAAATTATTCGTAAAACATAAATATACAGCTTTTATGGTGTTAAACATTGTAGAATTACTGAATCTGCTGTTAAAAGACTGGAATTTTCACTTTGATTATGCACAACTTTTTCCACATAATATAATATTTTTCATATAAAGGCTTTATGCCGTTGTATGAAAAAAATAATATTTAAAAGCATTATGTGAAATGTGCACTCTTAGCAGAAACTGAATGTAATTTTTATATTTTGTTTGGGAAATTTATTTACATTATTTTGGTGGTGGGGAAACAAAACAATTACTTATGTCAAATGTATGTTACTTATAAGTTATATGTAACCTATAAGTTACATATGTTATGCTAAACAATTACATATGTTAATTATGTTACTTCTGTCAGTTGAGTAATCTAATTTTATAAACTATCTAAAAATAGCCCCATGGGATGTAAAGAACATAGCTATTGTTTTGCATGGAACACGAGGTCAGTTTAATTAGTGCCATGAGATGTTGTTATTATTTGTTATTTGATTTTTAGGAGCATTAGCAACTAAGGCCATATTGCTCAGGGGATATGTGGTGGTCATTCCCTGACCTTTCCGCATCCTCCGTATTTGGTGGTCATGGGCTCGAACCCCGGTCTAATCAAGAAGCATGTGCTACGCACTGCTGCTCCTGCCCACCTGGCTACGGAGGCGCCTGCCATGAGATGATATGAGACTAATATTGAGATTTCCTTTCTCTGATACCATACCAGTTTATAGTACCTCATCTCTGAAAGCATGCTTGCATTCTTATGTTTTATGGATCCACCTCATTTTTATGTTTTATGTTCCCTCATGCTTGGCTTGAATCAGTTAAGCCTGTGGATGAAGCAAGTTATGTTTTTTCTCTCCTTCCTCTGAAGTTTTTTAAGGTTGGTTTATGATAAAATAGGTTTACATCTGTTTCTTATTTGAATGTTCAAGTTTTTTTTTTTTTATCCTGAAAATTTCTATTAGTGTTTTATGTATTTTGTTATTTACAAGTTTTAAATGAACTATCATTGTAAACCGGTTGACTTGAAAGAAAAATGAGTGGAGATTTTATCTGTTTGCCTTTTGTAAGCTTCATGTTTATGTAAAATCAGCTTTAAAAAATAATAAAATACTCAATAAAAAATTCTAACCCTGCATAACAGCAATTTTTCACCAATTTTCATATAGATATCTGTCCAGTACATCTTTAAATTTATATAAGATCTCCATTCCCACAGGATTAAGTGGAAGATTGTTCCAGGTTAAAAATTATTCTTGGCTAAAGAAAATTTTCAAATTAATAAAATAGATAATGCTATTTGGCCTATTCAAAATTATAAAAAGTATGAGAAAGGACCTTTTGCAATTTCAGAGCACCCTTTTCTTGTGTTCTTAGTAAATGTAATGAACTTATAGTTCACAGCTGAACAAACTTTATTTTTTCACAAAGATCATATATCACGTAGAAGCTTCATTTGAACAACTTTGTTATTTTGGCAGGGAATTGTCACTAGAGATAGCTTGTTATCTGATGAAAGAGAGAGAGAGAAAGAGTGCACAGATAACTTTTAGAAACACAAAACTCTCTCTGCTCTGTGCTGCAAGACCATTGCATTTGCTAGGCAGTGGAAAACTCTGCTGGCTGCCAAACATGTGAAAAAAATCAATTTTTCTGTTCTATAACTCATTCCTTAATTTATGTACACGTCTTTTTGTGCCACTTGAGAAAGAGAAAAGATATTCCTGTTATTTAGTTTACTCAACCCTTTTTATGTCTGAAGTATCTCAATCAGGTCCTTGCACTGATGTCTGGTTTTTAGATTTTTCAATTTGTAAAACTTGAGTTTCTCCATGCAGAAAAACTTCTTTATGCCAATAATTAATCTTATTGCTTTTTATTTTATCCTTTTGAGCAGGTCAGTATTCTTCTTGAAACAGAGTTTTCAGACATTCCGTACAGTATTCAGAATGTATAATAATTTCTTTATATAGTAAAAGCCCGGTTATCCAGCATCCATTTTCAGAGAGTTTATGCAACTGGCATATTTTAAAAATACTACGCAATTGACTCACAATAATCTAGAGTGGTTGAGACATAGATTTTCCCAGGTAATTGAAGGATAGATAATATGCAAAATTAAATATAGTTTATTCACTAACCTGCCTCCATTGTACTCCCACATTAAAGTTTATACTTTAGAAACTATTACATATTTATTGATAAGCTTCAGTTTTTGTTTGGTAGAAAGAACAACCATTTTCCATTTTAACATGATGGATGAAAATAAAAAAAAAAATAATTAAAAAAAACTGAAGAACATTAAAATTAACTGTAATGTAGTGACAATATGAAATTTTTAGAAATCTTCAAGTACCGTGTTAATAGACTAGAAAAGAATAGCGAAAGCTTAAAAAGCGGTACTCACCTTGAAATTAATCTGCGATGGTTTACTTAGGTAGTGTGGTTAATGTTTACGTTGAATTGTTAAATTGAAAAATTAAAAGGGAGGGAAGTAAGTAAAAGTTGACTGAGTTAAATGGGCGCAAGGAAACAGAAGTGTACATATCCAATCCTTGGTTGTCATCGAAATAAAAATCACCGGATTCACTTATATTTTTTAATTATTCTTCTTTCTTTTATTTCGATGACAACCAAGGATTGGATATGTACACTTCTGTTTCCTTGCGCCCATTTAACTCAGTCAACTTTTACTTACTTCCCTCCCTTTTAATTTTTCAATTTAACAATTCAACGTAAACATTAACCACGCTACCTAAGTAAACCATCGCAGATTAATTTCAAGGTGAGTACCGCTTTTTAAGCTTTCACTGTAATGTAGTGATATTGAAGGATTACTGAAATATGACTAGAGTGGGCTAGTAGGTGGAAAGTAAAGGCAAAGATGAGGTTTCTGAGAAATTCAAGGGCTTTGTCTACAGAAAAAACAGTACCTGTAATGGATTCTGCATATTTCTTTGTTTTATCCAACTTGCACTCTCATGGGCCACGAAGACTGGTTAACTTTTTGTCTTTTTGTCAGATAATTGAGATTCTTCTGTATTAAAAATGAATAACTGACCTTGCCTGCCCCGTAGCAGAGAGAGAGAGAGAGAGACTGAATTAAATAATGAAACATTACAAAAATGCATTAACAGGATATAAACATAATACTATACATGGAATTAATATATATAAACAAATTTTATTACATAAAGTTTAATTTTCAATTTAAGTATTGTTTTGAATTGGTTACTTGAGAATGTGTGTCATATCTGTAACCCATCCATCCATTGTTTTTTATCCAAAAAAAAAAAAAAAAAATCATAAAGTTAACACAAATGTAGATGTATTATGCTAATCTTAAAACAAAAATTGGATATTTGTGCATAACCAAAAAAGGTGAAAAGAGTATTATTTTGACTCTTCCATGATTTATGATGTAAAATCACAATCTGTGATAAGAAGTGTAAAAAGAAGTATTATTTGAAAATTAAGAGGAAATGGAGTATAATGTCTAATGTATACACTAGAGTGACTGAGAAGTTTGACTTCATTCATGACATTTCATTTTATAGTGTGGGCACCTATATGAGTAATACTCACGCAAGTGGCAGATTCATGCAATTAGCCCCCCCACCCAATCCCTATAGGTGCCAGATAACTAGGCATTATACTGTATAATGCACAGATTTCCAAAGGGTATTGTCAAATTTTGGAATTCATATCAGCACCTTTTCACTCTGATTTCTTTTCAGTGCATATATTGATGTAATTAATTGATTAAAATACAGTAAAATTATTGAATAATGCATTAAAATTACTGCATTTATTTCTTTATATGCTTCAAACTTGGTGGCTGTTGAGCTC
Source organism: Mastigoproctus giganteus (assembly GCF_048544385.1). Taxonomy (NCBI): domain Eukaryota; kingdom Metazoa; phylum Arthropoda; class Arachnida; order Uropygi; family Thelyphonidae; genus Mastigoproctus; species Mastigoproctus giganteus. The sequence continues at coordinate 44,978,851 of NC_143578.1, read as the reverse complement.
TGCACATTCTTTCTCTTTGAAAGATAATAATTGACAGTGGATTTAGCCTTGGTTAAGTTGTGCTTAGTCCTGCATATCTTATATGTCTTTTACTCTTGTTTATGTGCCTTTCAGCCTGAAATAAAGAAAGTCATGGGGCAGAATTTTTCCCAGCATGGTCTGTGCTTGTTAACAGAAAGGTTGATTTTGCAGTTGTGGGATACACTTGAATATAAGGTGTGCAAGAATATTTGCTGATGCTATTGAGGCAGTGTTAGGTGAGTTGGAAAACTGCTAGCTTGTGGCAATATGCAGACTAATAGATTAACAACAGCCACAGACAGAGATGTAAGTGATCCTTGCGCTGCTTGTATTGGAACATGTAGCAGCCTGGAAAGCAAGGTGTTGGGGATTTTGTGATTTACTGGGGGTCCTCATGGGACAAGCAAATATAGTGGATGCATTAGGATAGCTAATAATAAGAACAGGTGCGTGTATACTTGCATGTACATTAATGCTAGGAGAATAGTGAATAAATTTGATGAATTTTAAAGTACTGTTTATACCATCAAATGCAGAATTTGTAGAGATATCGTAGGTGTGCTCAAGTATGGAGACCTCATCTGAAAAAAGACGTTGAGCTTCTTGAAAGGGTCCAAAGATGGGCATCTCACATGGTGAGATAGGCAAAAGGGCTACCATATGAGGGAAGACTGCATATATATGGGCTACATAAGCTTGACAACCAGGCACCTCAGACGTGACCTGATTAAGGTTTATAAGGCTCTGAGAGGGGGTCAGTAAAATGAACAAAGGTGGAATTTTCACTGTTATAGAGAATTCCAGAAATCAGGGGCATAAATTCAAATTACTGGGGAAGAGGTTTAGACAAAATAGTAGGAAGTTTTCTTTTAGCCAGTGAATCTTTGATTGCTGGAACAAGTTGTTTTCACAAGTAGTTGATGCTGACAGTTTGAATAAATTCAAAGGTCAACTGGATAGTTACCTATGTGAGGAGAGGAACAGATAATTTATATTTTCTTATCTACTCTTTTTTTTCATCTAGTGCAGCAAAAGCCTGTGGCTTCCTATATGGCTATTACTGTGTGGTATCACTCAGACATAAGGAGTGCAGAATTTGAATATGAGAAGTGAAGCATTCATCCACCCACACAAACAGTAGTGGCACTATAGTGTATAGTGTTAATTGTTATGCGGCTCCGGGGGGGTTTTCCCCAACTCCGCATCAAGCAATGTGATGAATACAAAACTCTGTAAAGGCCAGATTTATGTAGATTAGTGAGTGTTAGTGTGGGGATCATGTTGTTCATCTGGCCTCTTAGCCTAAAAGCCTGTGTTTTCACACAAAAACCTCTAGGTTACCATCCAGCACCACAAGGAGACCAACCAGTCAGTAGGGGGTGTAAAGCACTGGCAGAGCAAGCCCTGTAGCAGCCATGGCTACAGACAGGGAGAGCCCAGTAAAAAAAAAAAAAGTGAAAGTTTTGAAGATGGCAGTGGGGAGATGGGAAGTGGTAGAAGGGGACAGCACCTAAGTGAAGGCACCTGCCTGAGTGAAAGGGGGACAGAAGGGATTCCCCCAGGACAAGATGATCATCCTGCTCTGGGGTGGGATATGATAGTTAGCAAAGGAGAAACCCACCAGGTGAAGGGGTGAGGGAGCAACCCAGCTGGGGAAAGGGGATGGGGAGTGAAAGAGCAATCAACCCAGGTGGTAGGAATGAAAGAATATAAGGAAAGGATCCCTATGTTGGAGCACCTGCATTGGTGCTCTATCCCACACCATGCCTGCTAAGCAGCCATGACATGGTGTCTGCTTGGATGGGCAGGAATCCTAAGCTATCCACCGATCATCCTATCCAGGGGGGGGGAAGAGACACACATTTGCATTTCTTAATTATTATTATTATTATTAGCCATATGGTGCAAGGAAGCCTGAGGCTTATGCTGCACCTGCCAAAAAAAAAAAAAAAAAAATTTTCCTATTACCCTGAGAGAGAGAGAGAGAGAGAGAGAGAGAGAGAGAGAGAGAGAGAGAGAGAGAGAGAGAGAGAAGTAGAAAGGAATCACCAAGAAAGGGAAGAATGATGATGTCCAGCTCAGGACCCTGGGTGTGCGAAGCCCATACTCATCAGATGTGAGCCCCCGGGGGTATTTTTGCTGCACTCATAATCCTCATTCACACTCTACTTCCCTTCTAATTTTTGTACTTTTTTCTTACATTTTCTGTTAATTTATATCTATATATATATATTTTTTTTTTTTCACTCATTCATCCTCTTTCTCACACACTGGGGGGTTGCAATGGTGTGTAGTGTAAATTTATATACTAATACATAATATTATGTTGTTTAAATTTATGGGTAAACTATGGTGTATCTACACCGATATTATATAGTTAATTACTTAAAACCCGCCGCCTCCGTAGCCAGGTGGGAAGGAGCACCAGCGTGTAGCACACGCTTCTTGATTAGACCGGGGTTCGAGCCCGTCACCACCAAATACGGAGGATGCGGAAAGGTCAGGGAATGACCACCGCACATCTCCGGAGCAATATGGTCTTAGTTGCTAATGCTCCTAAAAAAAAAAACCAAATAACAAAAAATAACTTAAAACCTATATATAATTATGCCTTGTGCATTTCATCTTTATATACATAATAAGTAACATTATTGGAAATTAAAAACTAGGGTTAGTGTACACTTAACTATAACGTTTTATAGTTTGTGTTCTTTATCTCGCAAATTTACACTCTCTTTCATTCATCTGGCTTTCATTTCATTTGTTCAGCTCTTTCTTTCTGTGCTGGACTCTCTGGGCACCTCAGCTTATTATTATTCTTCAGTTGAGGTGTGGGCCCAGCTGCAACTTTTTGCAGGCCAGGGGAGAATGCAGTGGGTGTGTTTATGTTATTAACTAAATGAGTGTAAGTATATATACACTAATATGAGTTAAGTTTGTATTCATTCAGCCAATTACATTCATTCCTTCACTCATTCCCATTTACCATAACACTCATTCTCTCTCTCTTTCTTGCTGTCATACTGGGTCACTCTCTTTCACCATAACTACCATTTATACCCTTTTACCATAATTCCTATTTCACTCTTTCACTTAGTGCCTAGCCCATTCACTCTATCTTTTATCCTCTTTCATTCATTCTTCTTTCATTCTACATTGCATTCCCTTGCTACTAGCTTACTACTATTTATGAGCTAATCTGCTTTCCTGGCTGCCTGTAAATCTCCCTGCCCTACATGGTTACTTATTTGGTGTGGGGTCCCAGGTCCCTACACATGGCAGGGGTGGTCCTGGGTATACCCTGGTCAATCCGGTTTAGTCTTATTAGTGTACTGTCAGAGCAATTACTGCTGCTCACAGGATGAGTAGTACTCTTACGTGCTCTCTGGAAGGATATAAGTGTCTTTGAGTCTATGGCCAATCAAGTCACAGGTGCCAGAAGAGAAAGTAAGCTGTGACAGTGAACTTTCACTCTACACAATCATACTCCCATCCACACTTAAACCAGTCATTCATGCATGCACAGGGGCGACCATCCACCCACCAACAATTTATCTTTCATGTGCACTCTCATTTATAAGCAGATATTCCCCTACTTTTAGTATACACACACAGACCAGAATCATACTCATATTCATACTCAAATGCATGCTCTAACTCATATTTGCACTTGCTGGTCTATGTGAAACCACTCAGGCTAGCATGATATTCTGTCACACACACACTTACATAAACCAAGCACACAGAAAAGGTAAACAGTACAGGAGTTGGGGGGGGATTTAACTCTTAGTTAAGAAGCATATAAAATCTAAGGCAGTGCATCCAGTTGACATGGGTGACTAGTGCAATGTTGAGTCAATGTGGTGTAATATAAGCACTGGGAAAACAAAAATGAAAGTAGGTGTGTGTTATAGGCCAAATGACTGTGATGGGTATAACAAATAGCTATACAAAGAAATAGCTATACAAAGAAATCAGTAAATCAGAATGTCTTATAATGGGGGATTTTAACTTTTCAGGTATACACTGGAAATTGTGGGTTGGTCACTTACACACTAGCAAGATTGTGCGGATATATGGGACAATTTTTTGCTACAGTAGCATGTTAGAGAGACAACAAAAGAAAACAATACTTTATCTGATTATCAGCGGCAATTCTTCATTCATTAAGAATCTGCATATAAAAGATCCACTGGGTGGCAGTGATCAGTGTACTGATGTGGAATTTGCTTAAAGACATAACTATGAACCTAACCTATTTCAAAGGAAAAGGAAAGGGCTTTTGTAAAGGTGACTACAGTGGTGTGACAGTTTTCAAATTATATACAATGGGACCAATTGATGATGTTACCAACAGCAAATTCTAAATAGTAAGAATTCAACGAAATAATCATAGAAGCTACTAGGCTTTTATACCAGCCAAGAAATACTGTTCGAGCCTTAGATCTAAATGGATCTTAGAGTAACTATTGGGCATGGAAAAAAAATACATGGGATTCATATAAATTATCAGGCAACACAGAAGCTGTATATGGTAGATATAAACTAGTCTTCAATCAATTCATAAAGGAGGCTAGGCAAGCTAAGGCAGATTAGGAGAAGCTTTTGGTAAAGGATGCAAAGAAAAACAGCAAAGACTTCTTTACTTATGTAAACACTAGAAAGAAGGGAATGAATCATATTGATCCACTTGATATCAATGGTTTAACTGTTGATGATCCTCTTCAGGGTTTCCAACAAATTAAATAGGTATTTTTCATCTATGTTCATGCACGAGTAGTTCTTTTGATGAATTCTGCCCAGACACGATAGGAAGGAGTATATGATGAGAGCCTTGTCGATCAATTCGGCCCTGGAAAGATTGTGCAAACCTCAAGGGGTAAAATTTTTTTCAGCCTGGTCTGTACTTGTTAACAGAAGGGACTGCTTCTACAGGGATGGGATACACTTAAATAGAAAGGGTGCAAGAATATTTGCTGATGCTATCGAGGCAGTGTTAGGTGGATTGGAAAACTGCTAGCTTGGGGGGGGGGTACAAGGACTAATAGATTAACAGTAGCCACTGGCAGAGGTGAAAGTGATTCTTGCACAGCTTCTATTGGAATGAGCAGAAGCCTGGAAAACAAGATGCAGGATATATCAGAGACTGCTGGGAGTCATTGCGGTACAAGTAAACACATGGGTTGTGTTAGGGTAGCTAAGAAAAAGAACAGGTGCATGTATACTTGCGTGTACACCAATGCTAGGAGTTTGGTAAATAAATTTTATGAATTTGAGGTATTGCTCAAAACATCAAAGGCAGATATTGTTGGGATATCAGAGATGTGGTGTCACACAGATATAAGGAATGCGGAACTGGAATTTGGGGAGTATAACGTCTACAGAAAGGATAAGAAGGGAGGAGGGGTTATGCTATTAGTTAAGAAACTCATAAAATCCAAGGAAGTGAAGCCAGTCGACATTGTTGGACAGTGCAGCGTCGAGTCAGTTTTGTGTGACATAAGCATAGGGAAATCAAAATTGAGAGTAGGAGTGTGCTATAGGCCTAATGACTCTGATGAGTATAATAAGAAACTGTACAGGGAAAGAGAGTGGGCCAGTAAATCAGAGAGTCTTATAATGGGAAATTTTAATTTCCCAGATATTGACTGGTATTTGTGGGTTGGTCACTCACACACTAGCAAGGCTTTTGTGGATTTATTGGATGATTGTTTTCTCATAAGCATGTTCGGGAGGCAACTAGAGGGAGTAATACTCTTGATTTGATTATCAGTAGTGATTCTTCATGCATTAAGAATCTGCAGATAGAGAAACCACTAGGTGGCAGTGATCACAGTGTGCTGAAGTGGGATTTACTCAAAAAGGTAACTACCATCAGGGGTAAAGGGAAGGGTTATTGCTTTCGTAAAGGCGACTACGATGGTCTGAGACAGTATTTAAATTCTATACAGTGGGACCAACTGATGATGTTACCAACAGCAAATTCAAAATGGGAAGCATTCAAAGAACTTATCTTGGAAGCTACTAGGCTTTACATACCAACTAAGAAATATTGTTCAAGGTTTAGGCCTAAATGGATGTCAGATGAACTAATGAGACATGTGGCAGAGAAGAAAAATGCATGGGATACATATAAATTAACAGGAGACACGGAAACCTATGATTGATATAAGCTGGTCTGTAACCAAGTCACAAAGGAGGTTAGGCGGGCGAAGGCAGATTACGAGAAATCTTTGGCAAGGGATGCAAAGAAAAACAGCAAAGAGTTCTTTACTTATGTAAACTCTAGAAGGAAGGGGATGAATCAGATTGGTCCACTAGATATCGATGGGTCACCTGTTGATGACTTGCTCAGGTAGCTAACAAACTAAATGAATATTTTGCATTGACATTCACACATGAGTTATTAAGCGAGGGGAATGCCAGAGATGTATTCAACTCTGGCAGTAAGCTAGATAATCTTGTAATAACTGAGAGTAAAGTGGAGGAGAAATTGTTGAAGATAAACACAAGAAAGGCACCTGGGGTGGATGTGATCTATCCAGTTATATTAAAGGAGGCAGCAAAGGAAGTAAACAAACCCTTAGCCATAATTATGAGAGCTTCCTTGGACTAAGGGGAGGTATCCATAGACTGGAGATGTGTAAATGTGACCCCAATTCACAAAGGAGGATCAAAGGCTGACACAAGTAATTATAGACCTGTGAGTTTAACTTCTGTTCCAGGAAAATTAATGGAGGCACTGGTTAAAGAAGCACTGCAGGATCATCTAGACAAGACTTCAGTTATAGCTCGGACACAGCATGGTTTTGTTAAGGGGAAGTCTTGCCTGACCAATTTGATTGGATACTATGATGCAGTCACAAAAGAACTGGATGCAGGGAATAACTTTGATATTATATACTTGGATCTTAGAAAGGCTTTTGATACTGTTGCACATGCAAGACTGCTGCACAAATTGAAGCAGTGTGACATTGGAGGCAAATTGCTGCTATGGATAAAGGGGTGGTTGAGGGGGAGAAGACAGAGAGTGTTAATCAATGGACACTGCTCATCGTGGACTAATGTTATTAGTGGAGTCCCTCAGGGTTCAGTGTTGGGTCCATTATTGTTTTCTGTATTTATAAATAATATTGATGATGGTATATCAAGCTTAATGTCCAAATTTGCAGACGATACAAAGGTTGGCAGGGTTGTTAAGGACGCTACTGACACTATGCTGCTGCAACAGGATCTGGAAAGGTTGAGCAGATGGGCTGAGAGGTGGCAAATAAAGTTTAACATTAACAAATGTAAAGTACTACATATGGGAAACAGCAACCCCAGAGCAACGTACCAACTCTGTGGTACTACACTGACAGTGGTAGAAAACGAAAAGGACCTGGGGGTAATTGTGCAGGCAGATATGAAGTTCTCTGAGCAGTGCAGACGGGCTGCAAGAGTATCTCATGGTGTCTTGTCAATGATATACAGGAATTTTTCTAGCAGGGATAAGGAGGTGATTATTCTCTTGTATAAGGCAATGGTCAGGCCACAGCTTGAGTACTGTATACAGGTCTGGAGGCCTCATTTCAAGAAGGATGTAGAGCTGCTGGAACGAGTACAAAGAAGGGCAACAAGATTAGTGAATGGAACAAAGGGTTGCTCTTACGAAGAAAGGCTTAAGTTTTGCAAATTACAGTGTCTGGAGACTAGGCATCGGCGAGGTGATCTGATAGAGGTGTATAAAGCCTTGAATGGTTTAAGCATGCTCAATGCTGATGGGAATCTGCCTCTTGCTCAGAATAATCGCCTGAGCGGGCATAAATTCAAATTGAGGAAAGACAGATGTAGGATAGATGTGCAGAAATTTCCCTTTAGCCAGCCAGTGGTTGATTGGTGGAACAGACTTCCATTCCTTGTTGTGGAAGTTGGTAGCCTAAATAAATTTAAGGCTCAGCTATACAGGTATTTTGAACGAAGAGAGAGGTGAAGTGGAAGTTTTTTTTTGGCTGATGCTTCATAAGCTTGCTTTCTTGCATCATATGCCTCTACTAATGCTAATGCTAACTTCTACAGAAGTTCATCAAAATCTAATTGGAATCTAAATGATTTTGTGATAACTGAGAGGAAAGTGGAAGAGAAATTGTTGAAGCTTAACATAAAAAAGGCACCTGGACTGGGTAGAATCTATCCAATTATATCAAGGGAGGCAGAAAAGGAGATAAGCAAACTCATAATTATGAGAGCATCTTTGGATTCAGGGAAGTCCCTGTGGACTGGAGATATGTGAATGTGTCACCACTTCACAAAGGGGAATCAAAGGCTGACATGAGTAATTACAGAAGTATTGGTTTAACTTTTGTTCTAGGGAAAACATTTTGGAGTCACTGATTAAAGAAGTAATGTAGGACCATCCAGTGAAGAATGCAGTTATACTGCAGTCACACATCAATTTGTTAAGGAACAATTTTCTCTTACCAATTTGATTGGATACTCTGATACAGTAACAACGAAACTGGATGCAAAAAAATAATTTTGATATCATATACTCGGCTTTCAGAAAGCTTTTGACACTGTTTTACATAAAAGACTGCTGTACAGATTGGAGCAGTGTGGTATTAACAGCAAGTTAGTGCTATGGATAAAGGGATGGTCAAGTGGGAGAAGACAGAGTGGTTATTAATGGACACTGCTTTTCGTGTACTAATATTATTACTGGATTCCCCCATGGTTCATTGCTCAAACCATGGTTGTTTCTATATTTATTAATATCATTGAATGTATATAAGGATTAATGTCTAAATTTGCAGATGATACAAAGGTTGGGAAGTTGATTGATGACAGTAATCAAGGTATACTACTGGAACAAGATCTAGAAAAATTAGGCAGACGAGCTGAGGAATGGCAATTGAAGTTTAAGGCCGGGTTTACACCAGAGAAACAAAACGGTCACAATGTTTTTTTTTTGTCTCCAATTTGGCAACTTCAATAGTTGATTAAAGGGAGACACTAGTTTGTGCTAAGGAGACAGAAATCCCATGCCCGTGACCACCAAATACGGAGGATACGGAAAGGTCAGGGAATGACCACCGCATATCCCCGGAGCAATATGGCCTTAGTTGCCAATGCTCCTAAAAACCAAAAACAACAACAGAAATCCCATGAATTGTGAGAGTAAAACTAGTGATTTTCAATTAATTAGTTAAAATATAGCAACTTATATAATACAGAATTTTGAGTATTATATATATATATATATATATATATATATATATATATTCTCGTTCATAAAGTTTTCCATCAAGAGTGGCACTGGCATGAGCATGAAGGACTTGAAAGCTGTTCATGACTAGACAACATGGAGACAGCTTGCCCATAAAGTCTCCAAAAGTCGACTGTGACTGAACGGATGAAAACAACAACAATATATAAAATATAAATAAATAAATGATGCAGATAATAAAATTAAAAAAAAAAGGAGAGGGAACTGAAGATAGACTATTGCAGAAGGAATGCTCCAAAATAGTTTAGAAAAGGTTGAAATATACAGTACCAATTAATAGAATTTTTGAATATGCCAATTCAATGAAATTTAATAGCGAAGAGACAAAAGCACCAAGTCCGAATTATGTGAAATATCACTGATACGGAAGTGAAAACAAACTACAATATGTGACCAACTGAAAATGAAAAATAAAATAGAATGACCATTATGCCTCATCTCAACAGGGGACCACAGGGTCATTAATGGTCAGGGAATCACTGCATTTCAAACATTAAACAAATTCCTGCACTGTCAAACCGATACTTCCATTGAACCACAAATGCAATGGATTGGAATAATGGTGGCTCTTATGCAGTGAAAGATTTTTCTGTTTTTCTATCTTACTCTATATTTGGTTGAAGTTTTTAATTTATTTTACATATCAGTAGTGAGATAATTTGCTAATGCTCTGCTCATACTGCTATCTATATCCTGGTGTTTATTTTTATATATTCTAGTTTAACAGTGGCTTTGCCACTAATGTTTGCTACTCTAATTTTCTTTCTATTTTTCTATCTTACTATATATTTGGTTGAAGTTTTTAATTTAAAAAATATATATATACACTGATGTTCAAAGAAAGTGCATCACCCCTTAAAATTGTAATTGTCGTCCGAATAACATATGTATATGGCAATATTTCTTACAGATTGCATCAGATAAGATTGACACCTGTAGGTGATGATGTAATATTGCATCACTTGTTACTTTCAGCTATATAAGCACGTGCTGCAAAAGTTGCAGTCATTCCTTATTTGCGTCAGGATGGTGAGTTACATGCAGTTGACGCCACAAAGAAAGAGTGCTATTGTTGCTTTATGTGAGGAAGGATGTTCTTCCCATCATATTGCTTATAGAGTGTCTTTTAATCAGTCAACAGTGAGTAGATTTCTTTCCAAACTCAAGAATACTGGTTCTGCTGATAGGAAAAAAGAAACCGGACGCAAACGAGTCTACACCAAAACAGGACCACGTTTTGAAGCACTTATGCCTTAAAAACCATAAAGCTTCTTCGTCTGAGCCGAAAAGAGAATGGGAAGAACATACAGGAGTGGTAGCAAGTGCAGTAACAGTCAGAAGACGCCTCTTCAAAAATGGACTTGTAGCCTGTTGTCCTAAGAAGAGGCTCCTCCTCACACAAAAAATGAAAAAGGCCCAATTAATTTGGTGTAAGGAGCATGTCAAATGGACCCCTTCTGTAGTTACTTTAGCTTCATTTCTGCATTAGAGGTTTGCCAGTAATGTATTTACATTTGTTACGGGTGAAAAAATGGTTGGAAGAACAGTCCATTACAACCCTTAACTGGCCAGGAAACAGCCCAGACCTGAAGCCTATAGAGAAATGTTGGCATCGTGTGGAATCTGCAGTTGCTAGAAAGAAACCAAAGACCTTTCGTGAACTCTAGGAAGCCATAATTCATGTTTGGAACCACGAACTATCAGTTGATTATCTTCAGAAATTGATCTTGTCAATGCCTCGACGGTGTGCTGCTGTCATCAGGGCCAGAGGTGGTTCAACTAAATATTAGTTTGGACCTGGTGAACTTTTCATTTTGTTTTCCATTTAAAATGATAAACTGAATTCCATTTAAAATGATAACATTTCAATCATAATTGTCGTGTTTACCAAAACTGTTGTATAAATGTTGCAAATGCTCATTTTGGAATATTTTGAGAGCACATGTCAAACATTACTTAGTTTTGTCTTAACTATTAATAAATATCTTTTGTTTATGTTTCTATTTGTGATGCTAGTCATTAATGTAATTTACCATCGTGAAAAAGGGTTAGAAATGTGAAATTCCTAGGTGATGCACTTTCTTTGACCACCAGTGTATATATACAGTCCATTCCGGTTATTTGGGAAACTTCGGGACTAGTGCATTTTGGCCCAATTAAGCGGCTGCCCCAATTATCCGAAGTTTCACGTAAATAGTTAAAAATACAAGGTACCCCCCACTTTACAATTAGTTCACTGTACAATCAAATCATGTTACGACAAACTCACCATAGTAAAGTACCGTTCACTATATGATGTGTAGTAAGCGCCGGTCATTGTGATCACGTTTTTGTGAATTGAATTTTAATTCTATTAAAGAGCGATTCTAATTAGAGAAAGTAGGAGGAATATTATCCACAGGCTATAAAAGTAAAGATATATTAAGCACAAATTTACCCTTTATAACCTTACCAATTAAAAAATTAAATGATACGTGAAAATCAGAAGAATATACATGATAATCAGAATAATTAATACGTACTGTAATATGTAATATGAACTAGTTGACATTTCTGTTCACTGACATTTATGGGTGGGGTTAAAATTTAAAACAGTAAAAAGAAAAGCAATCAATAACAAAGAACACGGCACACACAAATTGCAAGTAACATGATACGCGCAAGTGAGAATGGAGTAACGAGTTACAAAGCTTTAAAAATAGGAATGAAGAGAAGATCTGAAAATTAATTTTTTTATATGAGTGAAGATTTCATGGAAGTGTAAACAAATTTCACCATAATAACCCACAGAATTCCAGCTGTTGGTATTATCGCAAATTCAGTAACATCGAGTTTACTGTCCGTTTATGATAGATTTCACTAACAGAAAAGCCCAATAAACAGGTGACTGCTAATTGTTTTTATTGTTTTATGGTTGTGACCTCCAGAATTTCGACTGAACCAGGTGGTACCGTAGGGTAATCTCCAGTGCTGCAGTCTCCTGCCCCGATTAAACAGCATGCTGTCCCAATTAAGCGAAGTAAACCCTGGTTATTTTCTCGATTGGTTTCTGTTTTTTAAGATTTGCCCGATTAACCGGTGGCCCAAATAACCGGAATCCACTGTATTATGATTTTAGAATTAAAATTATCCTCTAAAAACCAATAAAATTTAACTGAAAGAAATTGTAATCAATTAATGTAACATAATCAAATTTATAAATTGTAGAATTACTTCTCAAACCAGTTTTCTAACCCCAAAGATGAGACACAGTGAGTTCCCAAAACATATCCATAAAGTGTTTAAGTGTTTGGCATTGAGGTGTGTCAGTCCTTCATAACTGTAGCATTTCAATAATAAATTACTTAAATATATTCACATGATATAATAGCATTGTCTCAATATACAATCACATAAACTCCCCTTCCAATTAATTAATAAACCACATACACCATCCTTGTCCATACTGTCAGGGATGACACTACATTGAGCTAACTGACAAAACTGTTGACTACATTGAGTCAACAGTTTTGTTTGAGAAAACAAAAACTTTTCCCTTTCAGCTGTTGGTGCCGACATTGATGTCTCCAAAATATCTCTTAATGATGCTGCACTGTGTCACCGTTTTGTCAGAAAAGATAATATTCCTGTTTTGTTGCTCTGGTGTAAACTCAGCCTAATATTAACAAATACAAGGTACTGGTGTAGGTAGCAGTAATCCCAGATTAACATACCAACTGTGTGGTACTACACTCAAGTTAGTGGAAACTGAAAAAGACCTGAGGATAATTGTGCAGTCAGATATGAAGTTCTGTGTGTACTGCACACAGGCTGCCAGGACAGTTTATAGGATTTTGTCAATAATATACAGGAATTTTGCTAGGAGGGAAAGGAAGGTGATTCCCATTGTACAAGGAAATAGTTAGGCCATATCTTGAGTACTGAAATTCCAGAATCCTCATTTTAGGATGGATGTAGATCTGCTAGAATGGGTACAGAGAAGGGCAAAGAGATTGGTGAGGAAAACAAAAGGTGTCAAGAAAAGCATCAGTTCTTCAAATTGCTTCTGGAGACTAGGCACCTGTGATCTGATTGAGGTATTTAAGACTTTGAATGGATTAAACAAGCTCATTGCCAATAGTATTGCTCTGACTATACACATGAGAAACATAAATTCAAATTGAGGAAGGATGTTTGCTGGATAGATGTGCAGAAGTTTGTCTTCAACCAGCAGGTGGTGGTTTATTGTTAGAACAAACTTCCATCTGTTGTTGTGGAAGTGTGTAACCTGAATAAATTTAAGGAAGAACTAGACAAGCTATTGGAAGGGATGGACAGGTGATGTGGGTGTTTTTTTTTTTTTTTTTTTGTGATGTTATATAAGCTTGCTTTCTATCATCATTTGTCACTACTAATACTAAGTTGCATTCCATTGCAATTGTCATCAGCTTAAAAATAACAAACAAAAAGGGTAGGGTGCTGAATAAATACATAATTCTGAGTGGGTTTTCAAATTATTTTGGCACATTCTTAGTGTATGAATGTCAAAAAAGTTTGTAAAACACTGGTACTGTACAATGGTTCAGGAATGCAATGAACACCATGCATTCCTGAAAAATAGTTTGTAAAGTGAAAAGTTCCATAAATTGGGAGCAATTTTCCCATGGATATAATGAATGGATGCTTTCCAAAAAATAGTGTTCTCCAAAAATGCATGACAATTGGGATAATGTAAAATTTGTGTAAAGTCTATATCCTAACAACAAAATATAAATATTTTATAACAATAATATTTTAAAATGATAATGTGTTTGTTGCAGATACGATTGAAGTGGACTGCATTTGAGGAGCCATTACTCTGGAGTTAATGCAGTGTACCAATACACAAGAATGTTTTTGCTTAGAAAAATTCATTTAAAGCAGTGAAGTTTGCACCAATGGCTTTGGAATTCATGTAGAGAATGGTTATCACTGTATAATTTAAGCAGAAATAAACAATCACAGAAATAAGTCTATTATAGCTCATGCTTACAATTTGCTAAACACTGGCCCATTCTACAAGTCAGATCTTCTGTAATGGTACAGTTGTTTCACCACTTGTCACTCATTTGAAGGGTGACTGGATTTAATTTCCATTAATGACTGGATCGAAAATCCTTTTCAGTCAAGTGTGTTATTAACCAATCTCAGGCAGAAGGAGAAGGGTCCCCCACATGAGTTATTCTGTTTTTCAACCCACACAGTATTCAAATCAGCCTGTGAACACACACTTGTACAGACATAATACACAGTGGTACCACATAGTCTAAGTTACTCATCAGCCTCCTCAAATCCATTACTCCTTTCCTCATAGATCCACTGTGACTAACCTCTTAGCCACCACCAGCTCTATCCTCACTGCATTTGAGTCTCAAGCAGAGCTTGCAGTCACCTGTGTAGACCTCAAAGCAGCTTTTGACTCTATAAACGTTCCTGCAATGCTGAAGCTACTTTCAGACCATTATCAGATCAAGGAAGACACTACAGTTCCTCACATCACTCCTTCAAAATAAAATAATTTGGCTTACTGTCTGTAGGCAAATATATGAGCTATGTATCTCCTCAGGCATGCCACAGGGTGGTGCCTTATCTGGGTTCTTGTTTACAGCACTTATCTCCCCGCTTGTTGAGTCCAGGCATGATACTTTATGTTATGCTGATGATATGAAGCTTCTCACACTGATTTCTCCACACGATCTTCTTGTGATAACAGTATCAATTAATAATACACTCCTGGAATTTGCAAACTACCTCAAACAGTTCAGACTAAAAATAAACCCAGTAAAGTCTGAATTTTTGATATTCTCCTTAAAGAAAATGCCTTCTTATATTCAGCCAATGCCGTGTAATTCTCCTATCCCCATCGTCAATAAGCATGCTGATCTCGGGGTTGTTTTTGATCCTAAGTTCTGCTTCAGTAACCACATGGAAAAGCTGCCCACCCAGGCAGCTCGACTCCGATGGATTGCCAAACAGCATTTACATTATATTAATGAAGTCACTACTACCAGAAAATATATAAAAACCACAGTATACTCTCTACTTTTATATGCTGCAGAGGTATGGCATCTGCTGCCCCTAGCACAATTGGGCACTTTTTTTCTGCTGAGTTTTATCTCTCAAAATGGGCCATAAACAAACATAAACTTCCTCCACAGTTAAGGACAACTGAAATGGCCAGTTTGATACAAATTCACAGGCTCCCCATGCTGATTAGCTTGAAACACCTTATGATGATTGTTAAAATGATCGTTAGCAAGATTTCGGCACCATAATTCTGGGACTTGTGCTCTTGGAGAGTCCCTCAGCGCTCTCTCAGAACAACTCCAACTCGGTGCCCACATCTTAGCTGTCTCCACCTATCCGATAGGTTTCTGCCTTTTCAGCTGCTCTCATGTGCCCAGTCATTGGATGCTGACCTTAATAAGTTTGCTTGTGACAGGGAATACAGATGCTGCATCCTTGAGTTGTATTTCCCTGTCCCTGATCCTTCTCCTTGAAGCTCATCTTAATGCCACAAGCCAACAGTACCATCTAATATGATGGTTTATTAACTTTTCAGTATTACGTGGAGTAATGATGAACTTACTACTTCTGTTTAGTGCAAAGAACGTTAACTGTTTTCAGGGCCATGCAAAGGTACTTGGGGGCCCCAGATGCAAAAGGGGTTAAGGGGGCCTCCTTTATTTATGTTGAGACTTTGATGGCTCTCTCCATTGGCTCCTAGATCAGGGGCCCTGGTGCAGCATATCCAATGCAACCCTCCCCCATTTGCATGGCCCTGCCTGTTTTATATTATCATATAAAATTATTTGTTTTCACCCTGTATCTTCTTTGTATATTGTGGTGTATATAACTATTATACTTTGAGTTTTGAGCTGTACTTCTTTTATGCTTCCACATATGTATATCCTTATGTTTGATTTATCATTGTTCTCTGTTTATTATTATTATAATTATTCATCCATTTCTCTTACATACTGTTATCACTGTTAACCCCCGGCCTGGTGGCCATAAAGGACAATATTGCAATGTATTGATTTGTATTATTATTATTACAATAAAGATTTATATATTATGAGTGTGGTCATGGTCATTATTCAGGAAACTTTTCTTACTTGTGGTACATAAGTACCGATTATGTGAAAAATTTCAGGAATCAGAATAACTTAGAAAATAAGATTGTTTATATAAAATGTTTTTAACCGCCAACAATAATGGGTAACAACATGAGCAGCAGGTCAATTACACTAAGTGAACTTACATACAGACTTCCATTTCGAGTTTTTGTGCCACTTCCATATGCCTTCCAGAACTCTAAGGAAGGTGAATTTAGAAGGGAAGGAGCCAATCAGTGTTCAATATGTTAATGGTTAGAAACTGTTTACCATAAAGAATAATTACTTTATAGTTTGTCATATTAAGTACCTGATAGAAAAGGGAATATTTTAAGGAGTTCACATTTTTTAAAGGAATTTTTAATTTTCACATTAATGTCATATTTATTAAAAATTTTGCATTTATTGCAAAGTGTGAAAAACGTCGGTCTCTAATTATTGTTAATGATGTTAAACAAACACAAGCAATATCTGAAATTTGCTTATTTGTGTACAGGATGCAGGCTCATACCCCAAGGTTTCAAAAATTAAACTACTCCCTTTGTAGATGATCCATCAGCAGAAGCTTTGGATATGATGAACATCCTTCCCTATTTAAGATACTCACATTCAAAATCTTGCTAATTGGGCCTAGCATTGTTTATGACTTCTAACATTCAAAAAGTGGTGGGAAGTTTTGCTTTTGCTATGGCAAAAGAGTTTTTACACTTGGACTTGCTTGTTACAGGGACACGAGAGATCTAATTTGTAAAACATTAACTTTTACTTTAGTTTAATATAATTAGGAAATATAGAATCGCTCACAGTTTTTTAAAATTTTACATTTTAAGACAAAGTTTTAGACAAAGTAAACTGAAATAATTTTAAAAATCTATATATCCTTTACAGATGATTATTCTGCTAATTTCAGAACTTTATATAGGATCAACCACATTTCTCAATTAACTACTGATGAATTTTGAAGTAAGTGTTACTTTTGCTGATCAAGAAATTTCAAGTAAGCTTTATAAGCAAGTTCATTGTAGTAGCCTAATGATATTGTTAAGAATTGAATTCTTTTGATGAATCTTAATGAAAATTTAAAACGTGTATTGAAAATTCCTACAAAATAAATACATCATGGTTAAAAGTCATGCAACCCATAAAGTTAACTTATTTTAGTATTTCTGTTAATGTGGCAATGTATAATTTGAGGGTTTAGTGTCAAACGCCATTAATTGCAAAATCATTTTGTGGTAAACGTTTTTGTAATTAACCAAGAAAGTCATTTGACATTTTCTTGGTTTACTGGAAATGTGCTTATAGTCCAAGATAACTTGTGAAGTACTAGTGAGATACATTTCTATGACATGATATGCATTGTTATTTGTATAAAATAAAACTAAAGTTGTCTCAAAACAAAAATACAATTTTGTAGTTAACATTGTTTGACACCAAACCCTCTAATTCACAAAAGATATTTAGTAAGCTCTTTTTGTGTAGTATAAAGTCATTATTTTCATCTTGTTTCTATAAATACAAAGAAGAGTTATCTCAGTTGTGTTAAAAATGCATGCACACTTGAGATGGTATATTACTTTTTATGTGTTAAGAACCTGATAATTTGGAAATTTCTACCAGTTTTGACACTTTTTTTAAAAATTTTTTTTTCTGAAAACAGTAAATAAACAACAAGTCCAGTTTTGGCTTACAAAAACTAAAATTGAAGAAATTCTATGGAATTCAGATTATTTCCATTTCAATATCCCCTACATTTTTTTGATACGCAAAAAATGCAGGGGATATTGTTGCTTCACTAAAAAAAAAAAGTTAACACAAGTTTATTTTTTTTAACCATATTTTAGAATTTTTTTTTTCTTAAATTCTGGTTTGAATTTCGACAATAATGTTTTACTAATGCTGGAAAATTAAGTTAAAAATAATAATAAATTAATATTTAAAAGCATTTATGTACAAATTTTTCATTTTTACAAACATAAAACAATCCAACCCATTTTAAAATGTGAACACTTATAATTGTAACTGATACTTCATGAAACTTTGAAAATGTCTATTTTTAAGTATAAATGCATCAAATTGGATGTTGTGGGTATGTGAAACTAACATCTGTCTGGTTTTTGTGAGGTCACTGATAACAATAAATCCACCTGTTTTGAAGAAATTTGATTTCTACTGTGGCACATCTTCAAATAGAAAACTTTTAGAGTATCCAGCATTACTGTAGGTAGAACTATTTAAATATCAGCCCCTTTTATAAAGACATGAAAATCTGTTAAACAAGCAGAAAGGTTACAAAATCATATATCCCCAATCTTTTGAAATTAATTCAAAGCAGATTTTGCTTAGTTGCAACTTCAGTTCCAATTGAGGGAATTGTCTAGTAAGTGGTATGGATGATCACCGAGAAGTGTAACAGGTTTGCAACTGATATCTAATGTTTCTTAATTAAAAAAAAAAAAAAAATTTAATCTTTATTTTTATACCATTTTTTGTGTGTTCTTAATCTCTTATTTTATTGTAATTTATACCCTGTGCATTGTATTTTTATGATTTCTTTATAATTTAATATGTAATTTTATTACAATATTTTGTTTTTTATTTTTCCACAAAGAAATAAAATACAAAAGTTGGGATTTTTCTTGTGTATTTTGTGAATGATTCATATTATATTAAAAGTATTTTCAGATGTTTTTATCTTCCTGTACTCCCCCCCCCCCGGTGCCTCCATAGCCAGGTGGGCAGGAGCAGCAGTGCATAGCACACACTTGTTGATTAGACTGGGGTTCAAACCCATGATCACCAAATACAGAGGATGCGGAAAGGTCAGGGAATGACCACTGCATATCCCCGGAGCAGTATGGCCTTAGTTGCTAATGCTCCTAAAAACCAAATAACAACAACTCGCCCCCCTCCCCTGAAAAAAAAAACACAAAGGCTGGATTGATTTGCCCTTAGAAATAGCAAATGGTTCTCAAAGGCACAACAAACAGCATGACTGCTCTGAGTGCAAGGTTCCAAGAACAGTTCATAGTTGAGAATAGGTTGCAATTAGCTTGCAGAATGAACCGAACATACTAAGAAATGCTGCCTTAAACATGATTCATTCAACTATTTCAAACAAATTAGTTCAGTAGTTTTCATTTGATTGTGTTTTCTTACTTGGTGCACAAAGCGAGTTACTAGTTGACCTATTATTTACCTAAACCAATACAGACTGCAAGTTTCCCATCCCCCACCAACAGTCTCATTTGTTCACTAGATAGAATCATTCATTTACATAAACTTCCTTGTCATTTTCCTCAGGCAGGTTGGGTATTGAATATCTTGGACATTAGTGATTCAGTTAAGTTCCTCATTCACTGGCCACTGCTGTTAAGCTGAATGATGACGTATTTTAAAATGACTTGGTGAAAGTTACCAACTTAAATTCGCAAACTAACCCTAGAATACATAATTTACAGATGCAATATCCTGACATTTTGTGGTCTTATTTTTCCTAATCCAAAACTTAAAATTACCAGATCTGGCCTCCTAGACCTTAACTCATCTATGGTACTGGCATATCATAGACATGGCATATCATAGACTACATATTTGTGTGGGCACTACTTGTACTTATGAGCAGCTGATGGTATCCCTTCTGTTGCAGTATTTTTGAGCATAAAAACAGTCCAACTGCTTGTTTGTGAAATATTTCCTTTGTGACCTCAGCAAGAATAGTTTGAAATTTCTTGTTGCTCATTTCAGTTGTGCATGCTCTAAGAATCATTAATGATTGTCTGCCAGGCTTATGGAAGAAAGATAGTATTATCCACTTTTGTACAATGTCTCCAATAATTCATTTGGAGTATTCCATTTACTCTGCTAAGTAGGTCATTCCAAATCAACAAATCAGTACCCTTTTGATGGATGTGCCCACAAGATAGTATCTTGCTATAATGGGAAGAGGTTTAAGTCTTCCTCTTCTCCCAAACCACTTCTAACCACTTGCTTATGAATATGCTGTCCTCTTGTATACCCATCAGAAACAAGTGCTGTGTGAAATTTGAAATGCACCACTCTTTTCTGAACTTGGTGTACTTTAATTCATGTTGAAAGATAAGTCAACAATGGTGAAACAGTGACATGTCATTGGTTCACCGTCTGTGACATTCATAAAAAATATTTTAACATATGGCTACCCATAATTAGTTTATACATTTAAAAAGTATTTTTTATTTGAAAACAAATTTGTTCCAAGATTTAGAAGCCAAAATTTAGTCGATCCTTCTGCCATGGCATGCAGGCCAAAAAAGGTTTGCCTTTAGTAGTATGTTTATTATGTATTTGTAAATTATTACAAGTGATGAGGTGGCAATCAACAAAATGGTTATCTGGAGGGTGGCACCATGTGACTAATGAACAGCATTATACTCTTCTTAGGGACAGTTCTCTTTACTTGTAATGGAGCAGTTCCTAATGTTAGCTTCATAATTTGAGGAAACAGTGCCTTGTAAGACTTCCTTTTCAGCAGCAAATTTTTATTAGTAGTCAAAGCATGTACAAGTACTGCCATTCAACTAAATTAACAAAGTATTTATTTTAAGTTTGCTTGCATATGAATTAGGATTTTTTTTTTCTTTTCTTTTTTTTAAGATTTGAATACAAAACTGAACTGCCCACTTCTTTAACATATAAGCTGGACCAGTTTTTGAGGATGAGGATGTAAATGGAGTATTCTGGTCTTATGCTACTTTTCAGACTAATGTAATTTTCTTAATTGATTTTTGATTAAACTGAAAATTGCTTAATGAATCAGAATGGCACACCCAAGTGTATTGTCCCTTATATTTCCTTCCAGGACTCTTTATTTCAGTTTTCATTTTATACTTTCTGGTCAAACCAATGAAACTAACACATCTTCCATATTCCTCCCTCTCTCCAAGAAAAATTTGTGCTAGGCCCTGCAAAATTAAACCAGAACTAATAATTAATGGCAAGCAAACTTAATCCCAATGGCATAGACATTTTTTCTGTTGATATTATTAACATTTCTTAAAAGAAAGATTAAAATATTGTGTGATTACTTTGTTGAATTTTTAGTACTAATAGAGTTTTAATATTTTTCATATTTCAGACATATTGGTAAATATATAAAGGATTTTGTTGCAGTCATTTATTAATAAAAGGATTGAGCGAGAACGTCCTAAATTGAAAGTGTTACACATCATGGATCGACAATCAAATAATGCGCCTCAAAAGAATTCAAATGTAACTACTCTTATTAATCAGGTTATGTTCTTTATGCTTTGTGACCGCTGGTTCTGTCCAGAAGAGAGACTAACATGTTTGTATTCACTGTTATTTTATAACGTTGCTATTTATTTGCTTACATATGCAAATAAACTTGTAAATCTACAGAATTATTCTCCAATTGTGCTTGTTTCAGAACATACTAATATTCGTCATTTAGCAATGACTACCACAAAAATAATTTTAGATTTAACAAAAGCTACCACATTTGTGATAACTGGTGTATTTATGATGTTAGTTTTTGGATTGGAACAAGGCTTACAGCATTTTAGCCCTAGTTGGTGTTATATCCTAGTAACAGTTATCTATTTTATACTCACGGAATCTAGGTGTCAGGAAAAGATACTTGAATTTTTAAGTTGGTTTCACCTGGATGTTTTTGAAAACTTGGAGGAATTATGGTGTCCAGTCTTCTTATATTTATTGAAATCTATAGCTGCCAGTATAATGGTATTGTTAGTTTTTCTCTGTGCTGATGGAAGCTGGGTACTGATACTTTCAGCTTCTTATTTTAATATATTTCTACAAATGAAAGGATTGGATAATGACTGGAAATTACTTAAAAGTGAGAGGGCTGATCTTGATAAATATAGATATGCCACTAAAGAAGAGCTTGATAACCAAGATGATGTTTGTGCAGTCTGCTTACAGCCAATGACTTGTGCTCGTATAACACCATGTAAACACATGTTCCATGGTGGTTGTCTACGACAGTGTTTGAAAGAATCATCATCAGCTTGTCCATTATGCAAACAGGACTTATAATTGATGTTGCTTATAATTTTTAACGAATTAGAAATACCTTTTAGTTTAGGTGAAATAATATAATTGCCGTTCCTATATATACCTTAGAATTTACATATTTGTAATACCAGAAAATGCTTAACGTGCCTTGCTTGATACTTAATTTGGCCATTAGCTTAATGTTGCTATTTAATCAGAAATAAGTTTTTTAGATAACTTTCCAAACACTAGAAAAGGAAAAATAGCTTGATATATGACTCAAAAAAATCTAAATTTATATAGATTTACATTAATTCTCAAAAAAATGGTTGCATAATTATATTATACTCGCATTTATTTTTATATCATTCTCTTCCGAATGAATTCGAATTCAGTAATGTGGGTTATGTTGCTTTAAATTCACTGTTATATGAAAAAATGCACATAACTATAAATGAGTAATTAAATTAGTTTTTTAAGCTAAATTAAATATTTGATTATAAATTTAATTTTGAAAACATTAATTTTACAAATTATAAATATGATTGTGTCCATAATTATTTGGGAAAGTTATTATACATATTTTGCTACTTAGAAAACCACAAACTCGTTTTGAAACATGGTATGTTATTTAGTGTTTTTACATAACCAAGTGAGGCATTTTATGATTTTGGGCAAGCTGAGTTTGTTTGCACACCTTTGAGTACACAGTACATTTATAAATTAGTAACCTTAAATAGTTTTGTGTAATGCCATTTTTTAAAAATTAATACTTTTCAAGTCACATGTTCTTATTCTAGTCTAGTAAATTAAGAGCTCAACCATTGTTATTTGAATTATTTTTCTGATACAGTTGTGAGAGATGACTTTCTTGTCATTTTGATACAATTTGGTGCATGTATACATTGTATAAAGATTTCAAAGAAATATTTTGTTCTATAACTTTTATTAATTATATATATGCATTGTTATATACTCTCATTCGGTCATTTGCATTATCTTATGTATGTATAATTCTTAAGATTCAGCTTGGATAGATAGTTGCAAATTAAATAAAAATCATATTTTTTCATTTTGATTTTTGTTAATCATTTTAATTTAAAATATCTCATATTTGAACAAATTTTTGTGTTGGGGAAGCAGGATAAAAACAGTTTTATATATATATAAATAACACTTGTTTGATGAGATCCTGTTCAATGAGTTTGAAAATAAACAGAAGTGACATATTGTAGTTCAAACTTCCTCCAACACAGTGGTAAAGAGATTATCTAGTAGGCCAACAGGTTGCAAGTAACAACAACCAGTTTCGTTATTCATATTAATATTCTGTATCACGATTTTGCAATGGAGCAATGAATGAATATCAAATTTTGGTTTGCACTGGGAAAATCTGTAACAGAAACGTATGAAATGTTAAAACTGTTTATGATGATGAAACATTGTCATACCAGTTTTTCTGAATGGTATGAGCAGTTCAAAGACAGACATGAGGATGTTTGCTATAATCCAAGAAGTGGACATCTATCAACCTCTCAAAATGAGGACAGAGTGGCAAAAGTTCGGGAGATTGTGGCAAGAGTTGACCCTCAGAATGATGGCTGATGAATTGGATATGAAGAAGGAAATGATTCATCAAATTCTGCATGAAGATTTAAGGAAAAGGAAGGTCTGCACAAAAATTTGTGCTGCATAGTTCGCAAATGAGCAGAAGCAGTGAAACGTGTCATCATGCAAAGACTTCATCCAGACTTGTTGAGACAATCTTAATTTCCTCAACTATATTTCTACTGCCAATGAGTGTTGGGTGTTTCAGTATGACCCAGAGATGAAGCATCAGTGTGTGCAGTGGACTTCAGAATCACCAAGACCCAAAAATGTTGTTTACAGAAGTCCAGGATCAAGACAATGCTGATCATATTTTTTGACAAACATGGTGTGATCCACAAGGAATTTGCACCTAAAGGGGAGAGAGTCAATGCTGCATTTTACATACAAGTGCTTCAAAGACTGTTGAAGTGCATTTCCTGGGTGAGGCTGTAATTTCAAGAAAAGGGCAGCTGGTTCTTGTTGCACAACAGTGCTCCCATCTATTCTGCATAGATGGGGGGCACTGTTGTGCAAGAGTTGATCCTCAGAATGATCCTGAATTTCTTGACATTTGTTGTGACATTTCTGACGAAACATGGCATTGTACAGATCAACGATCCACGATACTCTCCCGATTTAGCACCAGCGGACTTTTCTGTTTTTTTTCCCAAGATGAAAACTGCCTCAAAAGAAAGATTTCAGGAAGTTGAGGATATAAAAGAACATGTAACTGCCGAACTGAACATCTCTTTGGATCCTTCGCTGACTGTTTTCAGAAACCTTTAGAATGGTGTATTAATTGCATTTAATCAGGTGGCAATTACTTTGAATAAGAATAAAACCATTTTTCAGCTTCTTCACTTTGTGTTCTTTTTATTGCACCAGTCTGAGAATTTTATTACCACACTTTGTATATGCTTGTACGCACACGCATGAATGCATGGACGCACTGTGTTTTATGGCAAGTTCAGCTGTACTTTCAAGATTGATTCAGGACCTGAAAACAATGAAAAATGTTCATATGAACATGTCTGATTCTGAGTAGTTACAGAGCTATGGCTATTTGAATTTTTTTAAATAACTGAAGGTTTTCAACGTTAAAAAATAATAAATAGGCAGACATGGATCTAGGAAAGAATGTGTACTGTTGTTTAATTTTTTTATTATTATTGTTTACCATTCAAAACACCATAGTCATTTTTCAGAATCACATAAAGAATACATTTATGTGAACTTTTTTCTATTGCTTTCAGGTCCTGAATTGATCCTGCAAGTATAGTCCACATGTTATGAAATGCCTGTGTAAAAAACATATAAAGCTATTTTTTATACGAGGTGGGACAATTAAGTAATGAGACTGTGCATAGCCATGACACTCCAGATGCCACCTGTGAAACTAAGGCATGTCAATTGATCTTGAACTTTTCCTTAGTTGTCTGCCAAGTCATGTTCCAGCATGCTCATTCACTTTGTAGTGAGACAGGATTTCATTACCTTGTGTTTGTCAGAAAAATGACAGACAAAAGAATCAAACAGTGAATCGACCTCAAATTTTTAACAAAATTAAAGAAAACAGCAACTG
This sequence comes from Mastigoproctus giganteus, assembly GCF_048544385.1. Classification (NCBI taxonomy): domain Eukaryota; kingdom Metazoa; phylum Arthropoda; class Arachnida; order Uropygi; family Thelyphonidae; genus Mastigoproctus; species Mastigoproctus giganteus. Next base: position 44,953,242 of record NC_143578.1, on the reverse strand, counting down.
AAAGTTATGAGTTATATCAAGTTTATGGGGAAGATACTGTGTCAAGAGCTTGCATGTTTGAATGGCATAAAAGATTTTTAGAAGGAAGCGAGAACATTGAAGATAATGAATGACCAGGCCATCCAGTATCCATGAAAACTGACAGAAATGCGGACAGAATAAGGACATTGATTAAAAGTGATCATTGTTTAAGCATTAGAATGGTTGCATCAGAACTGAATATGGACAAAGAAGACAAATTTTAAGCGAAAGTTTAGGCATGAGAAAAGTGTGCGCCAAAATGGTGCCAAAAAATTTGAATGAAGATTAAATTTGAATAAAGAATGAGAACACACCAAATCTGTGAAGTTTTGAAAAAAATTGAAGGTCAGACTTTGAGTACTCTAATTACTTGCGATGAAAGTTGGCTGTTCCAGTATGACCCAGAACTAAAGGAAAGACAATGCAGTGAAAGAAAATCCCCCAGACCAAAAAAAAAGCAAGACTGTCAAGATCAAAAATAAGAACCATGCTTAGTTTCTTCGATATTAAAGGAATTATTATGGCTGAATGCTTCCCACCAAATCATACTCTCAATCAAACGTACTACGATGGGGTTCTGACAAGGTTGCATGAAAAAATTCAAAGGAGACCTGAATTGTGGAAGGATAGTTGGATGCTCCATCAAGCAAGACAGTGCTTGAGCAAACACTCAGCATGCTCTCTGTTTGCCAGTTTCTGTTCAAAAAACAAATCCCTGGTCTGGTGAGTTATGGTGCATGTGTGAACATGCACCCTACTCACCAGACTCAGATCCTTGTGACTTTTTTCATCTTCTCTAAACTGAAGTGTCCTTAAGAGAACCCATTTTTAGTCCATTGAATACATTTAGAAAAAAAGACAACTGAAGTCGTTAAAAGGGCTTACGGAAGATGATTTCCAGAAATGTTTCTGTGCTTGGAAGAAATGTATGGAACAGTGTGTGCAAGCCCAAGGAAATTATTTTGAAGGGAATAACTTGTAAGGTAGGAAATATTTCATTATATTTATTTTATTGCTGCAGTTTTGCTATTTAATAGCCTCACCTTGTATAGTAAATCTTTATTGCGTTAATTAGAGTAATTACAACAAAGGATTTTAGCTATGATTATCTGTGTGACTGTGCATTTAACTATCGTGAGTATATTCATTAATGCGAATACGACTCATGCTACCTTTTAACAGTAACTCAAATAGAAAGCATGCTAAGAATCATGACAGTGCACTTCTAATTTGGTATGTGTTATTTTCTTTATAGATATTGATTTGGTGTGGAAAATTCACAAATTGAATATGTTTAATTTATCACTAGAGTAATACCATACATCTTTCTGCTTGGTAGTAATATACACCAACCATGACATAAAAATATATAATTTGGGATAAAATTAGAAGCAGATTACTATTTACAATAAACGCATAAAATCTAAAACAATAAAACTGACACAAGAGCTTTTGATAGGTTTATCCTGTCTTTGATGTTGTTTGAGCACCATGATGCATAAGTAACTTAAATATATTAAAAGCGGAATGAAGCACTTTTAACTTATACGAGATCTAAATATCTATTTCTTTCCTGTTAGAAATAATATCTGGATGGAAATCGGACATTTTGTGGTGTGTTCCTACCATTTCATCAGTGATTCCTGTTGTTGACACTGCACCATTACAGGAACTTTGTTCATCACTGAAAAAGAACCATGAACCATCACATTTTCAATTGGGAATAAACAGATATTTAGATCTCACATACTCCATATCAACCATGTAGTTTTGTGTGGTAGCCTCCCGTACAAGAAATTGGATTTGGTGACTAACTGTTAGCACATATTCAGTACAGTTGAAAAGTCATTCACCATGAAACCAAAAGCAATGGCTGTTCAGTTTTACTGTGTGTGCATTTGTATGATGTAAATTTCATGCTCCTACAATATATCCTTGGAAATGCCTTTGTAAATTAGAAATTGAATATCTCCAGTTTTTTGGGACTTCATCTAAGTTTAAGAATGTGCCCATTATAAACAGCAGTTTGTCAATTTGTCCTGATGTTTCCTTTTATTATAGGACTGACTTTGCAGTCACTTTAGACGTGCAGATGTCATCATTGATTTTTTTTCAGTGCTGTCTATGGATACAAGTACTCCTCCATCTATCACTGAAACCTTTATATATTGATCATTTGTGATTTTTTTCTGAGGTAGCAATTGTTTCAGTACTGATTTTCAGTACAGCATTGAGTACAGCATTTTTCAGTACAGCATTGAGTAGTCTTCTATACTTTGAAGCATGTTTAATAGATCTCTGTGCAAGTTTAAATTCCTTGTACTATGTTGTTATTCTGATGAGGGTTGCTTTCCTTATAAACATTCATTGTATGTTAATGAGTATGCTTAGTCACCTTCAAGACAAATTTGATGACAGATCTGTTACTGAGAGAAGAAAAAATAATATTTTTAATTAAATATTGAGTTGAAAAATTCTTTTCTGCATATATTATGTATAGAAATGTAGCTATTATTATTCACATAGTGAGATGAAAAAGGGCACACAAGGAGACAAACTTAATTGAAAAAAGAAGGGTGTAGAAGAGATATGGGAAAATTTGCTTTTAGCCAGAAAGTAAATGATTGCTAGAACAACCTACCATTTGTTGTGAAAGTGGGTAGTTTGAATAAATTATTAGTAAGGGATGGACAGATGAGGTGGGTAGGTTTTTTCCTTTTAAACTTGCTTCCTGGCATTGCGAGTACAACTACTACTAATAATAATAATATATTTAAATGTTTGTAACCACCACATATATACTAGAGTTGCACAACTTTTGAGTGCTCCTCATGCATACATTTAATCATTCACCCAATGATAATGTACACCTACTGAGTCTGGGTGGGGTTTACAAACCTTTAGGAGCTTTTATTTGATTGAATATTGTTTTTTTTGATAAGCTTACTATTGAAGAAAAATATTGAAATAATCTCTAATTATAAAGTATACATACATTATTAAAGCACCCTTGCAGCTAACACCCTTGTTATGATCACTTCCACACTACATGGAAAAAGGCCAGTCTTGAATCCTACTGAGAAAAGGCAATTTTTGTGGCATTTCTTTTTTTCATATGGAATTTCTTATGGGGGTAGAGGACCCAGGTCAAGATGTGAGGGGGTTCCCTGAATCTTGTGGAGCCAGATTAGATGCCGTCTTATATTACAAATTCTCACTAATTCAGATTCTGTGTAATTTGCAGTGCCATCTCTTTTTATGTATGTATTTTATTAATACAGAATGGAAGTTTTTCCTAATGAGAATTTAATGACAGTATTCAAAATTTTATTAGAATGGATTCAAAAATCACTTGGAAAAGAAGGAATGTCATTCTAAAGGAAAATTAAATGCAAATGAAAAGAAGGTATTGTTAGCTAATGCACTTTCACATTCATCCAGTGAAAATTTTATCACATGATGGCTATAATATCATGCCTTTTCTTACCTTCCAGTACCACAGCCTTCACAAAACGTATGGATTGGGAGAGTGAAACTATCCTTTAAATGCTTATTACTGAAGGATTACAACTGAAGTGTGAGTGTTTTTTTTTGTTTTTTTTTTAACATAACAAATCTGGCAGTAAGCAGGACACAAAAACAAATGTGGTGAGCAATATGAAAAATTATAATATAGAAAGAGTTGTTTACAACTGGTCTTTGAAAAATTTAGTTCATGAAATAAAGTTTCACCAACGTTTAACATTTTTGCATGGGAAATTGCACATTTTGCTACATGACCAATTACAGATGATCATATAAAACTGAAAACAATGTAAGAAGCAGTGAAGTGTATGCCTACACTTATTTGGTAAATATTTTTTGTAGCACCCTTCCAACTTCTTAAAATATACAAAATAAGCATGGCCAGCCAAAAAAGTTATGTTGGTGGGTGCCACAAAAAAAATATAAAAAGTGTGTGTGTGTGCACGTGCACACACACTTTAGTGCCTCTTACATTATTTTCTACTACAGCATGCTTCTCAAATATAAACTTCATAAGATCCAGCCTTTTGTTACTCCTAAGGTTTTATACAGTAAATCCTTAAATTCAAAAGTTTAGAACCTTTTGAACATTTCTCCAATTATAGTCAACAGGACAGGGGCAGAGGGAAACTAAGCTAGCCAGCCAAAAAAAAAAAAAAAAAAAAAAAAAAAAAAAAGCATCGCAGATGCCAAATTTATCTACTATGTTCCATTATAACTTCAAAACACCAATTTCTTTCTGCTTTACATATTTCCTAGACTGCATATTGTTGTTACTTTGTATTTTCAATGTAAATTCACTTTCCAAGATATTCTACTAGTAATCAGTATAGTGCAGTAGTACATGTTGAGTTTTTAAAGCAATTCGATTGTTGAAATCATATTGCACTATTTATACCTCATTATTAAAAAAATATTGGACAATCATAACACCCATACCAAAGGCTGCATTCAAATGCATTTATACCTTTATTTCTCCGGACCAATCCGGCATTACAAGTTAACATTTTGGCTTAAGACTAGTGACTATCATTGTGTGGGGATTATAGGGATCGGAGCTGCTGTATTATTTACAAAAATAGACTTACCCCCAACTACTTTGGCTATATGTGCAACCTTCAGAAAAAACAATTTTCAAAAATTAAGACTATACTATGTACCTGAGGATGCTGGATATATGAGGTCCTGTATTTGTGCGCCCTGGTTATTTTCTCCCCCCAAAATATACCCTCCATACTGATTCCCTTCAAGGCCTTATATACATTAGATTCTGATCCATGACATTCTGAATATTGACAGCTTCTCATGTGCTCCTTTGTAAATTCCAACAAGGAAGATTTGAAACGGAGGTTGGCAGAGAACAATCCCTTGAGGGACTTTGCTTGACTACATAGATCCACCCTGAAGAATATCCATATATGACTATCCTCTGTCTCCTGTCTATTTTGCTTTCCCACAATTCAACAAATGATTGTACTATAAGGTGACCTAATGCTATTGGCCACAACTGGGAAAAAATGAATTTTAAAACCTGGAATAATGAAAACTTTGCCATGTGCTGTGAAAATGAAACAGAAATACTTTATAAAAGAGAAAATGTTTTAAATATATTGTAAAATAATCACATTAAATATATTTGAGGAATAATTAAGCAGGATAGCAATAAAATGAATCAAGAGCAAAGGCTTATTCAGCCATACTTTATTGAACTTCTTTCCTCCCTAATCATTTTGATCAGTAAGAATCTTTACATGTTATATTTACATAACAAAATCGCATTAACAGTTTACATGCAGGTGGTTAACACATCACATTAATTAAACACTTTAATTAATGTGATGTGTTAAAACTATATTCCAGGAACATAAATTTTCCAAGAAAATATAGATTTTAGTGTGATTGACAGTAAATTAAAAATTAGAATCTTTTAAATGAATTATAGATTTTTCTCGAATATAATTTTAGAATTTGATTCTGGTATGGCAGAGCAGAGATGTGTCCAGTTATTTGAATAATGATTTACAAATTTCCAAAAAATTTAACATTTTCATTATGCTGTGGCAAACAATAAGCCAGATATATTTTTTTTAATTTTCAAGGTTTGATTTTGAAATAGAAACCTCAGAAAACAATTACTGCTAACCACAACATTGTCTCTGAAGCCATTATCATACCTTTCTTTCAGCCCTTCTACTATGAAGAAAAGAAAACTGACTAAACAATAAGTTTCTTTTATAAGTTTTTGTTAATATGAAATTCCATATCAGTGTTCTTATACGTTTGGTTCTAGCAACTCGGGTGTATTTTTTAAAAGGATCTATACCAAAAGTTGAATTTACTGAAGGGTGCAGCCATTTTTTTCTAGTTATTCACAACTTTTTTTTTATACATATCAAATATTTCATCTTTAAATTATATCAATTGTTCACCCTGAATTTGTGATCAGTTAAAATTTTGCTAGCCATTTCATGTTGAAGGTTTCTTCAACATAAAATTGAAGTTAGAAAACAGGCTGGCTTAAGTTAAACTTATTAAATAAATAAATAGATATATACATAAATAAAGTACTAAAACAGATATAAAATAAAAGCATTAAAATATAAGTAAAAAGCAATAAAATAGAAGCTTTTGAGGCAAGGTGTCCCTTCATCAGCTAGTCAGTGTATGGTGTATTGAGTATATATTATATATATATACACACACATTGGGTAAAATAACAGAAGACAACTGGGCATGATCATAAATCAACTTCGGTGCCAGTAACGCAGCATTACGCATGTGTAAAGAACGCCAGTACTCGTCGCACTGTAGTGTAAAGTGTGTTAGTTGTCAGATGGCACCAGGGGTTCCCACATCTCCGCGTTTCTTTCATTGTGAGTATGATACAGTTCACTGCAAAGGCCAGAGATTTAAAAGTGTATGGATTTTGTATGTGTAATGTTGTGTACCATTGTTCATCTGACGTTTAGCTGTTAGACTCCAGCTAGGGTCCAACGTTGTACACACTGCCCTGTGGAGACAGACCAGGTACCCAGTAGCTTGAAATTTTTACTCTGGCAGACCCTGCCACCTAATTTCCTGAGATTTCATTGGCTAGGTAGGACCTTAAAAAAAAAAAAAAAAAAAAACTATAGTAGGAGTAAGCACTAGAATTGGAAAGGCCAAATGTTTATAAATGCAATTTAATTTAGATGTAATTAAGTTTGAACTTTGTGTGGGGCATACACTAGCTGTAGGTAGAGTTGGGGGGGAGACTGAAGACTGGGGAGTGAAAGGTAGTCAATATGGCTACCTTTCACTGAAAAGTGAGTCAGTATTGTCAGTGAGGCTGGCCTAGACCCCACCAGAGGGGAAGGCAGGGGAGGGGAGTAAAAGAAAACCAGGTAAGAGTGCCTGGTTTAGATCGCCAAGGTGGTGCAGGGATAACGAAGCTGCAGGTCACACGTGGGGCAGTGTCCCCATCCAGGAGTGGTTGTCCAATTAATGTGGTCACTGACAATGGTCAAGTGTCCTGTAGGTTTATCAGGTGTCATGTCCAGTATAGCTGAATTTAGAGCATTGAATGTGCCAGGTATTGTCCATGAGGATGGTTCCTCTGTTAAGAGTGTCTCTGATTCAGCTTAATTGCTTCTTGCAGTGACTATGCCCTGCGACAGATCGTTGACATGCAGTGTTGTTGGAAACTTGGTCAGAGAAGTATCTCCATTTTTGTTAGCACTATATCGGTTAATCATAGGGACTTGGAGTAGAGTTATAGTTTGTGATTCCAGCCACATGTTGTGTCGGGTATGATGGTGGAAAGACAATCTACTATGGTGGCGGCTGTGGTGGAAGGGTCCTGCATCTCACAAAAAGATCCTGAGAAAATTTGGAAAGGGGCACTATGTTTCTTCTGATTCCAGTAGGTGGTGTTCTTGGTTCCTCAGGATGAAGTGGATCTTGAAAATTAGTAAGCAACAGAGATGTTCAAAGACTGGGCAGCGGTACATGATATGCTTCCAGGAGGCCATAGGAGCAAAGTGGGTTATCCGTTAGGCCAAATACGATTAGCTTCCCTCTGATGGCTCCATGTTCCTTAAGAAGGTAGGTGGTTAGTAGCCCCGGAGAAAGCCAGGCTGGTGATCTGGGGAGCGTCTTCTGGATGTCTGGGAGAAATTTCTTTGTGATGGTCCTTTTTGTCGAGGCATTTCATCGCTGTTCCCAAGCCTGCTGCAGGTGAGCGACGAGTCTGCGTTTTTCTGCCAAGTGACTGTTCAGCAGGTTTAGAGTGAAGTAGCATACAGTTATATGGCAGACTCCATAATGGGGTATATGTGAACTTCCCTATTATGATTCATAGTACTGTTACAGCTATGTCGAGTGCCTCGAGCCATGATTGCTGGTTGTAATCATGTGAATAGTCGATAGTTTCAATGTAACTTTGGGTTTAAGTTTAACTTAAACCAAATGTTGGTTGTTACTAGAAATTATATATAGTGCAAAAAATTAAGGAAATCCTAAAGTCTTGAAACTTTATTAGACATGGACAGGCAACTTGTGTAGTCGAGGCCTGCTAATTTTTGTAAAGTCGGACAAATGCTAACTTACTGTGATTTTCTCTTGTAGAGGATCTGTGTTCTCATTTTGAATTTAAAATCAATGGTGTGAATATAACCCAGATAGGATAGTGTAGGCTATGAAGGAGTAATTTTAGAAATATATTTAAGTCAAAATATTAAATTTTAGAAATTTTATATTTTAAGTCAGAAATTCTCTTACCTGAAGTTTATTGGAATGGCTGCATCCGGGTAGCATTTTTCCGACTTTACAAAAATTAGCAGGTATTGACTACACAAGTTGTCTGTCCAACATGTAGAAATTATATAGTGATGAAATTTAAGTTGTATTTCAGTCGTTTGATACACAACTCTCGGTCCCCTATTGTGCAATGTTTGGAATATTCAATTTTTAGTAATTGCTTATTCAGTATACACTGATGAGCTGAAATATTATGACCACCTACCTAATATGATGTTGATCCTCCATGTGCAGCCAAAACAGCTCATACCCAGAGAGGTATGGACGCTACAAGATTTCTAAATGTCTTGTGGTATCTGGTACCAACACATAATCAGCAGATCCTTTAACTCCTCTAAGGTCCGTGGTTCAGATGCCGCAGATCGGAGTTGCTGTTCCAACACAAACCATATGCTCAATGAGATTGATGTCAGGAATTTGAAGGCCAGGGTAATACCTGGAAGTGTTCCTCATCTTCCGAGAACCAGTCTCGACATTCGGGCAGTGTGGCATGGTGCATTCATTATCCTGCTGAAATTTGGCACCACCAGAGGTGAAGACCACTGCCATGAAAGGGTGTACTTGGTCAGCAATGATGTTTAGTAGGTAGTAGATGTCAGAGTGCCCAGCACATGGATGACTGGATCCAGGGTATCCCAGCAGAACATCGCCCAAAGCATGACATCACTGCCACCAGGTTAATTTCGTCCCACGGTGCATCCAGGTGCCATCACTTCCCCAGGTAAATGACGCACATGTACCCGGCCATCCACATGGTGCAACAGGAAACATGGTTCATCAAGTCAGATGACCTTCCAATCACTCAAGGTCCAGTTTCAATGCTTGCATGCCCATTGTAGGTGCTTTCGCTGGTGAACCGTGGAGAGCATGGGCACTTAGAGCGGCCTGCGGCTACACAGTCCCATTTTCAGCAGGGTTCAATGTACTGTGTGTTGTGATACATTATTCCTGTCACCAGCATTCCAATTACTAGCTAGTTGTGCCAAAGTCGCCCTTCTGTTGCCACATACTATCCGCGAGAGCCTTCACTCACCTCGAGCATAGACGAGCCACGGTCATCCAACACCTTGCCGGCAGTTCGTGGGTTTTCCCTCCTTGACCACTTTTGGTAGGTACTAACCATGGCTGACCATGAACATCCCACCACCCATGCCGTTTTGGATATGCTCTGACCCCGTCGTCTGGCCATTACAATTTGGCCTTTGTCAAACTTGCTTAAGTCTGCTGCCTTTCCCATCTGAAGAACAAGAGTAACACTGATTAATGGAGCCCAGTATCAGGTGTTTTTTATACCATGTCCTGACCTGCACACATACCATAGTTCACCTGCAGTTGCTTTGATTTGCATAACGACTTGCTGGTCATAATGTTTTGGCTCATTGGTGTACCTAGTGCACTATGCAGAAGCATAGCTACCCACTGTACAACAATTATCAAAGTGTAAAGGCATATTAAGACCAAGGGCCCATAGATCTGTCCCAATAAAAATATATATGTATTTATAAATAGAAAAAAAACTACATCAAATAATACACTGCTTGATAAAATTAACAGTATATGTAGAAAACATAGTGTAACTAGTGCAACTTGCAATGAACCAGGACAAAATTTTGTATGGTAGTGGTATACCATAGCATAACAATGAAATGAGAAGACAGCAAGAATATTCAGACAGGTATAAGGGACATTTATAGGGATTGCCTTAAAATTACCAAAAAAAGTCACATTTCAGAAGTCGATACAAGATGCTTGAAAATATGGTCACATGACACCAGTATGGCTTATGATCACGTCCAATGACTAAACAGGCCTGACGGTGAACCATGCTCAACATGAGGATGTCTATAAGATTCTGTCCTAACAAATCCCATTCTTCCAACAGTGCTCACCAGGTGACTAAGGAGTGCAAGGTAATGTTTGGGATGCCCTTGGGCATTCCAAACATGCTCAATCGAATTTATGTCTGGTGATTATGCTGGCTATGGCAATCATCGAATATCTTCAGTTTCAAGATCCACCACATCAGCTCCAAATTTATAAATTAATCTATTTATAATGTTATAGATGATTATATAGATGTTATAGATTATACCATTTATTTTGATGTAGCAACTTTTTAGTTTTTTTATAGTTTAGTTTTATTGAATATTATTTATTATTATTATTATTATTATTATTATTATTAGCCATATGGTACAAGGAAGCCTGAGGCTTATGCTGCACCAGCCAAAAAAAAAAAAAAAAAAAATTCCCGAGTTACCCTTAGAGAGAGAAGTAGAAAGAATCACCAAGAAAGAGAAGAATGATGTTATCCCGCTCAGGACCCTGGGTTTGCCAAGCCCATACTCATCGGATGGGAGCCCCTGTGGTTACTTAATGTATGAGGGTAATTCAAAACATAAGTTACACTTGACCATTGTAGCCCAAGAGACATTTATTGAGGTATGTAACATTATTCAATAGAAAGCACATACCGTGCACTACTTTTCCACATAGTCACAGAGTTGGTGTAAACACTTCTCGGAACGTGTGACTAATCGTTCGATTCTCTGATGATAGAAATCCACTCCTTGGTCATTCAGCCACCGTCGAACTGCTGTTTGCACCTGCTCATCGTTTGAAAATCGTTGTCTCCTAGATGTTCTTTCAGCTTGGCGAAGATGTGATAGTCACAAGGCGAAAGATCGGGACTGTACGGCTGATGTTTCCATACCTCCCATCCAAACCTTTGGAGCAAGTGTCGTGTTGTTCGTGCATTGTATGTCGTGGCATTGTCCTGAATGAGAACAACACCTTTGCTTAACTTTCCAGGCCTCTTGTTTTCCATGGCTGTTCGCAAAGACCATAATGTTTGGCAGTATGGGGCAGCTTCAGTTGTTGTGCTTTTTGCCATAAATTTCGTGTAAACAACTCCTTCACAGTCGAAAAACACAGTGGCTATGGCCTTTCCTGCTGATGGTGCAACTTTGAACTTCTTCCGCACAAGCGATGTTGTGTGTCTCCATTCCATAGACGCTCTCTTCGTTTCTGGAGTGAAATGGTGCACCCACGTTTCATCGCCAATGATGATGCGGCGTAAGAAGCCATGGCCTTCCACAGAATAGTGTTGAAGGAAGGCTAAAGAAGACAAAAAACGTTGATCTTAGTGTTCATCTGTCAGTGAACGAGGAACCCATTGTGCACACAATTTGCGATAGTCAAGATGTTCACGGACGATGGAATGAACACTGCCTATGGAAATATCCAACTCCTTTGCCCTTTCTGTGACTGTCAGTCTTCGAATATTGCGAATCATTTCATCAACTTGCATCACGTTGTTTGCAGTGGTTGGCGTTCGATCAGCATCCGTCAATTCTGTGCGACCACTTTCAACTTCTGGCACCACTTCATTATGGCTGGACGCGACATTGCATTTTCCCCATACACCGCCGTTATTTCACGATGAATCTCGGAACAATTCAGACTTTTCTTCCACAAAAATCGCACTGTTCCGCGTACCTCGAACTTGGAGTGACATTCTAGCTGATGTGCCATTATGAAAGCTTGCTCCTACACAACAGTTACCGCTACGTCAACGAAACTTACCTACCAGGGGGCGCACGATATGAACTCCATTCCGCGCAGGCACCACATTTGTTGCGCAATTATACTAAGAGATGGCGGCAGGTGTAACTTATTTTTTGAATGCCCCCCGTACATTATAAATATTTTTAATAGTAAGACATTGGTGTTTCGCGATAGGGACCCATCAGTGGCCTTTGCATAGCAGCCTAAAAATTCTAGTTATGCCATTGACACTTTGTGTCAATGGGATAACTAGAATTTTTAGGCTGCTATGTTCTGTGTCATTGATGAATATCATTGACACAGAAATGTCAATGGCATAGCAGTTCCATAACATGGAAGTGTGCTTCTTTTAATGGTATTCATAAAATTTTATTAAGAAATAAATGTTAATTTGTCCTATTGTAAAAAACTATTTTATTATAATATTTATTCGATATTCATTTATTTAAGTTCTCTTTGAGAGTTCAGTGATGTTGCCATTTGTTGTTCATGGAGAGGTTGAGATTCGAATGAAGGAATTTCTAAAAGTTTCTTTAATCGGAACTGAGTTATCAATCTCAGGTGAAAGGCATAGAATACCTTTTTTTTTTTTTTTACATAGAAAAAAAATGTGTTACCTTACTTTTCGGAAACCCCTCGTATAATATTAAGTTTAAGCAGATGAAGCTTAAACTTAATAGGTTGATATAACTGGATGGATTAACTTGATAAGTTAATATAACTGGATGGAATCTATCCAGTTACATTAAAGGACATTAAAGTTTAACAATTGACAAATGCAAAGTACTGCATATGGGTAGCAGTAACTTCATAGAAATGTACCAACTCGATGATGTTACACTCAGGATTGTGGAGAATGATAGAGACCTGGGGGTAATTGTGCAGTCAGATATGAAGTTTTCTGAGCAGTGCAAACAGGCTGCCAGAATAGGTAATGGAATCTTGTCAATGATATACAGGAATTTTGCTAGCAGGAATAAGGAGGTGATTATCCTCTTGTATAAGGCAATGGTCAGACCACACCTTGAGTACTGCGTACAGGTCTACAAGCCTCGTTTTAGGAAAGATGTCGAGTTTCTAGAACGAGTACAGAGAAGGGCAACAAGACTGGTAAGGGGGACAAAGTGGTGATCTTATGAAGAAAGGCTTAGGTTCTGCAAATTGCACGCTTCAATTTGCAGAACCTGCAAGATGATCTGTTTGAGGTGTATAAGGCCATGAATGGATTGAGCAGGCTTAATACTGATGGGAATCACCCTTTTGCTCAGATTACAAACCTGAGGGGACATAAACTGAAATTGAGGGAAGCCAGTTGTCGAATGGATGTGTGTAAATTAGCCTTTAGCCACCGGGTAGTTGATTGCTGGAACAAATTTCCATCTGTCGTTGTGGAAGTTAATAGCTTAAATAAATTCAAGAAAGAAGTGGACAAACTTCTGGAGCGAATGGATGGGTGAAATAGAAAGGTTTTTTTTTTTTTTTTTTTTTTTTGGCTGATGCTATATAAGCTTGCTTTCTTGCATCATATGCCTCTACTAATGCTAAAAGCCACGCCAATACCATGAGGTGAATTCAACTTAATTTTGAAAAAAGGCATAGTATTAAAAATGTATTTTAAGCAGAAAGACATTCCAAAGGACGGAAAACATATCCAAAAATGTAAATAACTATTTTAATATACTTTTCCATTTAAATGCATTCAATACTGCTGACTCTTAATCAAATACTCTGGTTATAGAATTACAATAATTCTACAACAATACTATGGCTATACAATTATTATTACATATTAGCCATATGGTGAAAGAAATCCTGAGGCTTATGCTGCACCAGCCCAAAAAAATTCCCGAGTTGCCCTCAGAGAGAGAGAATCAGAAGTGGAAAGGAACCACCAAGAAAGAGAAGAATGATGATATTCAGCTCAGGAACCTGGGTGTGCCAACCCATACTTACCAGATGTGGACCCCTGGGGTAAAAAAAAATGAAGGGATGTTTCCCATGCCGGGAATCGAACCCGGGCCTCCTGGGTGAAAGCCAGGTATCCTAGCCACTAGACCACATGGGAATATATAATAATTTTATTACTACAGTGTTTTATTTTAAAATTTTAAATAGAGATTCAATTGAAAATTTATAAGTCAATACTGCGACCTTGATTAAAATTTATACGTTGCTTCAACAGCGAAATTGCACTTTAAATTTCGGATTCCACTACAGAAATACATTTTTAATTTGCTGAATGAAATGAAGTATTACAATGAATAAAGAGGAATACAGACCAGTGATTCGGTTCCTCTTTCTGCTAGGGAAAACACCCACGAAGGAATAGTCGCTGTTTATGGAGACACAAAAACACATTTTTTTCTAATGACACAAAGTTTGGTTTCATATGTGCAATTTTAATTACGTACAAGTTTACAATCGGTGGTAAAACCTGATAGTATGTTTATATTCGCTTATTTTCATTATTTCATTACTACGCTTCATACTATATACATACTACGCTCTATACACATACTACACACACAAATGCTACAGGTGCTGCCGCTTTGGTCACACGCCCCACACCTGTAAGCAAACAAAGCCTACCCGTGGCCATTTTTAAAAACCTCCATTTTAGTTAAGTGGATTACTATTAACCACAATCACCTCTCCATCCCCTTTTCTTCAAATGTATCATATAAACTTATCACTTCGAGTGTGCCAGATGGAAGGGCATTCATCTACAAAGAAATTTTCCAGTAAACTGATCACAGAAGCAGTTGTTTTTGGGTTTCACCAACGTAACAACCGAGGATCGAGACCACCTCGGGTAAAATTAAAAATAAATTGAATAATAAATTGTGAAAAATACTTTGAACAGCTAAGGTTATGAGGCGTCACCATATTGTGCCTCTCAATTAAGCGATTCAATGAATGGTGGATTTCTCTGCTTTGCTGGATAGAAATTATTTAAAAATACTAAATCCGGGAACAGTCAATTTCGAGTCAGTTATTAATCAATGTATTCTACTTTTAAAAATAAGTTTCACAAGCTCGAGATGAAGGCACACTCGTCCGTATGGTTCTTCCACCATCTAAAGGTCTATCCGAGCAATTATTTGTAGGACAATTCGATATAAATTTGATCAGCACAAACACCCCATAATAAGGATTTTGTGCAAAAGTACGAGGTTAGGAATAACTTCATAGTAATTCCATAATCATATGTGTTCTCCTCCAATCTCTTACTTAAAATTAGACACCATCCTTTCAAGGATTTAGACCAGATGGCCTGTTCCGATATTCCAATAATTAAATTTTAATTTCGTTCTCCGTTCAGTTCCATTTTACAGGCAAAGTCATAATCCGTGTTGACCAGTTTGTTTTTTCTTGAGACTTTTGAGTAGTTGTTATTTCAGCTGGGTTGGTTACCAGCCATAAAATTAGACACAATCCTCTTAAAACAGTAATTCTATCAAATTACCAAACCATAGGGGTTCCCTCCAACCGTCCCCATGCTCCTCCAGCTGCCGACAGCTTCCAACTTCCGGATAATCCTCTTAGAACAGCCATTTACTTCTATCAAGTTCCTTAACCATGGGGCCGTTTACTGCTATCAAGTTCCCTAACCTTATTGACCCCATGTCCCTCCATCTGAGGACTGCTTCAAAATTAGCAGTCCCCTTCGGAGAAACCAATTGTTTCTATCAAGATCCCTAACCGATAAGCCTTGCCCGCCTCCTACCCCATGCTCCTCCAGCTGCGGACTACTTAAGAAGTTGCAAACAGTCGTTGGCCATTTCTGTAAAGCTTCCTAAACTCGGCCATTAAAAAGGATTTCGACTAAGCTGAGTTCTGGTTGAAAAAAAAAGGACAGTCTACTACCCCTTTCCAGATCAACCATCTGCTCAGACAGTCTTTCTTCCATTCCAATGGTCCTTCAAGCTAGAATACTCCACAGCTGGTACCAAATTGGAACAAGTCGTTTCAATTTGGAACAAGCTTTTTAGTTCGTTAGTCCTTTATATAGCAGTTCAACAATCCAAATTGTTCAATTCGTAATATTAGGGTACCGGAAATAAGTTTGCAACAGTTAAGCATTATTGCGTTTATTGTGAATCTGTTGCGATGCCCAGTTCATTATTCGTACATTAGATCTGACTCCTCTTCATGCTGAGACCTGCAGTTCAAAGAAGGTAATTGCTTTTTTCATTAGAGAAAACATTCCTCGTTCCTGTTAGTTACTAGCTAATAATTATTATTACTAACATACTAATAATAATACTTTAATATTAAAAGGATATCTCTTCGCCATTTGGTACAGTCCCTCCTTTCAAAAACTAAAGCGTTATTCTGCGAATGGGACACACGGTTCAAACTCGCAACCACACCCGTGTGATAAAGGTCCCACCTGTAATCCAATCCTCCCATATTCAGCAAAACATATCCCTGTCAACGAGTCTAAATGCCTCACAAATCCCAGTTTCACGAATCATCAGATAGTAAAATCTAAAAGAGCCATATCAATGGATCCTGTTGACCGCACAGTTGGTCCTGCTCTTCTAGTAAGATCTTCGCTGTAGTAAGATGGTGGAGCTCAGTCTTTTTTGGAAAATCATCAACTCCCCTTCAATTAGGACATTAAGATGATACCCTCTATCACCTGGAAGTGTGTTAAGATTCATATCGTGTACAGTATCTTATTCGCGGAAAAACGGTTTAGTTTTGTAAAGGAGTTTGTCTTTTTTAAACTGAAACATATTTATCTTTTCGTCGTATGAAAGATTATTTAAATGATATGCGTGCGCGAAGCAAGAAGCAAAAGCATCTTTAGCATTGTCACATGCTCCTTGAAAGGGCTGCCATTAGTTTATACAACATGCAGGTATTTTGAAGTAAGACAAACACGAAAATTTCATTTAACACTTTTATTTTAAAAAGTAACACTTTTATTTAAGAATACTCTTTAACAAAACTTCTGTACAGTATTTTGGAAAGACTCGTAAATATACATGAAGACGAGCAAAGTAAATGGAAAACATTTACATAAACTTAAAAATCACGTTCATAAAAACGGTAAAAACGTAACATTCTTCATAAACAGAACACATAAACATGAAATTAGTATGATAATCTCAAAATAAAATTAAACGTACATATATAAGGTAAGATGGTGTAAAAGTGCATTCGACAAACCATATGTTCTTGCACAATTAGATGAAATACCGTATTTTTCCGATTATAGGCACACTTTTATAGAAACGTTACCTCTAATATTATTCTGTTTCGCAATTCAAAGCCAATCTTGTGATAGTAAGGAATTGGCATAGACATTGGAGACTTGGTTGAGCAACCTGAACTCATTCATAGTGCAGCAGGGTCCAAAAGAAGGATCTTCGCTTCCCATCGCCTATTTACAGCGCATTTTCCATGCCGGTGTTATCGCTTACCCACTTCAGGTAGCAGTGACTCTAGTATACACTCCGGGAAACGTGGGCCCTCCACATCTGTAACCAAAGGACACGATTCCGACCAAAGTCCATCCAGAGCCACGGCGATTAATGAACAGCGGTCCACTGGAATCTCCCTGTGAACAGAAATATGTAAACATTTTTATTTATTATAATTAAAATAAGTTCCAATACGAAACAACTTTTAAATATTAAAATACTTTTTAAATATTTTACTAATTATCAAATGAAATTTTAATTTAATTTTTAATAATTTAAAAGTTAGTTAAAATAAAATTAGTTTAGAATACAATTTACGAAAAAAAAAATCTTTTTACTGAATCGGGGGCTCTCAACAGCCCTCGAAGTGTGTCAACTCCAAGGAAACTTCCCTCCATCAACTCCGAATTTTGATGCTTCACTGAAAATCTACTTTTATCATTCTTAGTTAGTTTTCTTACCTGACAAGCGTCTCCATCTCCCTCCTTCAGCCCCGCACATAAAAAGTCCTCTATCAGTCCAGGTGGGAGAGGCGGATTTAACACCGGGCGCCCTGGACCGCGACTTCTGAAGGGCCCCACAAAACCCCACACTTTACACTTTTTTCTAATGACACCAAGTTTGGTTTCATACGTGCAATTTTAATTACGTACAAGTTTACAATCGGCGATAAAACCTGATAGTATGTTTATATTCACTTATTTTCATTATTTCATTACTACGCTGCATACTATACACATACAACGCTGCATAGGCCCCCCCTGCATAGGCTCATCGGAGCAATAGAATCGTATTTGCTCCTTTGTACTTACAAAGGTTCTCCTGCAGTGCAGACTTAACAAATACGCGTATATCGTGTTGTTGAAATTATATTAAGATAAAATTAATTCCTGTTGTTACATCAGCACCTGAATTTTCGTAGTTTATGAATAATTTTTGAATTTTAATTAATCGTTAATTTATTGCGCTATAACGAAAAATCTCTTCTCTAGTATTCTAATCATTCAGACTATTAAATTTTATATTTTTCTTTTCATTGGTAGGCTACCAATGGCAGCTAGAAAAATGAAACGACATCTATCAGGGGTTGAAAAAAGACAAATTAAAAAAAGACGCGAATATAATATAATACATATATTATGTTCAAATTTTATTGGAAATAAAACATTAATAGTACATAATATTTTTCATTTATTTAAAAAAATGGTTAACATGTATTTTTATTTTCCCTGTCTCTCTCTTTTTTTTTTAAGGGGCCCACTATTTTCTTCTGCGCCCGGGGCCTCAACCGACCTTAATCCGCTTCTGTGTATGATCCTTGAAGAACATCATCCATCAACAGTTGCATATGAGGAAAGTGTCTGCCAAATGGGTTCCAAGTCTTATGATCCCTTACCAGAAGAAAGTGCACAATGTGCACATGAAATGTTGTCGATGTGCCAGGAAAAACTGAAATATTGCCGCATTCTGCTTATATTCCCGATCTTGCACCCTCGGATTTCTTCCTATTTCCTACCCCGAAGGTCCTTTCCTCATGGAAAACACTTTGCTGCTGATGATGGGGTGATTTCTGCTGCCGAGTCATGGTTTGAAGGAGTCAGAGGACTTCTACAAAACTGGTCCGCTGAAGTGTATCGAGAGATGGCAAAAATGTGTCAGTTTGTGTGGTGACTATGTTGAAAAAGTGTAATACATGGTGTCTGTTTCAACTTTCTAGCACCACTGTTTCTGGGTGAGTATAAATCTTTTTTGAACCCACTCGTATATTAAAATTTCTATGGAGGCTTTTTCCATTTTTTTGTAGGGCAAAAATCGAAGATGGGCCTCTGTATACGCAGAACACCAGTATCAGAGTGGAAAAAGAAGTCTAGGGAAGGGAAATTCAATCTTTTGGAAAGTCGTTAAAAACTTAATGCCCTTGTGGGTAGCACAGTTGATAGGATCTTCATCCTCCCCCCGCCACACACACACCGAGTGGAAAAGACCTGAATTCGAATCCCGCAGATGACGGTAAGAATTTTTAAATGATCTTTTTCACAATGTGGCTGAGTTAGTCGGTCTCAGGCGAGGGTAGCATGGTTTTTTCTCCCGGAAATTCGGATTTTTCGTCCAGCAAACAAAAAATCGACCTCAGAACACACGAAATTTACAGACAATATACACTGAGCAACATGGCCTTAGTCGCCGATGCAACTAAAATGGAAACAACATAAAAACTTGATATTGCTTAAATATCACTATATGCAAGTGCCAATTATAAAGTTTTCATTTGGAAACTGACACACACATTTAACAAAAAAAAAACAAAAAAAAAACGCATTTCGGAATTTTTATTTAAAGATCATTTATAAACAAATAAATTCACTATTCCTTTTTTAATTATTATTATTATTGCCACATATATAGTAAAAATATTATTTTTATGCAAATTATTATGAGTGCGTTTATTATGTAAGTTTTATTTAACTAAATAAGTGTATTATATATATATACAGGGTGATTCACTACCAGTGCGACAAATTTGCAGGAGGTGTAGGGGTCACAAAGACGAATCGGAATCACATAGCATTGCAGGGTCCGAAATGCCTTCATCATGCGGTAGAAGACGTTGAACGGGAGGTCGCGTGAACAGCGATCCTCCTGGAAGTCAGCATTTGCGAACCGTTTCTGTTGAAGAAATCAAGTAGCAAAAGTCCATCGGAGTGGATAATCCGCAGGCTCCAGTGATTGGACGCGTTGCGGATGGTATGAACTCATTTGGTTTGTAGACAGTATCCTCCATATAGTGGATTGGGAAATACCCAATCGTTGGCCTATCGCTCGAGTACTCGTACTCGGATTGCCTTCTGCAAGACATAGGACATTCTCCTCATTGTCTGGCGTCCTCGTCGTTCGCTCTCGATTCATGGTACCTCTCGTGAAACAACCAGTCTCACGTAACCTTCTGTGCACACGTGCGAAAATCGTATGATGAGGAGCACGCCTGTGCGGGAAACGATCCTGGTACAAGTGCAGAGCGGCGCGCCCGTTACAGTCCGGAGCTCCATATGCGAGGTGCATGTCGGCCAGTTCAACGTTTGAATACTCGTCCATACTACTGCCTCGGGAACCGGTTCGCAAATGCTGACTTCCAGCGGGATCGCTGTTCACGCGACCTCCCGTTCAACGTCCTCTACCGCATGACGAAGGCATTTCGGACCCTGCAATGCTATGTGATTCCGATTCGTCTTTGTGCCCCCTACACCTCCTGCAAGTTTGTCGCACTGATAGTGAATCACCCTGTATATTTAAAAAAAAAAAAAATATATATATATATACTGGCATACGATATGGGGAAATACATTGGTTTTCGCCCTTAACTGTTATTTTTTCAGGGTGCAGTTTCTTTCCAATTCTATGCAACTTACAAACGGCGATGTCGCCATCAAAATCAGTGCGTACGGCTTTTACTCAAAGGGGGGCTTTCTGCTCTATAAATATATATATGGGGAATATATATATGTAGCCTGCTGAAGCATGGTACATGGGCTGCACTCAAACTCTGTACCACTAAGACTGCTGAAATGGCCCTCGTAGGTAGCACAATATCCAGGCAACAGCTTTATGAGAACTTAAAAATAAAGCCTCTGCAACAGATGATCAACTAGTCTGAATCATGCTTCTTGCAAAGTTAATTACCTCTGCAAGCGATTCACCAAACTTAGCCAACATAATATCTCCTCACAAACAGAAAATTCAAAAAGCCAACAACAATTCAAATCCAAACTCTCCAGACTCAAACAAAATGTCCCATGGGGCTCATGTCTTGTGAGTATGGGCTTGGCATACCCAGGGTCCTGAGCTGGATATCATCATTCTTCTCTTTTTTGGTGACTCTCTCTCTCTCTGGCAGGCGCAGCTTAAACCTCAGGCTTCCTTGCACCATGAGCCAATAACAATAATAAATGGACAGAATGTTCTCCAGTTATTTATTTTTGTTATTCGTTTTTTTTTTTTTTTTTTAGGAGCAGTAGCAACTAAGACCATATTTCTCCGGGCATATTGGTGGTCACGGGCTCGAATCCCGGTCTAATCAAGAAACGTGTGCTACGCACTGCTGCTCCTGCCCACCTGGCTACGGAGGCGCCTGTTCCCCAGTGCATCCCTTCCCTTCACCTCATAAATTATCACAACACTGATTGCGAAAGGTTACTCAACTCTGAAGTCTGTCTACAGGAGTCAGATTTCCAATCAAATGATGAGAAATAAAAACAGCTGCCTGTCTGCCTGCAACCCAGTAACTGCATCCGAGAGCCAAATGTGATGTTCTGCAATATTTATATATATATATATATATTTTTTTTTTTATCATTATAATTCCTAATCATTATTAATGTATATATAATTTCGTCCAGCAAAAACCATTCTCCCCCTCGCGTGAGACCGACTAACACAGCGATGTTGTGAAAAAGACCCATAAACATTTCTCTTGTCATTGAGGGGTTTCAAATTCAGGTCTTTTCCACCCGATGTAAGGAGGACGGTGATTATAAATAAATAAATAAATATTCATTTATTGCAAATACAGCAAGCCCATCACAGCACTAGGCTAGGGACATAAATTCAATATAAAGGAGATAAATATAAAAATAAAAAACAGAACACACGCAATTTACAGACGTATTATAAATGCTAATGCCTTTTATAAAGTTATTTGGTAGATGTGGTTTGAGAATGAAAATTAATTGCTGCAAATGACGCGGATAAAAACTGTTGGGCAAACCATCACAATGTCCCAGTTTTCAATATTTTTAATTATGCGGCTTACTCTTGCACATAAATCGCGTGGGACGGAATGAATTAAACTTCAATATTCTCTTGGAGATTTATGATATCTTTGGGTTTCGTCTTGTACTTATTCGCTAATATAGCTCCAAAAAATAAATTAATAAGGGTGAGACAAGGTGAATTCCCCCGCATCTGAAATGGATCACGTCTTCTAATCCACTGTTGCGGAAAATTTATCTTCGAGAATTTCATGAAATTCCAGATGACAACAGACAGGAAACCAATGTTGCCAAAATATTTCACTGACTTCCGGGGATACAACAAAGAAGAATGAGTAAGCTTTAGTTTTTTAGCCTTTGAAAATAACATTCTTCGTTCATTGTTTCTTCAAAAATGAAATGGTCCGACAATACCACCAGAAGGTATTCCCGCCCATACTGTTATTCCAGGTGCATTAATTTCTTCAGTCAGACACAGTGTGGTTTCGTATGTACCAGATACCACAAGGCTAGTCCTTGGGAAAATCCAGCAAGTGCAACGCACCCAGACCCCTGATTGAAGAAGGGTCCCTGAGATTGAACAAGTGCAACGAGATAGGCAAGCATTAATTCTTGTACAATAGGGCCGGCACTGAGCAGTAACGGTTTACACTACCATTTGGAAGAAACTTTGCCTTGTCAGTCCACACAGTTTTATCCAATAACTATGGATCTTGTTTTAATTGATTAAGCATAATGACATTAAATTAGATTCGTCTATAAAGGTCATCTTCTGGCAAAGTATGAGCTACATATCGGCGGTACGACTAATATAACATTACCTAACTTGTCCCATAATTTTTGGTAGCATAATGTAATTTGACGCATTATATAGGGTGCCTCCGTAGCCAGGTGGGAAGGAACAGCAGTGCGTAGCATACGCTTCTTGATTAGACCGGCGTTCGAGCCCGTGATCACCAAATACGGAAGATGCGGAAAGGTCAGGGAATGACCACTGGTCAGGGAGTGACCCTTTAATCTACTAGCCTTAGCTAGTTTAATCTACTAGCTAGTAGATTAAACTACTCCCTGGAGTTTAAATGTCCATTTATTAATCACAAAGTTAACAAAACTCAGGGTTAACATAAAGCGTTGTTGTTGTTGTTGTTTTGGGGTTTAATGGCGCAAGAGCAGCTTCGGCTATATTGCGCCTCACATAAAGTGTAAAAAAGTCGAAACAATCCACTAGGTTTCTTTCAGCCAACACCTTCAAAAATGCTGCAAACAGATATGATGAAATATAAACCAAGAATGAGTATATGGAAATACTGTTCTCTATTTATCATCATAATTTTCGCATTCAGTTTTACGTATCAACTAATAAAAAATTCTCAGAAATAAGTCAAATCACAGATACTGTTTGCTTGAGAAATCTTTACAGGAATGAGGGTATTTTATATCTGTAATATGAAGTGTGTTTAAAACTGTATGAGTCACCTTTTAAATTTGCCACTGTTTATTTTAAAACATCGTGGGAATCGAGATTTGTCTTGATGAAAGTCCAAGGGACATTTTACAGTTTGGTTAGTATCGTATGTCACGTACTACTACCATGCCTTGATTTAATACAGAAGACACGTTACTCAAAGACATGATACGAAAATTATGAAAGTAATAATTACAGGTAGTCTTCTATTCACGACAGGAATGTGTTCTTAGAAAGCATGACGCAGATCGAAACGCTTTATTTTAAAACAATGGGGAAATTAAAACATTGAAATGGTTGATATGAATACTGAATGCATTCCTGCAATCCATAGCAGATTTGAATATAAGCAAAGCTGCCGCTTAGAGCTGTGTCGGTCGTAGAATATGGGGATCTTGAAGGCGACCGGTCATCCAAGGAACCCTATTTGTTTGAATTTGCAGCCCTGTTCAATCGGGAGGGTGGGGAGGAGGTCCGGGTGCATTGCACTTTTTGTGCTCCCTGCCGTAATCCCTCCAAAATCTAAATTTCAGGCACTGCTAAACGTTCCTTAAAATACTTTTATTTGTGGATTTATACGTTTTCTTCTTTCTAAAAACTTATAAAATAATTTTATTTACTAAACACAAATAGGACTGACTCGACAAATAAAGTTGCTAATTACTTGATCCTTCCCTGGAATATGTCAGTTGCTTCCTTCTACTATTACTGGTATGACAGAGATGAGAAAATATTTTGCGAAGGTATTTAAGTGTATTCTTCTTCATATAAGCAGTGGCGTTCAAACTTAAAAGGATTAGCAATCGTTTTAAAAACCAAAGGCTCTAACATCAGAAAAAGAGGCTGTCCTGACTACATCTCATCTTAAATGAATGTAGGATTAACTTTTTGGCGAAAAATTCAGTTTTTAATTTTTCGTCAAAGCTATTTCGTTTAGGTTTTCCAGGTGACCTCCTCAGAAAAACTATTGGTTTTTCTGAGAATCGTATGATAAACGAAACCGGAGCTTCCGGTTTCGTTTATATAGGCTTTCTATAATTGTCAGCTTCCGGTTTCGTTTATCGTAGGTTTCCTATTATCACCAGCTTCCGGATTCGCCTACTGGCGTCAATTACGTCAAGGTAGACAGGCTTGTTGGATGGTTTCCATAAAAATATACAAACCAGGAAAGTTTCGCAAAAAATAGAGAGAAAAAACAAACAAAAACTTATCATTCGAAGGAAGACAGATTAATCTAAAATACAATGGAACTGAACTTATAATATAGTTTCAGTTCAGTATTTTGAAGTAATTAACTTTATGATTTAAATTGGAGTTAAATCAAAAGTTTTTTTAGTAAATTTAAATATGATCAGACTTAACAAGCGCTAACAATAAGGCAATTCAGTTGGGACCAGCAAACCTAGACCTACAAATATTTTCGTTATACAGTAAAATCCCGTTACAACGGGATTCACAGGAATGTCCAATGCATTTCGTTGTACTGAAATATCGCTGAAAATTACTTAAAAAGAACCATTATTTGTTCAAATAAAGTCTGCTACACTTCTAAATCACTACTACTAATATGTAGAAATGGTAATTTCTGCTTTATTTTATTTAAATATTGACTTTTAAAGCAATAATAAATAAATAAAATGAGGAAATTTTACAAAAGTAAAAATATTTTGTACAGGAGTATGGTTAAAGATATATTTTATTTATGAGAAATGCGGTCTAGTAGAAACAACTTATAACATTCTATCTACACTATTATCAATGTAAGTTGAAGAGCTTGAAACCAGGAAAACACGGGGTCTCTTTTGTTATTGCTCCCAATTCCTTTTCTTATGTTTTCTTCAATTTGAGCATTAAAAAAAAAAAAAAAAAAAGCACTCTCCTAAAAATTTTTTTTTTAACTGCCATATTTTTCTTAAAGCGACGAATCCCATAGCCATATTTACAATTTGGGTATCCAATGCCGATTACAATTTTACGAAAATGATTTCCTTTTCTTTCAAAGACCTTCTGTGCCTAAATCTACGGGCACAGTACATTTAGGCACAGGTAACCGAACCTATAAATATTTTCGTTATAGTGAAAATTTCGTTAAAATGATATTCATTGTATTGGGATTTTACTGTAACGAAATTTTCGTTAAAGCAGTATTCTTTGTAACAGGATTTTATTGTATAGATAAATACATTCTTCCACAGGTTTTTCAGCTTCGTTGCTTACTCTCTCTCTCTCAAGTTAAGTAATACTACCATGAAAATAAACGAAAAAGTATGTTATGTTTCAAAAAATATCATAAATGAAAGATAAATACATAGATATAAGGTAAAATATACATAATAAAAAGCAAGGGTTGGTAAAATGTTTTATACCGGATGTACTCCTTAGTAATTGCTGTATAAATTATTAGAGAATTAGCATTAAGACAAAACTACCAACAGCTCTCGTGATATGAAACAATTATTACTTCAAGGGTTTACAACCATTAATTTTCTTTGTAAATGTCAATCTACAGGCTAATTACAATTCTTCTAGATCTAATCTCCTACAACTTATTTTTAGGATTTCCCAACTAGTTATGAAAATAATTAAACGGCTCAACATTTTTTTATCGTAGTTTTGTTAGCTCGTGAAATATTTTTTATTCTTTCTTTATTTCTGATTAAATATATTTCGTAGTTAAAGGATACTTTTTAAGCGATGAATTTTCACTGCATTGTGCCCTGGCGGCCATTGTTTTAACTGATGCAGTTCTTCCTGACGTAATTAATTTGACCTTTCACTTAGACTAAACGAAAGCCGGATATACTGGCTGCTAAAGAAAAGTATATAATATTATTAATATTATAATATACTTATAATATAGATATCATTAAGGCCTTTATTTACAAATTTATTTATTTTAAGCTGTTTCGTTTCATATGATGTCAAGATGAAGGGCTATATTTGTCTACAATACATTGTAGACGGATACACAACGAAAAATGAATTTTTCATATATTGTATTGGAAATTCGATGAAATATATTATAAATTAAATTCTAAAGGGACAAAACCACGCATAAATTAATTGTATTTAGCTTCTTTTTTTACAAGGTCAAAGTTTACTTTCCTGTTCTTGTACGAAGCTAATAGCTTCGTACAGGAAACTCACTTTCCGGTCTATAATCTTTTATGCATCCTGTATCATAGTATCAATTTTATTTTGTACAACTTTCTTTTTTAAACCTTTTTTTTAACTGTATAGTTAAAAAAAAAAAAAGGAAACAAGGTTAGTCTTTACAATCCGATACCCCCTTGCGAGTACCAATGATTGACAGACTTCTTCAGTATACGGTACCGTTTTAATTAGAGTGTTTATACCCCCCCGCTGCTGTTTTAAAATCGGAAACTCGTTTTCCGATTTTAAAACAACAGTGGGGGGGGTATAAACTAATTAATTTTTTCTTCATTAATTTTCAACGTCGATCTACTGGCTAATTACGATTCATTTAGCGCTAATCTCATACAACTTATTTTTAGGATTCGCAACTAGTTATGAAATTATTTTAAAAGGCTCAACTTTTTTATCATAGTTTATTATGTTAGCTCATGAAATGTTTTTTCTTTCTTTCTTTCTGATTATTTATTTATTTATTATTTCTTTTGTAATTAAACAATCCTTTTTTTTAGCGATGAATTTTCACTAAATCGTGCCCTAGCGGTCATCGTTTTAACTTCTGCCTGACTTAATTTGACGTTTCACTTATTATTATTATTATTATTATTCCTTGCACCATATGGCTAATAATCCATATGGTGCAAGGAAGCCTGAGGTTTATGCTGCACCGGCATAAGCCTCAGGCTTATGCCGGTGCAGCATAAACAAAAACAAAAAAAATTTCCCATGTTACCCTGAGAGAGAGAGAGAGAGAGAGAGAGAGAGAGAGAGAGAGAGAGAGAGAGAGAGAGAGAGAGAGAGGGGGGGGGGGGTAAAAGGGAATCACCAAGAAGGCAAGAAAGAGAATACTGTAATGATGATGTCCAGCTCAGGACCCTCGGTTTGTCAAGCCCATACTCACCAGATGTGAGCCCCTGAGGCAAATTAGTCGAAACGAAAGGAGGATATGCTAGTTGCTAAAGAAAAGTATATAATATTATTAATATTATAATACAATTATGATATAGATATTATTAAGGCTTTTATTTACAGATTTATTTTGAGGTAAGTTTCGTTTTTTAAACCTTGTTTTAAATGTACTCTTCAAGCATGTTTTAAACCTTGTTTTAGGTGTACTCTTCAAGCATATTTATAATTTTTGGACACTACTTCATTTCAATATATGCTCGAAAAAGCTACCAGACCAAAAAAGCCGTGACAACAAATTTTCTTATATAATTTTTATTTTATTTTTATCACGTGAGTTGTCATTAAGTTTAAAAACCACTACCTTTAGGCATGCAGTTTTAATTTGAAATCAATTTTTGTGAGTAAGGTGAAATACGTTAAAGGAATATAGTCTCAGGGGCTCACATCTGGTGAGTACGGGCTTGGCACACACAGGGTCCTGAGCTGGATATCATCATTCTTCTCTTTCTTGGTGATTTCTCTCTCTCTTTCTCAGGGTAACTCAGATTTTTTTTTTTTTTTTTTCCTTTTCTTTTTTCCCTGGTGCAGCAAAAGCCTCAGGCTTCCTTGCACCATATGGATAATAATGATAATGATAATAACATGTACGAGTATTAATGAAATGAAAATTTCACTGTAGAAAATATATACAATTCCTGGACAACTGCCCATGTAATTATTACTACCTTATAAATCTCGTTTGAATGAAATATTCCTTATGGAGAATTTTGTATATGGAGAGGTCGTGATTAATTATGGATAATGGAATTGAAATCCATAATAAAAATTTGCTTTGTGGCGGGGGGGATGGAAATTTCGCAACACACTCAGATTTTTTATTAAAAAAAATTTGAGTGATAAAAAATCTGAGTGCATTGCAAAATTTTTTTATTAAATTTCTTTAAAAAAAAATCTGGGTGCATTGCAATTTTTTTGTAAAGCGCAAGGGCCGCATTAAAAATAAAATATAATACTGTTGTATAAGCTCTTTACAGTGACCCTATTTATAATGCCCCATCACGTTATAACGACCTCTGTGGTAGGTCAGCCGATTTACGATAAACTTAATGCTATTTTACATTAGTTAACCTAGAGATCATAATCGATTATTTCGATTATACTCATATTATCCGAATGATTCATTCAATTATGACAATCATTCGAATGATATAATCGAATTATATCATTTTATTTGATAATTTCATTAAATTATATTATTCCATTATTTCATTCGATTATATTACTCGGTTATTTTATTCAATCAATTCGTTCGATTATTGAAATCTTTTGATTACTAATTATCGATTATGGAAATCATTCGTTATGCCCATCACTAATTAAAACGACCATGAAGGACGAACATTTATTGTAGTCAAAGACGAGCTTGTAGGCTCACTGTGAGAAATTACTCGTTGGCCTAATAAATTATATACTGGTCGGCATCAATTTCCTCCCTGAAATAATTTCGACAGATTCTCGTAGGAAATATGTTCAAAAACTCAGATATGTGCTTAAAAAATTCTCATCGCCTTCAATTTTCAAATATCGTAGGTTAATGACCGAAAACCAAGAGCTGTCGTTAAAGCTTCATTTCCTACATTCCCATTTAGACTTTATTCATGAAAACTTGGGAGCGTTCTCCGATGAACACGGTGAAAGGTATTTCTCAAGCTATTTCTCAAATGGGAAAAAAGATACCAGGGAAAATGAAGTCCAAATATCTTGGGCAGACTACTGTTGGAATTTCGTAAGGGAGACACCAGTGGATGATTATAAAAAGCAAAAAAAAAAAAAAAAAACACGACAAAATAAGTGCTTTATTATCAGATAAACATTTTTGTAAATAGAATAAGGTTAACAGAACATTGTTCATTATTTAGTACTGTATATAACATTTTCTTAAAATATATGAAATCTTTTTTGCTAGGAACTTTTTGACTTTAATCCCTTCTCCCTTAAAATTGGTGGATGTTACATCAACATGGTTGCCATATTTGAATTCAGCAACATCAACTCTACAAGAATTACCCGGAATTTTAACAGGGAACTAATTTTTTTTTTTTTTGTTAATCTTGGACTAAAGTTCATTTCAGTATGTATAGCCTGTATGCTTATCCATATACCTACCAATCACAGACAAAATTAATATTTTACAAGCTGTAAATTTAAGACTAACATCGTTAATTAAACAGTTCGGCATTCCTAAGAGTACACGTTTTCTATTGACCATTCTAAAAGATTGGAAGATTAGGGGAATCGGTTGCGCTGGGTTGGATCAAAACACGAAAGGTGAAGTATATTATTCAAAAGTATCCAGTTCATGAAAGGGTACTCTTGGTTAATGATGATGCATGCAAAAAAAACGTTCCCGTAGACAGAAATCTTTTTAAAAATATGGCTGAATCACTTGCGTATCAGCCTAGTCTTTCAAAAAAGTGTACAGAGAAAGTGCAGCCGTAGACACTAAAGCTACGAAGGAGTGGAAGGATAATCATTTAAAAAATGTTTTTGTTGACATAAGACCAGAATGACATCTTCGATGCTGGCGAAACTGGCCTTTTTTTTTTTTTTAAGTTGCTGCTGGATAAAACGCTTTGATTGTCATAAAAAGTCTGCGAAGAATAAAAAAGAGATTTAGATCACAAGATGAGTGAGGAGAATAGAAAAAAAATTGCTATTTGTGCATAACTGCTACTCATTGTCAAGTGAATGGCCTACGTGCAATCACTGTTGAGTACCTGCCACCTAATATGATACTGGTTCTTCAGCCACTCGATCAAGGTGTAATCCAGTGCATCGAAGGAAAACTGTTGAAGAATGCTACACGAAATTATACTTTGTCTCGAAAACAAAACACAAATCGACGTGCTGCAGGCAATGCATTTATGTGTTTCAGCATGAGGGTGAGGTTAACGAAAAAGTGATCGCCAACTGCTTCGAACATGCTGGATTTATCGCCTTGAATAATGCAAGGAATGAAGCTTTGCACACCTCTACTTCTATTAACGTAATTCTACTAATATAATATGGTACAATCTATTAGAAGTCAAAATATGTACTGTAATATTAAATAAGAAAATGAGGATTATATATTTTGCACTGAATGTACGGTATAATACGCTTAATTTATAAATTACATACAGTATATACAACAATTACTATATACATATGTGCAGTACACATATATGTACAACTGTACATACATACAGTATATATCAAGGCCTAACCATAAACAGGAGAATTTCATTTCAGGCTAAAATAATCTGTCAAAATGCGCTGTTTCACTCGTAGAGCATGTTTTAAAAAAGAATTACTAAGGCAATTAATTCACCTTCGCAGTTAGGCCGCGCTTTAAAAACAATGACAAATTCTAATCCTTGATGAGCGTCCTCCAGCGAAATTTCTGGCTCAACCACAGCAAGTTCCTCTTCTTCATCACTACAAATTTTTTGTTCCATTATGTCTTCAATGAGTTCCTCTTCATTCGTGCATATTCTAAAACACACAGTGTCCATATCCAGTTCGACGCATTCTTCAAAACATGTTTTCCTCTAAGTTTAGACGATGATGCACCTCATTAAAATTTTCTTCATTATTATCAGATTTGTTTTTCGTGATGAAATGTTCAAGCTTTTCTCTTCCTTTTGCTGATTTTATAACCTTTCAATGTAATGATCGGTTTCTCACTTCTCTTTGCTATAAAGAACTTTGTATATGTAATAATTTATGAATATGTTTTTCTGTAAATTAAATTGTAATTTGAATATGGGGAAAACTGAGTGACTAAATAAAATATAACATCTATTAATGGATAAATGTTTTCTATTAATTATTATTTACATTTTGGATATGAAAAATTGAGGGATGCCAAATCGATCAGTTCTATTAGTGTTAGCACCAGCCACATAGTGCAAAGAAGCCATCGATTTTGTTGCACTGGCGCGAAAATATATATAAAATAAAATAAACAATAATAAAATGAATAAAAATAAATAATGAAAATAAAAAAACAAACAAATCTATACAATATAAAAAGAAAATAAACATCCTATGTTTCCCTCCTCGCGTTAACTATCAAGCTCAAAACTGAATTTCCCCAAGCATCAGCCTCAACTACTCTCGGAGGTAACTTATTCCAGTAATTAACAATACCCTGGCTAAAATAAAACTTCTTATAATCCAGTCTAAATCTCTTCCCTCATAATTTTATGGCCTCTAATTCATTTCGTATGATGTGATCAATACACGAAGGAACCAGTTTTTTCTTGCTTCCTTCGTGTATCGTGGCCGGGATATCCAACCAACCGGTTGTTTCGGCACCATCGTGATATCCAGCCCGAGACGGGAATCGAACCCGCGACCTTCGGGTTGCCAGGCAGGCACTTTACCTACCCGGCTAGCCCGGTCGGCATTCTGTAATCATTTATAACAGTGAAAATTTCGCCTTCATTCATTTTACTGCTCCCTCTCAGGATCTTTTCGTCCTCAGTCAGGGCTCCTCTAATGTGTTTGATTTCCAGGCTCTGTAGCCCATGTATTCGAAGCCTTTCCTCTTACGAGTGCCTTTTCACAAATACTACCATGCGAGTTGTCTGTTTTTAGACTCTTTCAAGAAGCTCAGTGTCTTTTCTTAAGTGAAGTCTCCATACTTGGATACTCTTTCCAAGTGGAGCCTTATATAGTAGGAATATGACCTCGCTATTTCTACAAGCAAATGTTTGATAAATTATCGTTAGGACATTATGGGAACTCTCTGCCGTCTGTCGACATTGCCCAAAGAACTTGTCCGACCGTATCGTAAAGCCCAAATCCTTTTCTTCCTCCACAGTTTTTAATTCAACCCCACCAAGTGTATAAGATATTTTGGAATTGCTATTCCCTAAGTGTAAAAGCATACGTTAAAACATAGCTGTCAATTTTCTGCCCATCCTTGAAGCCTCTCCAAGTCATAATGAAGGAGCACTGCATGGTGCTGATCATTAATGATTCTCCCGATCTTTACATCATCTGCAAATTTTGACATCGTGTCCTCTATTCCTTCATCATTTATAAAATCAGAAACAACAGTAGTTCTAGAACCGATTCTTTGGGATCTCATTTCTAACGCTCGACTAACTGAAGAATAATAATTAATCACAGCACTCTACCTCCAGCCACACTGCGATCCACCTTAGAATATTACCGTCATTCCAAAAAGTTCCAGCTTATACAGTAACCTCTCATGAAGAACTGAGTCAAATACTTTGATAAAATAAAATTTTAAAAATATATTGTTGAAATTATTTCCTACATAAAACTCTCTTGAGTAACTGTGTCAAAACAGCTAACTAGGTTGGTTAAACATGATTTTTATCTAATTAAATCGGAGCTTGCCAAAGTGGACATCGCATAGTGTCCCAAAGGGTGTCTCCAAATTTTGGAATCATACCGGCATTTGTTTTCACTCCGATTTTTTTCCGCTGCATATACTGAAGTAATTGATTAATTAAAATACAATTATTGAGTAACACATTAAAAACTTACAGTATTTATGTTTTCACGTGTTTCATACTCGGCGGTCGGTGAGCTGGACAAGCTCTTTTCTTTGAAACCTAATAACTGAAGCTGATTTTAGAGCAAGCACATTCCTCCCCCCTCTCTTTTACTTTTTATCATATCCTTTATCAGGTGTAATTTAGAGCTTAAAAATGTAAGTTATAGAATCATAAATTAGTCAAAAGAATCACGGTGTGCTAACGTTTTGTTAAATTAAAGTTTTTTTATCATTTTGGTTAACTCTTATTTCGCTGTTCCTAAACTATAACGAACAATACAATTTTTGCGCAAAAAATTGCCTCTTCCTCTATGATCTTTATGCATCCTTTATGTCCTCCGTGCGTTCGCGCGCCTTGTGCGTAATGAACGAACACTTCCTGTAGACATATAACGGTCATGATGAGCCGTCCCTGTTTCCTGTTACTACTGAACCTAGCCAGAATTAGCACAAGGTGCTTAATTGATCCCACCGAATGTTCTGGTGTATTAGTAAGAGTCAACCAAATATTGGAGTACATCTCACTTACCCTTTGTCCACGTGTCCTTCTAGTACATATGTACGCAGGATTGGGAGTTACCATAGAGATCGAATCATGATAAATACTACCGATCAACAGAGGAACAAGGGCAAGAGATGGAGAAGTAATAGCATGCCCTGTGCAAGAGCTGGCATTTTAAATGGACTCTTGAAGTTTGCTAGAGAACCTACTCTTCCATGGCCAGTCGGTTCTGTCGGTAAGTTTGTCTGTCTTCCTAATTACCGAATAAACCTAAGTTCCGTTTTACAGACAAGAACCCACGTGACTTCTTGATAGCATTTCGAATTCGTTAAAACTGATATCCGGGGGTCTAATTAAAGTATAATCTCTGTATGTCTGGAATCATGCGGTGACTCGTGTTTGTTGGTGATAACGGTTTCTAATGATTGATGGCCTTGTTACTCCTAACCGTTATCTGTTTTTCCATCTATGCTGGTGTTCCTAAGTGCATGGTAATTGGTATTTATGTGACCAGTCTAACTAAAACTGAAAGCAGTCTTCTCCGATTATTTAATGATAGGTATACCTGAAAACGTGTTGCTTTTCGATAAAGTTTTAATTCTAGTCCTGATCCCCTGTTTTGTGTACGTGTGGGAGGAGGGAGAGCTATGTTTTTCAATTATCATATCAAGCTTCAAATTAAATAAACTGAACTGTGTCGATAAAAATATCCTGTAAAGAATTTTTAGCAGTAAAAGTATACAAAGAATACCATTATAAATTATAAAGTACGTTAGAGGGGAGATATAAGACAACCTGAAAATTATTGAGCAGATCTTCTTGTCTACTTTATAAGAGAAACATTGTTAAGAGATGAGATTTTAATTTACTGCAATAATTTCAGCGCGCATTTTTTTTTTTTAGGTACTTGCTCATATACTGTATATACCTGCTAAGTGCCTACCGTCTTCATCATATCCATCCCTCCTCATGTAACAGAGGGATCCCCAGTGGACGGATTTTTATGAAATTTTGTATTTAGGCTCGTTAAAAATATTCATTGATCCAAACTAAATTTCATTAAAATCGGACTTATAGAAATCCGGCATTATTATTTCTTCTCTCCATAAAAACTGTGGCTAAATTTAGGCAACAAAGTTTTGAATTATTAATGAATTATTAAGTGTTCTATAAAGTTATAATCTTAATAATTCATTGATAAGGAGATACTATATTTACTTTTGACTTCTATTAATCACAGAATAAGGGGAAAAAACCATTTAACTTAAAGAAAAACTAGAACAGACTGCTCCCTCCCTCCCCTCAAACAACTGCAATTCGTGAATTACATATGAAAACATAGTATTAGAAATAATTCTTTCGGCTTTCGAGAGTGCTCCTCAGCGGAAACGTGGATCTTAATTTAAACTACCAGTAAGGAGTTCATTTGTTTCTGTTTTCTAGACTGTGCAGTACTTTTGTCGATTCGGTGACTCTAAACACAGTCGAAAATCATTCATTCGCGTTTATGAAGCACTGTACACAAAATTTGTGTTGACCTACAGAAGCCATATTTGTTTTGTAGATTGATAGTTATTAACGTTTATGACTAATAAAAGCCTCATAGTGGACATAGCAGAACCGTTAATTAAACTGATGCCTTAGAGTTTTGTGAGCAACTGAATTGCTTCAAAAGATGTAAGCAGGATGCAGTGAATCAACTCATATGAACAATGTTGGAGAGAATCGCGTAGTATTATGATTATCCACAGCCTATAGGAACTTTGGCAAAAATAATCTAGCAATATATATAAGCGAATTCTTAATCTATCACTCTGATTTATGATATAATGAAGTCTGCTGTACAATACTGTTAAACTATTAATAACAAATACGAACTACGCTCAAAAAGTTCCCTGAATTTTATTATAAAAGTTCATTGAATGAACAGTTGGGCTTACTAGCCTAATCACTTTCAAAGTACCTTCTTCCTGCACGCGTGCGCGCACACACACACAAGATCGATCAGTCTCGTCGGTCTTTCCAAGCTTTGCAACGTTCATTAAAATCGTGGATTTTATTTATTTATTTTTTTAGTGCACATAGGACCGCTTCGTAGTTTTCTTTGATCCACTGTAGCAAAATGACGATCCCAAAGCTAGATTTTCAGTTTAGGGAGCAGCCAGAAATCAGACGGTGCAAGATAAGGGGAGTAGGGGGGACTGCTGCATGACTGTGATTTTTTTTTTTTTTTTTTTTTTTGAAGCCAAGAACTGGTGAACTGCCATCGCCGTGTGACTGGGCACATTGTCATGGTGCAGGATCCAGCCATCCTTCCATTTTTGAGGTCGTTTTCTCCGCACATTTTCGTCGTGCACTATGCCCACATAGTTGAAAAAACGATCAGCACTTTTGACGTTGGATTTTGTTGCACAAGACTTTTTTTGGGCCGTGGAAACATCTTTGTGGATATTCAGATGATTCACCTTGGTCTCGGGTTCGTAGGCGAACACCGAATTTTCATCCCCAGTAACTACTTTTCTGATGAAGCTCGGATCCCGCCTAGATTTTCCAAACAAATTACCTGCCATGGCCTATTTAATCTTCGTCCAGCAAAGCAGTCAAATCGACCATAGAGCACACGAAATTTACGGACATAATACACAGTGGACGGCAGATGAATAAAAAAATATTCGGGTGGCTTAATATAAGTTTTTGGCCCATTTAATCGTCCGACAGCAAGGGTGGAACAAACTTTGCACACACACGCAGAATGCATCCCTAAATCTTGCGTCAGGATTGTGTGTACTAAACCCACAGGCATTCCAACTTCATGAGCAATCTCAGTAACAGTTATTCGCTTATCATTTCGCACAAGTTCCCTTCATTTAGTGACATATTCGTCGTTTCATGACGTGGAAGGGCGTCCACCGCGAGGTTCATCTTCCAGTGTTTCCTCTCCGGCTTTAAACCGATTAAACCACTCGTATACTGCTATTTTCTTCAAAGCATCATCTCCAAAAACTTTCTATAGTAGCGTCTCTGGAGCATTTTCCCAAGTTTAAAGAAGAACGTGATGTTATCACGCTGTTCAAACTGCGACATTCCGCTATGACACACCAGGTCGAGCTAGTTCTCACTTGGCATGCGTACCCAAGGTCGACGACAGCGCCCCACGAAACCTCACAGCCGTAGCGCAAACCATTTAAATACCAGTGTGCGATTCCGGGAACCTTTTGAATGTACTAAGTATTACTCTACTGTAAGAAAGTGCAACTTTTGTTCCTTCACTCATATCAAAATAACTTAATGATAATGGGCATCAGTGGCGTAAGTAAAATATAGCCAGTGTGGCCTCAGCCTGTAGGCTCATCGTAGGCTCTGACTGGAGTTAAAGATTTAGAATAACTCAATTTATAATTTATTTTTAAAAAACGACAATTGTTATTATTATTTATCAATGTCCTCCGTGACAATAGGGTGGTTTCGCCACTTTTCACTCGTTCGGAGAGGTCTGGATTCGATTCCCATCGACAATTAGAGGAATTTCTAAGGTCCTCTTCAGTTGAGACTGTAGTTAGCCGATCTCAGGTGGAGGGAGAAAGGTTTACTCCCCTGAGTTATTCCTGGTTTTTCTGCCTTCTCTGATTCCTGCAAATCGGCCCTTAAACGCACGTTTCTACAGACTTAATACATTTATACCGATATAAGTTACGCTTAGAAGCCGTTAGCATAAAAAAACCCCATGGGCTCACATCTGGTGAGTATGGGCTTGGCACACCCAGGGTCCTGAGCTGGATATCATCATTCTTATCTTTCTTGGTGATTCCCTTCTACTTCTGACTCTCTCTCTCTCTCTCTCTCTCTCTCTCTCTCTCTCTCTCTCTCTCTCTCGGGGTAATTCAGATTTTTTTTGGTTGGTGCAGCATAAGCCTCAGGCTTCCTTGCACCATATGGCTAATAATAATAAAAAATATAATAATATCTAAATCAATTATTATAAAAGCCTCTTTTATTATAAAGGCATCACTCGTGGATAATAATTATTTTTTTTAAATTTAATTAATGGCATAATTCATTCAAAAATATTATTCAGTGCTCCTGGAATTGTAATTAATATTACAATATAATTATAAGTTAATTATTTTTATGAAAACAAAGGCGCATTCTGATGTTTGGCCATAGGTGTGTGTCAAAATTCTTAGTTACGCTTATGAGGAACGTTTTCATATCCAAAATCCGAACTTAACTGATGGTTATCGAACAGATGAGAGTGGACGGAGTTGGACCACCCATCGTCATTAATATCACTGTCTGTTACGCACATTTCGTATTACAGAATTACACACATCATTTCGAAAATAATTTATTCATACCGTTTTCCCTAAGAGGATTTTTTACGTTTTCAAAATCTTGTGATATCGGGTCAAGTTCCATTCATTTGACGCCAAAAAACTTCTGTATAAGATAAACTTACATATCCAACTATTCAGTGCGTGCAGTAATCAGGGATGTATCATCCGAATGTGCACCAGGTACGACTAGACCCAGAGGCACGAGTACAAGGGAGCCCACCTGATAAGTAAAGGTAAGTGGGAATTCGTCAGTATATGCTAGTATATTGTGTTTATAAACTGCGTGCTTTCCATGGTCGGTTGATCTATTTGAGAGAAGGAAAATTTCATGTTTATTTCGGGAGAATAAGCATGAAACTTCGCCAACACTGACTAACTAGGGCGGAGCGTGAAAAAAATTCATAAGTATTCCTCCGATCCCGACAGAAATTGAATCCAGGGCTTATTGTAGTGTGAAAGAATATTGGTCATGAACTGGTTACAGCCAATGGTTACACACAGAAAGGGTGGGTAAAAGAGCGCGACTTTATCCTTTTCACCGAGGTCAATTGTATACTACATTCACATTCTACGTCATGAGGAATCCACTTCTCTCTCTCTATTTTTTTTTCCCCTTTTTTAAAGGAGAACCTCTGGGAGTCAGAGTCCAGAAGCAACTGAATCGTTCTCGATACCTTAGATAAGCAGTGCTTGGGAAATCTTCACTGTTCTCAAAACAGTTTCGTTATTAAAAAGTGTTGAATTTTTTCATCTGATAACTGAGAAAGCCACCGCAGAAGACTAAATGTTTATGCTCCTGGAACCAGTTCTGTACAATTCTGGCCTTGTGACATGGCATATTACGCTGTTGGAAGAACCCATCCGCAGATATTGAACCACAAAGGGATGCGCCCGATGGAAAACAATTTCCAATCTGTAGTATCCAAACGGTATCAAGAGCCTCATTGTGTATCACAAAAACACACTTCACACCATTACATCACCACTACCAGCCAAGATTGTTGACACCTAGCAGAATGGGCCCATGGATACATGTTATTTTCGTCAAATTCTGGTCCTGCCATCAGTGTGAAACAGCAGGAACCGGGATTGGTCACAATAAGCAACGTTCTTCCAATCTTCCACTAACCAGTGGTGGTACATGTGAAGTATAAATTCACTAAGTACTCAGGAGATGAATTCTGATATCTTGTAAGCCTTCCAAATCGGCTGTCCTGCATTTATTTAGAGTGCTTCGATAAAATATAGAGCATAAACCCCTTATAATCACAGAATCGTAGTTTCGAAACACGATATCATATTTTCGACATCACGAAATCAATATCTTCTTTCATAATGTTCATTTAAAGTCAAAATATAGAGAGATCATATACTTCATACACTCATAGACATAATTAAAATACCAAGAACAGAGTATAATGGAAAGTGCACCGGTGTGCAAAAGCTAAGGAACGCATCAAGGTCGTCTGTAAATTTTGTGGAAACTTAGGCAAAAACATTACGCAGAGCTTTTAGTTTTAAAATACTCACTATATTGCAGTTAATGAATATTTTTATTTTCATGGTACTGTATACATTTAAAAATTATTTATATGAATGCACAGTTGGTAGAATCGCCGGTTCACAGTTGGTTCAAGTCCCGTCAATGACGCGGCAGATCAACGTTAAAGTACACAAATAATCAGCTGGATCAAACGTATTGAACACAAATAATCATTGCAAAAGGACAGAAATATATACATACACCATAAAACTTATTGTCAGAAACTAAATTTTACTTAATTTTTCAGACGAGCAACAAAATCCCTATTTAGCGCTCCTATCTACTAAACAAGGAAATAAACTCAGCTTGGTTCAGATCTTGATTCACTTAAAGCAATTGTGGGGATCATCTGTACCTCGCGTGCTACACGTTAGGGTTGTTGTAGTAGGGTTTTAGGAGCACCAGCAACAAAGGCCATGTTGCTCCATATATACTGTCTGTAAATTGCGTGCGTTCTTGTGGTCGATCTTCTGTTTGCTGGATGAAAAACTTGAGTTTCAGGGAATAGAAACCATGCTACCCTCTCCTGAGACCGACTAACTCAGCCACTTTGTGAA
The DNA here is from genome assembly GCF_048544385.1 of Mastigoproctus giganteus. Classification (NCBI taxonomy): domain Eukaryota; kingdom Metazoa; phylum Arthropoda; class Arachnida; order Uropygi; family Thelyphonidae; genus Mastigoproctus; species Mastigoproctus giganteus. The sequence continues at coordinate 44,913,099 of NC_143578.1, read as the reverse complement.
AAAGCCCCATAAAAATTCCTTACGTTATCGACGGACTCGAGTTCGGGTCTTTTCCACGCGGTGAGGAGCGGATGGCGATTCTACCAACTGTGCTACCCACGAGGGCACACGTTTGCGTTTCTTGCTGTTGTAAATATATTTTTGAGACTGGAGTATAGATGAGGCATCAAAGGTCACAAAAAAACTGCGTCTTTCATAGTTTATTATTGTGTGCGGAATCATCGGATGAATATCAATGTGTTTGCTAGTTTAGTGCGCATCTACGAGTGCAGGTGTTTTATTATTATTATTTTTTTTTTTTTTTTTTGAAGCGCACAGCTCTTATCCAGTTTTTGAATACATATTTAAAACACGCTCTCATACAAATTTTGTATGTATGAACATTATAATCGTGGCTCTTTTTCTCTGTAGCCAATTACAATATTTATTTACTGAGCTCTTAATTGTTCATAAATGAATTAATTTGCGTATCATTTACCTTTTTAATTAACGTATCCAACAATCTTCGTTAACGTATTCAATAATTATTTTATAAATAATAAGCTATTTATAACGTAATAAATTACGTTATAAATAATTCGTAAATTAGTTTCGTGAAAACTGAATTTAGGTTTTTATAACGACCAAAGTTCCCTATCACCCCCCTGCAGATTTTCGCTTTTATTTTTAACTGCCATGTACATTTATTATTGAATTTTAAATGTTGGATGTGAAACAGTAAAAAGATATGAAATAATATAAAAAGTAACACTGTTTGAAATAGAATATAGCCTCCCCCCTTTGATTTTTAACTTCCCCACGATAGTTAAAAAGTTATTTGAAGTAATGAATCAAAAAAAGTCCTCTTTCCGTAGTGATGGTCATGTATGATTCACTCTCTTATAAGTCAGTTTTTTTTGTTTTTTTTCTGAGTAGGCACGGAATTTTTGAGATGAAATCATTCACGCTGTTCCAATATTACTATGAATCACCTGGTTCAATAAGTGTTGTCACACACTAGTAACTACAAATAGTCAAGTAACTACTATTTTTTTGATATATATTCACGAATGTGGATTTTTTTTTTTTTTTTACGAAATTCGAATATATAGCGTGATATCACAAATATATAGCGTTAGATATCAAATTATGTATATTAGTGAAACTATTCCAGTTCTTTTTAAGAAAAAAAATTCGTGTTAAAAAATCGAAAGCCTCTTACAGCCTTGAAAAAAGAAAGAAAAAACCTATTCTGTTATTATTTTTTTATTATTTACACATGACGTTTACTCATGTGGCAGTGAATTCGTAATTATTTCGACAGTTAATGAAATTTCATTCATTGCATTTCAACCATTAACCTATTTCGTTATTCCTCTTTCATTAACCTATATAGTCTTAACGTACTATTTAATTAGATAACTAAACTAACGTTATGTAATCAAATTATACATTAAGACGGTATAACTTATTATCATAATTACGTTATGGTATCACACACACACAAGTCAGTTCAAGCATTTACCATAAACGAAAACAAAACACTGGACAATAGAAGGAAGACATTGCAAAAGGGAAAATTCTGCTGCTAGTTACATTCATTCGAAGAAGCCATTGGATAACAGTCAACTTTTGTTTATTACAGCGCCCCTTTCTCAAAGTTTCACATAATAAATTTTCATATTTACAGTACTTAGCTTAGCAAAATTTCAAATACAATAGACCTTTTAAAACCATAACCTTCGGGGGTGATCTTTTCCGGATCTTGGAACTTTCCAGTTTTTAGATGGCCACATTATTAAAAAAAAAAAAAAAAAAAAAAAATACCGGTACTGCTCTGTACTGTAAATTTGTTTATAGTACAATTACCATGATATAGGCCTACATCTTATATCCAGCAAAATAAAGTACATAAATTATTTTCTCTTCCCACATCTATCGTGCATAATTAATGATTAATCTTCTAACTATTAAACTCTTAATATAATAACTTAACATAAATTAAATGATTTGACAAAACTTCTTTATCTGTAATTTACGACCTTTTTAATATGAAGGGAAGATACCGCTTTAATTTTAATATCTCTTAATTCTTTAATATAAAGTACCTCTTTAATATATACTGAAGTATAGGAGAGATGTGAAAATTAAAAAGTGAAAATTTAATATAAATTAAAATCTTTTAATTTATATTAAAATTTGCATAAGTAGAAGCTCCGCTATTGATGGCATTTCTCCAACTTGTTCTCAAAACGTGTGCACATGATATATTCACGAATGTGCATCCTATTTATGTAGATCCTATACAGGGTGATTCACTACCAGTGCGACAAACTTGCAGGAGGTGTAGGGGGCACAAAGACTAATCGGAATCACATAGCATTGCAGGGTCCGAAATGCCTTTGTCATGCGGTAGAGGACGTTGAACGGGAGGTCGCGTGAACAGCGATCCCGCTGGAAGTCAGCATTTGCGAATCGTTTCTGTTGAAGAAACCAAGTAGCAAAAGTCCTCCGGAGTGGATAATCCGCAGGCTCCAATGATTGGACGCGTTGCAGATGGTATTAACTCATTTGGTTTGTTGACAGTATCCTCCATACAGTGGATTGGGAAATATCCAATCGTTGACCTATCGCTCGAGTATTCGAGGATTGCCTTCTGCAAGACGTAGGACATTCTCCTCATTATCTGGCGTCCTCGTCGTTCGCTCTCGATTCATGGTACCTCTCGTGAAACAACCAGTCTCACGTAACCTTCTCATCATACGATTAAAATCGTATGATGAGGAGCACGCCTGTGCGGGAAATGTTCCTGGTACAAGCGCAGAGCGGCGCGCCCGTTACAGTCCGCAGCTTCATACGCGAGGTGCATGTCGGCCAGTTCAACGTTTGAATACTCGTCCATCCTACTGCCTCGGGAACCGGTTCGCAAATGCTGACTTCCAGCGGGATCGCTGTTCACGCGACCTCCCGTTCAACGTCCTCTACCACATGACGAAGGCATTTCGGACCCTGCAATGCTATGTGATTCCGATTCGTCTTTGTACCCCCTACACCTCCTGCAAGTTTGTCGCACTGGTAGTGAATCACCCTGTATAATCCTATTCTATGTAGCCTTTTTACATTTCCTTATTCCACCGTGTTTTTCCATATGCTTTGAAATTTGCTCACTTCCAGTCAGTTGCTAAAAAGGATGATAAATCCCTGCTATACAATTATCGTCCCATTGCACTTACTTCTAATCTTTTAAAAGTAATGGAGAAATCCATTAACCGCCAACTTCTAAACTATCCAGATACCTTCCACTTGATCAATGATCGCCAATATGGATTCTGTCAGTGTCTACCAACTAGTGATATACTGGCTTATGTTATCCATCTATCGACAAATTCAATGGAAACGTTTGATGAAACTCAAGCAGTTGCTCTTGACATTTCAAAGGCTTTTAATCCTGTTTGGTATAAAGGTCTTCTAAATAAGCTCCCATCTTATAGTTTGACAACTGTTTTTTTGTAATTGGGTATCCAGTTTTCTCTGTGACCGTTCACTGCGGTGTTGTTAGACGGCTCTGTCTTGTAACTTCTCCACTAATGCTGCTGTTCCCCAAGGTTCAGTTCTTTTTACCACTCTTTTCATCTTGTATATTAAAGACCTTCTTTCATTGACTGGAAAGCCTATTCATAGTTTTGCTGATGATAGCACATTGCATTCCACCTTCCCCCTGCACAAACAGCTTCAATTTCTCGAATATCCTCTAATAATTCCTTAAATGCTGATCTCCAGGTAATTCTCCAGTGGGGCAAAAATAACTTAGTTAATTTCAATCCTTCTAAAACTCAGTTCTGTTTTATATCTCGCAAAAAAGATCCTTCTACTTCTATGATTATCTTCGACAACGCTCAGATTTCTAGACAAGATCACATAATCTCTATTAGGGATTACCCTGACTTCTAATCTCTCTTGGCATAAGCACATCACAAATATTGCTTAGTTTGATCGAAATAACTGGGTTTACTCCTCTCTCGGTGTTATTTTTCTTCTAAACTGCTACTTACTTTGCACAAATCTCAAATCCGCCCTATCATGGAATATTGTTCCCACATCTGGGGCAGTTCCCCCATAACCTCTTTCAGGCGTCTAGTCTCCATTCAAAGGAGGCAGTTAGGTTAATTACTGATACATCTCTTACAAAGTCTCTCCACAGTTTTTTGTCTCATAGACGTTCTGTTTATATTATGACTTTTCTATAGATACTTCCAGGAGCAATTCTTCTGAATTGGCTTCTATAATTCTCTCTCGAATTAAGTGCCGAAACCAATTAGTATCCCTTTACTGTCCAACATCAAACTCCCAGAACCAACTTTTCTTCTTCCTCATTTATTACATCAACTTCCGTTTTCTGGAAAAACCTCCCTCTACACGTATTTCCTGAAAATTACAATCTACAGATATTCAAATCTAATATCAACAAGTATATTCTTTCATTTTCTCAACCTTCAACCCATGGACGATATTAAGTGATATAGATTCTAATACCGTTCGTGTTTGGGATTTTTATCAAAAAAATCCTCTTAGTATAAAAACTTAACACAAATTCCGCCTTTTTGGAAAAATAAAATAATCTACTGGTTCCTTAAAAGAGTTATAAAGTTGGAACCTCCGTAAAAGGTTCCAATTTAACCATGTAACCAACGCACTTATTCTTTGGTGAAGTTTCAACCTCACTTTGGAGGTCGAAATCTAGTATGCGTAACTCTGACAAGGACTTCCAGACTCGTCCGACCGCAAACGGACTAAGCCGTAGGACAGGGGTCGGCAACCTGTGGCTCTGAGCATGTAACTGCAGCTTCTTAACTTTTAGCCCACATGAAGCACAATATGGAGTTAGAGGACTTAAAAATCAAGAACATGTGGAGTGCAAGACTAAAATGCCTTAAAACTGAAATTGAGGATTTGGACAGGCAAAAGGCTGCCCTTGAAATTCTACACAAATGGATGGCGATAGTTGAAAAAGCAATACCAAATTGTGTTCGTTCGATACGTGGAGTAGCTTACTGGACACATAAATTTGAAAATATTTGCATTTTTGAACTTCTCTCAGTGTTTGGTTCGACGTATTTCTGCAGGAAAATACTGTATTTTCGAGCATGAACTATATTAAAAATACACCAAGAAACCGTCTGAACAATGCAAGTCTCTCAGCATGTTTAAAGATGAAAATTACGGCATACTCGCCTGATGTTGAGAGACTCACTCAAGACGTTCAGCAATAGAAATCACATTAATTCGTACCTAATTGGATGTTTGTTACGTTTTTTCAGTATTAATAAATAATATTTCAAAAAATATATTTTTTTAATAAAACACCTTCCTATTCTATTCCATTTCTTAAACCCCTCTCCTCATCCACCTTGAGCTGAGGTGCGGCTCTTCGGATTCTCTTTTTTTAAAATTAGATCAAAAATGGCTCTTCACTCAAAAAAGGTTGCAGACCCCTGTCCTAAGTGAAAGTTCAAGCAAAACCTGCTGTGACCTGGTTTCTAGTTGCATCCGTGATTTCCTTCAATAAACAGCACAAGATCATCAGTATATGCCACCATCTCTCTCTATGCGCGAAGTTAAAATCTGGTGTAGGTTACATATACTGACTGTATTAGGAACCAAAACAAGGACAATGGTCTTCAAGGGTAATTTTTCAAGTAGAAGACCCCCAGTTGTGAGAATGAATTGGTCGAGCCTAAAATCGGCAAGGCAATTAAAATATCTAGGCATTATATTTGACAGATTTTTGACTTTCAACTCACATGTTACTTATCCGAAAAGGTGAGGAAATTTATTGGGATGATTACTGGAATCACTAAGGTTGGCTGGGGAATAAAAGGTAAGGCGCTGGACTTGCTATATGAATGTGTATTTATCCCCATGGTAACATATGGTGCACCAATCTGGTTTGAGTGTGTAAGTGGAAAAGTATTTACTAGAAAGCTCAGTTCTATTCAAAGAGTAATGCTCCTTAGGATGTGCATGGCATGCAGTACATTTTTTTTTATATTTAGGCCACCCGAATAATTAAATTCATCTGCCATGCTATGTCTTATGTCTGTTAATTGCATGTGTTCTATGGTCGATTTGTCTGTTTTGCTGGACGAAAAACCCCAGTTTCTGGGGGGAAAAACTTTGCTATCTACGCTTGAGACCGACTAATTCAGCCACGGAGTGAAAAAAGCCCATTAAAGTTCCTCGCGTCATCGACGGGATTCGAACCCGGGCCTTTTCCACCCGTTGTGGGGAGGACGGCAAGGCATGCAGAACTGTGTTGACCCCAGCTTTGCAGGTTGTGACTGGAAAATTGCCTATTGATCTGCATTTGGTGTATTGTGCATGGTCTTACTTCATCTGCCGTGGCATTCCCTGTTCTTTTCTGAATATAGAGGTGGACATCTGCAGATCCCAGGAAAGAAAGGGCAAGAATCTGGGATGCCTTGGTAAAAGTCTGGCAAGAGCGCTGGAGTGTTTGTGATAAAGGGCAGATTACACAAAAATTTTTCCCAGATTTAAGAAATGCAGCCTCGATAAAATTCAAATGGTTTGCCCCAAACTGACAAGTTATCTTCTTATTGACTGGTCATGGTTCGATTTTTTTTTTTTTTTTTATGTGAACCCCAAACACGAGAGGTATTAGAACCTATAGTACTTAGTACCGTGCTTGGGTTGATTAATGCAAAGTTGCGTGATTTAGGAATTACTGAAAGATCTAGTTGCCATTGGGGGCGAAAGAGAATCATGGGAACATATTATGTACAACTGTGAGGAGTACAGCGATCTACGAATTTAATTTGTATCCCGGGTTAGTTATCTCAATCTTATGGCAGAAGGCTGCGAGACAAATCTAGTTGATAAACAGAACTTCCTGGCTTTCCAAGCCTTTGCAACTGCAATATTTCTTAGGCGGAAGACTGTTCTTCATCTGGAATCCTTGTAATGCGGTATGGTGTAGTGCCGAATTACCTAAAGTTCTGTGAAATCGTGGAGGCTTGAGTCGGCTATATCCACTGCAACTCCAGCTCCTGGTGCTGGCATTTCTATTCTCGGTAGTTCCTGGCACTGCTGGCTTTCCAGCAGACTGGGAATAGATGTAGCTCTTTCCAATGAAGTTTGGACTTTGTCTGAAATTTAATTATATGCATATTTATTTTTTTATGTAATTTGATTATTTTCAGTTTGTTCATATCAATCTTTTTTGGTCATAGCAGGTTTTTTCCCTACCTGTACTCGGGCAAACAGGAGAGGGAGTATATAAGAGTACTGCTAAATTATGTGTAACTGACAGCGGGGTTGCCATTGGTTGGCTGGGATCGCTTTAACTAATAAATATCAGTGTCCTAAGTGAAAGAACCATAATTTGGAAGCAGAATCCCTCCAGAATTTCGAAATCAATAACTACTGGAGTTATTGATCTCGAAAGTTTAATCTACTTGCACACCATCAGGCATCTCTCATATTGTGGAGTTATACTTCATAATTGGATTGTCATTATTGCAACACCAGGGTACCTGCCCAACCACCGATAAGAAGCCAATAAGTTTCGAAACGGTGACGTTTGAGTGGTAGAATCCACCAAGAATAAGTAACAACAGTGTTGTCCGTTGGTGAAGCGTTACTTATTCGAGGTAGTACAATATCATGGCACTCGATGTGAAGGTATTCACAATATGAGATGTACTTAAATGATGCATTTATACTAACGTGTACGTCAGCTAACCTCTACGCAACCTGAGGCTTTAGCCCAAAGATGCTTTTAAGTTTAATCTACTGAAGTTCTCCATGGTGGTATTCTCTCCGCAGTTCGTTTCATGGCACTGCTTGTTCCATTTGCTGTCAACAGATGTGATACAGTCATTTATGAAGAGGATGTGAAGTTACTCGAGAGAACTGGTGATAAAAAAAAAAAAAAAAAAATATATATATATATATATATATATATATATATATACTGTATTATATTAGGGTCACTCGTAATTCAAACAGTTTGTCACCTCTTTACTTTTAACAACTCATTTATGGTGGCTACCAGGACTGTCATTTGAACGATTTTGTTCAAACAACAAAATTCTACAAATTATTTTTAAGCACAGATTTTTAAGATAAATTCTTTCTTCTGCTTTTTTTGTGTTATCAGAATCATAGCTTGTAATACGGCATCAAAGTTCGTATTGCTAGTAAGTTGCTGTTGAAATAAGTGTTATGCAGATAACTTCAATATAAAATTTACAAAAACGCTCTAAAGGCATTTTAAAATGTTTGATATGATATAATACAGTGAGGTCTTGGAATGACGAGTACACTGGGCTTACAAACACCAAAAGACGGCCTGTTGGCGGCTACTCATACTTACATGTATGTATGTATATATGTATATTTTTGCATGCTTGTACATTATTTTATTATGTTAATACAATTATCATATCAAGTCTGCGCGGTAGCACAGTGGTATCGTCACCGTCCTCCCCACACCGGGTGGAAAAGGCCTGGGTTCGAATCCTGTCAATGACGCGAGGAACTTTAATGGGTTTTTTTCACTCCGTGGCTGAGTTAGTTGGTCTCAGGCGTAGATAGCAAGGTTTTTCTCCCCAGTAACTGGGTTTTTTTCGTCCAGCAAAACAGGCAAATCAACCATAGAACATACGCAATTTATAGACCCAAATATGGGTTAATGTATTTAATTTACGGGTAACCCTAAAATAATAATTTTAATACAATTATCATATATACGCCTGTCATACCCTCTGTTTCATACTGGCCCATGGCTTCCTGCCGTGAAAGACCGTTCATTTGTTACTTCAAGGCTATGGTGCATACAGTAAAGTTTATTTATTTATTACTAGCAGTTTTATACAATCATATTCCCCTGCTTTTAGTATAACTAGATGACACCACCCAGCTCGGAACTGTCCATACCAAATGTAACAATAATAAATTATTATTCAATATCAAATTCTTATCGTTTTAAATATACATATTAAAGCAACGGCTAAGCCACACCTTGAATACTGCATACCGGTTGGAAACCTCGTTTTTGGAAGGACGCAGATCTATAGTAAGCAACCGACTCACTGGAGGAGAGGGAAAGAGACAAAAAAGTATTCTCCCCAAGAAAGAGTAAACTAAACGCAGATGATATTTTACTCTTTACCAAGCAGTACACACAAATTGAAGTACACTTCCTCCTAGCCCTAGTTGGTACCACAGTTGTTATAATCACCATCATCCTTACACCAGGTAGAGAGAGAGAGAGAGAGAGAGAGAGAGAGAGTTCGAACCACGTCAGTGACACGAGAAATTTGTATGTATCTTTTTCGGAAACTCGGGTTTTTCATCCAGCAAACATGAAATATGACCCAAGTTGCAGATATGCTTAACACCCAACACAACTTCCTCCTAATGCTGTTGAAGTGCTAGGAAGTTGAAATAAATTTAAAGGAATGGATTAAGAGATGGGGGGGGGAGAAAGCGAGATACAAGGTTTTTTTTTTGCTAATATTGTCTAAAAAAAACACAACTTGCTTCCTTTCATTATTCAGCCAATACTAATACTAATATCTTAACTAATATTAAACTATACTGTCCTCCTACATGTATTTGGCCACCTCATTTCTGGAAGTAACAGGTTATAAGTTAATTCCAGACATCACATGGTAGGTACAGAAACAGTACCAAGGTGTTACAAGCAGAATATAAAAGATATACTTAATTCTGTTAATAAAATATCATAAACACATTTGTTTGCATACAAACAGCCAACGTTCTTATGATTTAACCAGAATGGTGTCCAAAGACTGAAACTGAAATGAGTTATCTGAAACTATAAATTAACTCCTCTCTGGCATAGCCTCATTCAACTCATTTAATAAAGAAAGTAAGAATCAATTTTTATCCTCATTAAAGATTAACTTTATTTACTAAAATTGTTTTGTCAATGATAAACAGGAATTTTGCGAATAGGGACAACGTCACGATTATCACCTTTCTAGAGCTGCATACAGATTTGAAAGCTTCATTTTAGAAAGGAACCTACCTCTCCCTCTACCTTGGAGGAGGTAGGTCCGCTGAAGCGACTTTCGCAATTATTATTATTATTATTATTGTAATTTATTACAATTATTATGCCGGCCTCCCAGCGTGATGGAGACGCGTTCCATCTCGCCAAGGGCGGGACTCGAACCCGGGTCCGTCAGGATGGTAATCCATTATAACCATGAGTTGTCGCACTTATTATTATTCGATATGAAGGAAGCAGAGAGAAAATTTCTTTTCATTTTATGTACATGTATTAAACTAAAAGAAAAATCTATTTATGCCAAAAATACAAGTTCTGATAACGTCTTAAAAACATTTCGTGATCCCCTGTTGCTCGCCGCTGATATACAAGGGCACTTGTATTGAATAAACAACATTAAAAAATTGGAGTAATATGCTAAACCCTTAGTGTAATTACGAGGTTACTTGTATTCAGAGAACATACTGTGCTTGTTTATGTTGGCCCCAGGAAATTATGGGAATTGTTTGATATAATATCATACTTCTAAAGTAGTTATCTCATTTATCACATTGTTCTACAATTTGAAAATGAACATAAATATTGTACTCTGTAATCAACAGAATGTATGAAACTAAAATACATTATAATTTATAGGTAAAGGATGTTCCATGCAGTCTTGCTATTACGTTTATTTGTCACAGTATTTCCAGGGTATTCTCAGTATTCCTAGCTTAATCAATAAGCTAAAAATAACTTGGCTGTTGTCAGACCACATGATAAAAGTTTCCCGATTACAACACTGACGCATTGTCTTTATTCAATTGCGACCTCTAGTGGCAGAAAAAGTTATTTGTTCTCATAAGCCAATCGTCAAATGAAATGAGTAATTGAGTAATAAATGTTGCCAATACGTATTTATTTAAAGATTAAACATCTAAGCAAATTTTCTGTAAGACAATATATAAACATTTAAAAAAACATTGATGCTATAGTAAGACAATAACTGTAAAAATTCTATCACTTAAATTACGTGGCTATTTACGTTTAATTGTAAAATGAAACCAATTGGTTTATATCTTAGTATTAGTAGGATTAGCATAAGTATTAACAACACAATGTAAGGAATTAAAGCGTATACAACAAAAGAAAAGAAAAAAATAATCTCACTTCATTTGCTCACTCCTGCCAATAATTTGTTCGAACCTTTCTTTAAATTTATTCAAACTACCCACTTTCACAACACTACGTGGAAGCTTATTTCAACAATTTTTCTCTCAGCAAGAGATAATTTACAAAAGTATGGATATGACTGGAATAGGGATGCGCCCACCGCCCATGGAAATGGCGAGTTACTGATCTGAAGCCCGGTTAAAGAGGTTCGAGCAAAACAAAAGGGAAAGTAAAACGGGATAATTTTCTATCGGGAAAATTATCATAATACAACTATGTCTTTCACGCCACGTCTCCCTGATATATAAAAATTATTCTGAAATACTCACTTGGTTCAGCGTTAATGCACTTTTGAGGGGTGGTATACGAAAATCAGCATTTTTGACCTCTTAAAGTAGGAAATTAAGAATTTCTGAAAACTTTAACACTGAAAGACATTGCATACAATATAGGATTAGAGTGGAAGAAAGCATGCTCAACAGACATTGAAAACTGCTGGAAAAATTGTATTGGAAAATACGAGATCACTAATAACCTTGAAATGGCAGCATTTTCAGTTGTTGTTGTAGTAGTGTTTTAGGAGCATCGACTAAGGCCATATTGCTCTGTGTATACGGTAGGTAAATTGCGTGTGTTTCGAGGTCGATTTTCTGTTTGCTGGACAAAAACCTGAGTTTCTTGGATAAAAAACAATGCTACCCTCGTCTGAGCCCGACTAACTCAGCCACATTGTGGAAAAGGACCATAAAAATTCCTCGTCATTGACGGGACTCGAACACGGGTCTTTTCCACGTGGTGTGGAGAGGATGGCGATTCTACCAACTGTGCTACCAACGAAAGCAATATAGTATAGGAAATGTGTAAAAAAAAGAAAAAAGGAAAGAAAGAAATTGATGTTTCATTAGTGTTCCATTAATATTGGAAATATTCCCATTGTTCCATTAATGTTGGAAATATTCCCAATATTCTATTAATATTGGAAATATTAATGAAACGTAATGCACAAATTTGACACCCGAGGTGTCTTTTTTAAGTCAACTTAGTTTATTTTTCCTATTTCGGTCTATGACTTTCAGATCAAAAAATACTGGATTTTTTGAGGTTATGCCATATACACTGTGTCATCATATGAAAATCAGGTATTGGCGAATGCACAGGTTATATTTATTTTTCGCTTTTTCTTTACTTTTTTTTTTCAACACCAGTTAAATTCTTACTAGTGCTAACCAAAGGAAAATCTCATGATATTGAAAACTTCAGTCTGTAACCAACAAACCGAAAAATGAACAGTTTTATATGTCATTTAGTGATACCGTACGTACAGTGATATATTTTGTTTTGTTTTTATGTACAGTATTTACATAAATTTCAATTGTTAATCCCTTCTGTTAAAAAAATAAGTTTTATAGAGCTGAAGTTGAAATTCTAAGTTGCATATTCTAAGTTGCCTCTGATAATCAACAACAATAAATGTCTTTGTTCTGTCCAGATAAAATCACTGAAGAAACTGACACCCAGTTGGACGAACTTCCACCACTTACTTTCATTGAACAAGAACGCAAAGGAATTCAGCGTGGATCCAGAGACCACAGTGAAGGAAAAGAATGTACGTGTGAACCTCCAGAACCTCCAGATGGCGGTTGGGGGTGGGTAGTTGTGGCCGCTTCTTTTTTATCCAATATGATAGTCGATGGCATTGCCTACAGCTACGGCATCTTTTTTGTGGAGTACCTTCGCTATTTTCAAGCTCCAAAAAGTAAAACTGCATGGATTGGATCCTTGTTATCAGGGTGTTATCTCAGTTCAGGTGAGTGTTGAATATGAATATTTAAATATATTCAATTTTGCACAATGCACATTTAACCGTACATGCGAATCTGAGAAACCAAATGAAAAATAATAAGTTCAGTGAAAACTTACAGATTCCTTACAGTTTTGCTTTTGTTTTAGATGACCACCCATTTTAGATTCCATTGTCATCTATAATAATTTTTTTCTGACCATATTAGATGGACTCAATGATCCTTTTATTCTTCCATACTACTGGATTGTTATAGTAAGTATACAATGCTTACTTTATGTGTATGTATGTATACTAATTTCAGTCGAATTTACATAACTCGTTTTCTTTGGCATCTCCATCTACGTAAGTGATATTCTCACGCAAATAACAAATCTAATACAGGTCAATAGCACACAAATATCCTCAAATTACTCGTAACTAATATTCTTAATATTTAAAGATTTCTATTATACTTACAAACTACCTAAAGCAACTTATTTAAAAAAAAAAACCTACGTTTGCAGTAGTTATTTTTCTGGGCGATGGTGCTTAACCTGCCAAGCATTTCGGAGCCCACGGCAACAAGGTCTATCGCTGATTAATTATTATTATTTCTTTTTTCTCCCTATCGGGGAAGGGGAGTTCCACCCGGTGATGGGTACTGGTGCCAAATGCACAGGGTGGTTGTTATGTCTGGCCATTGCTGTTGGTCGAGGAACTCTCTGACTATCCTAGAGGTATTCAGGATGACAACTTTCTTGAGTTCCTTGTGGAGATGTTTTCTTGGAGACCTATTGCTGCTAGGCTCTTGTGTAGAGTATTTGGAACCATGCTGGGTTGGCACAATGATCGGGATGGTCGTTACTTGTTCCATAGACACATATCTTTGACCTCCTGTGTACTTCCCTCGTACGTTTTCTGTAGATTACTGGTGCTGAGTACCACTATATCGATCAAGTAGGTCTTTTCTTTTTTGTAAACGAATTGTGTCCGCTAGTGCGGGATCCTCTTGTCCGTTATTATGGCGTATCTTATCGTATCCTATCCATTATTAGGCAGTGTTCAGGTTCCGGTGCCTCTTGTAGGCTTGCTCCATAACTGCCGCAGCAATGGCTAATTGCACCTTGCATCCCTTCTGCTGATCGGCCACTATGTTCTGGCTCTCCAAGTGTTCTGATATCTTTTTGGTTATGCAGCTGGTCAGGATCATGTACACTGATGGGAGACAGGTGATCAGTCTGTATTTCGCCGGGTTTCTTGGTCCTTACTCTTCAGGTATATGATTCTTTGAGTAAGAAACTCTAGAATTATCTCTGGGTGACTTTTTATTATAAAAACCTTTTTCTCCTTTATGGGATTTTTCCTGCTCCGTTACGGGTACTGGTACCAAGTGCATGGCGTGGTTGGTTGTGTCAGGTTACTATTATTATTGTTACTGTTGGTCGAGGAACTTTCTTACTATCCTACAGATGTTCAGGATTGTAGCTTTCTGGAGTTCCATGTCTTAGGTCTGAGTACTTTCTGATCTTCTCCTCGTATGTTTTTTTTTTTTTTTGGATGTTGCTGACGTTGGGCACAACTATGTCGATCGGGTAAGTAGCCATTTCATTCTTGTCGATTTATCATTATTATTATTGCTCTTATATTATTTCTCCCTAATTGGGGTTCCACCTCGTGACGGGTATTGCTACCAAGTACACAGGGTGGTTGGTGTTATGTCTGGTGTTACTGTTGGTCGAGGAACTCTCTGACTATCTTACAGGTGTTCCGGATTGCAACTTTCTGGAGCTCCTTGTAAGTGTTCGCTGGGAGACCTATTGCTGCTAGGCTGTTATGTAGGGTCTTTGGCACCATGCCTGTGGTTGACACGATGATCGGGATGGTCGTTACTTCTTGCATATGCCACATCTCTTTGATCTCCTGTCGTGTACTTCCTGATTTTTTCCCCATGGGTTTTCTACAGGTTGCCAGTGTTGTGTACCGCTATATCAATCAAATAGGTAGCCTTTTCCTTCTTATCCACAAGGGTTATGTCCGGTCTGTTGTGCGGGATTGCCCTATCCGTTATTATGGCGCGGTCCCAGTACAGCTTGTAGGTTGGGGTCTCTAGTACTGCCTAGGGTTCGTACTTGTAGTACGGTACACTTTCTTCGATCAACTGGTATTTCCTTGCTAGCTTCTGATGTATTATCCTGGCTACCTGGTCTAGTCTATGAGTGTACTCAGTCTGGGTGATCACCTTACATTCCGCGGTGATGTGTTGGGTCGTTTCTGAGGCCAGGTGGCATCGTCGACATGTGTCATCGAACACTCCGGGCTCCTTGGCGATGTATTTTCTATAGTTCCTGGTGTTGATTACCTGGTCGTGGATGGCGAGCATGAATCCTTCAGTCTCGGGGAAGAGCGTCCCACTCGTGAGCCATGCATTGGAAGCAATTTTATCTATGTGATCTTGATGGAGATCACTGTAGTCTCTGCCATGGAGTGTCTTCTCTGCCCATCTTTCTAGCTTCGTTTGTACCTCCTAGTTGGGGGGACTCCTCGCTTAGGTTGAGTGGGGTATCCCGCTTGTCTATCTTCCTTATGGCCTGCTGGAGTGCTGCTGTGTGTTTCTGGAAGTAATCCTTCTGGTTAACTATCGCTGTCTTCTGTTGCTCAATGAGGTGTATCAGGCCCCTACCTCCTTCTTTCCGGGCAATTGTCAGTCTCTCCACGGCAGATTTCGGGTGGTGTTGGTGGCTCTTGGTCATCATTATCCTTGTCTTTCTCATGATATCCTCCTTATTATTATTATCATCATTATTATTATTATTATTACAGCAAACTCTTTTAAAATCCGGCACCCTCGGGGAACGAGAAATTCCGGATTTTAAAATTTTACGGATTTGACAGAGGTATACCCAATGGTTGAGCAGTTTCAGAGAAGCACATTTCAGTAAATATTAAGCACAAACAACTGAACTTATTTACATCTGTAAAGATTTATAATGATAACTGTTTGTCCTTTCATAGTTTTTTGCGTGCTATAAAATAAAACTGCTGTACATGCAATGGTCTTAAATCTTATTAGCGGATTCCAAGACTTGCCTTTGTAACAAGTTGTCTTGGTATTGCACTACTTTCAACAGACAGCTTTAGCTATATAACACTTTGAAAACAAAAAATATGAGCTTCCATGTGGTATACTTTTCGTATACCGCACAAACAACTGAACTTATTTGAGCTCACATCTCACAACTTCTTTACAACTGTTTTGTCACTAGAGACTACCTGTTATCTAATGAAAGACCAGTTGGTCCTGAAACAGGCTGTCATAGCAGTCTCATCTTAAAAAAAAAAAAAAAAAAAAAATGCCGATTAGCCTTTTACCGAGACCTCTTTGAAAGTAGTGCGATACCAGGGTCAATCGTATCGTTTCAAAGGCAAGTTTGTTCTGTTGTGAGAATCTCAGTTCTATTGAGAGTTTAATTTGTCTTTATTGTTGCTAAGTACGGTACAAGTACCTGGAACAATAATACTCATCACGGCGACATAACCAAGAGTTTCACATTAAGGCAGAAAATGATACGTGATTAAAAATTGGGAAAAGGAAAAGTTATATAGGAAATTATAAGTTACACAAAAATTAAAAAGTGTATAAAAAAGAAATTATAATAAATAGGAAAATATAAAGAGAAAAAAATATATGAACAATTAAAAACAATGGCAGTGAAGGTGAATCAAAATCAAACCATGGATTTTGATCAAACAAACAGATGAGAGACAATTGTTGTTGCAGCTCAAAACACAACACGGGAATTAGAGAAGTGGATTGCTGACGTCGACGTTTAGTTATCTGGCACAGTTTAAATCACAATATTTGGAAGGCGTTGTTCCGGTTGAACAGATGCGATCCACTGTAGGAAAATGTGATGGTATTTGTAATCGGTAGCCATTTTTTGCAAGTTAATTCCAAGATGCAACACTGCCTGTATTTTGGGGAGTGCCTGAGCAGGTAGGAAACGATTACAAAGTTTCAGACGGTTGGTTGTATTTGAGGTTTAGTGTGGAGTCAGACTTCAAGGATAACCGAGGGTTGTGCCACTGATAGAAATCCCAGGGGCTTTTATCAATCCTATGAACATTTTTACCGTAGTCATTAAACGCCTGATGTCAATTAACCTTGAGAGGCTGGGTACATTTAGTTGCTCAGCCATATCGGTGGTTCTCAATTGAGGGGGTCGGCGATGCTTATTTGTGGCTCATTTCGAGGTCCAGCATTCACATGCGCCCATCGGTTTTTGAAGTGAGGGCGAAGCAGATGCCCAAATTTCAGCAGTGTATAAAATAACCGGATAAACAGTGGTTTGCAGATATTTTTTTTTGCATGGTAGTGGTTGCGGCGTCGTTGGAATGAGCAAGTGTTGTTTCGCTTTCCAGCATAAGGTGATAAATCGCTTTCGGAGGTATTCTATGTGCGCATCAAATCTCAGCTTCGGATTAAAATAGACACCGAGGTCCTTTTGGCTGGTAACCACTGGGATGAGAGGGCCACAAACTGATGGTTGAATTACTGTTGGTCGTTGTTTGAATGAATCATTATTGCAGATTTAGAAGGGTTAAGGTTTGTTCTATTGTAAGACTATTACTTTATCTATATAGTTTAAACTGTCTTTGAGGCCTGCTGGATTTTACTGAGTTTACTGTATTATTATTATTTAAAAACGTTTTCCCCTTTTTATATTGGATTTTTTCCGCCCCATTATTATTATTTTAATGAATGCTGTACATATTAACGTAATTAATGTCGTCATTTTGCTTCAACACAATAAGTCTGAAAGACTGAAAAGTCATCACTGCCTGTCTGGTATCGAGACAAACAGGTGTTCAATTGCAAAGGCTCATTTTCTAAAGTGGGTCGTCTGTGTAATCCACTCACGCTTCGGATTTTACGCGTGTGCAATGAAGCAAACGATTCTTCTCTGCCCTTACGACAGCTGTTCGGTAGCTCCCATCTCTGTGACCATCTAAGTCCGAGGCTATCAGTTCCTTGTTCATTTGCGTCCATTGCTGGTTTCTATGGAACGCTGCACTAGTTGTGTAACGTGTCCTTCGCATAGACCCCTGACGGTGTTCACTTCCCGGCGATCTGCACGTACGCCACTGTACAGCTTGTTACCATTTTGATAAGTGATGTTTAGTTAGCATCGTGTTACAGATGTATGACCTGAATGCATCTAAAATGGCATCTGTCCTTGTCTCACGACGCTAAGAAAACACATTCGCTCGATGACGCAAGTTGTGAGAAACTCAAGGTACTTCGACCATGCTTCAAGTGACTGTGTTCATTAGCGTGAAGAAGTCCCTAGTAAATTCAGGTGTCACTGTTGCTAAACGCACCGCCAGGCAGTGTTTGTGTGACACATGCTCAGACGATTTAGCGAAGCAAACTGTACCACGTGAATATGGAATCATCGATGCTGTCTAACAGTTTTTTTTTAACACCTTAAATTCCCTTTTTCCTTCTTTCTTTATATCGCTTTTCTATTCTCTTTACCCAATCAAAAGTAATTTTGCTCTTCCTCTTCATTTGCCCCTTTCGTTTATATTACTGCCTTCTCCTTAACATCTTTATTTTTCCGTCTTTTTTTTTGTTCGCCTTTATTTCTCTCCATTTCCTTGTCACTTATATTTATCTTTCTCTCCCTTAATCGTCCTCTCGGTTTCTTTCTTTTTTTCTTTCTCTCTGTCTCTCCATTTATCTGCTTCTCCCCATCCTCCCCCGCTCCTCTCTCTTAATCTCTTTTTCATTTTTTCTTTGTCTCTATTTCTATATTGCTCTTTGTCTCTTTCTACCTCTCTTTCCTCCAATTTCATCTTCTTCTCTCCTTTCCTCTCTCATTATTCTTTCTCTCTGTTATTTTATTTTTAACTCTACTTCCCTGTATTCTATAGACATTTGAAGGATCCTTTATTGGAGATATACAACAACACAAAGGTCTGCATGTCTACCTATATCATAATAAAATAATTCTTAACTGAGATAATATTGTACATACTTCGACTGAGGGGCGTCTGATAACTAAGAAAGTGATTCCCAATCGATGTGCGGTGGCCCAAGAAGAAATTTGATATGGATATCGAAAAGTCGCAATATTTTACACATATATTTTAAATATCTTAAAAGTAGTAGCAACATAGCTTTTACAAAAACTAAAAAAAAAGCAACCTTGTTTTGTTGAAGAGTGGTGAAGGAGCAATCGAGCTTCCACATTTTTGCCTGTCAAATAATCAAACAATTGTACATCTCCATATTATAGGCTATATAAATATACTCTGAAAAAATCTACAAAAACTTAGAGAATTATAACAGTTTAAACCAGTGCATCTAATTGAAAATGCTAACCGAGACTACTCCTATTGATAGATGAAGCCCAATTAACGACTCGATCGCATCATTAGATTCAGCAGGGATGCTGAACGATCTACAGCCTCTCTACCATCATATGAATCCCAAGCTGATCCGCTAATGTCATTAATCATCACCAAGGTGCAACTTATCACTGTTATCAATTTCGTTTCGGCCTCCAGTTCTGGCAGTGACGACTGAGTCTCCCAGTTCTTACTAAACTATCTAACTTCATCAATTTTTTTCTATTGGTTATAATCAGCTCAATCCTCTCCACTCATTTTTTTCCTTCCCCAATTATATCTTGTCAGACCATTAGCAAAACTTGCACTCCCATACTTGTGAATTATTACAGACCTTTCGCCAATGCCCCCAGTCTCCGCAAGTTACTAAAGAAAGTACCTCTATCCATTCTCACCAAGCAGATTCTCCCATGTTTACCTTCGCTCTTAGAAAGTCACTTCCTCGTTGGTGAAGATGTTTCGCTCTTTCTTTCCTTATCATTATAGGACAATCAAGCTCCTTGCGGAGAACAGAATTTGCAATAGGCATATCACAGCTGGAGGCTCACAAGGTGTGGTTTCCTCTGGGCTCCTATTCGCCGCACTCTTCATCTGACATCTACAGGTCGGATCTCATCAGTTAAGCCGACGATATCAAGATGCTCCTATCGCAGCTAACGGTGATCCTATCTAGGCAACAGAACTCCATGAACAGAGTCTTCCTTGACAACGCTGCATATCTCATGCAAGTTGGTCTAAAAATCAATTCCAGTAAGTTCGAGTAACTCTTCTCATTGAGACAGATTCCTACCACCTTTATGAAGGTCTACTCTTTACGAAGCCTCCCTATCTATGGTCTCCAGCCACACTATTTTGGGAGCAGGTTCGATCCCCGGATTTTCTAAAGGCGGGGGCTAAATCAGTGTTATCGGGACATTCAGACCTTCGTTAAATGGATAAACGATGGTCTGAATGTAGTTGAGTGGTTGCTCTGTATTGCAGGTGTCGCCTTGTAATACATTTTAGACTAACAGCGCAAGAGAGGAGAACCTCAAGATGGCAGTTGAATCTTAACTTCAAGTTAAGGTTCAACTGGAGTTAAACAGTACCCGCAAGCAGGGGCGGTCCCAGGTAGTATTTGTAGTTTAGTGGTAGTGGTAAATGATGCAAGAAAGAAAACTTAAACAGCAACAGCCAAAACAAAAGTAGACAAATGGAGCTAAAAGAGCTATAGCCCCAATCCCTCATGATGAAAATAATGTGGATTTTTTTAGTGCTACTTGATGATTAAAGACTTAACGATTCCCCAGAACACTAGTTTAGCCCTCGCCTTTGGAAAATCCTGAGACCGAACCTGCTCCCAATTTAATGTGGCTGGAGACAATAGGTAGGGAGACTTCATAAAGAGTGGATCATCATAAAGGTAGTAGGGATCTGTCTCAATGAGAAGAGCTACTCGGACTTACTGGAATTGATTTTTAAACCAACTTGCGTAAGATATGCAGCTATGTCAAGGAAAGCTCTGTTGGTGGAGTTCTGTTGCCTGGATAGGATCATCGTTAGCTAATAGGAGCATCTTGATATCGTCGGCTTAACTGATGAGACCCGTCCTGTAGATGACCGATGAAGAGAGCGCTCAATAAATTGCATATCAATCCAACAAAAACTAAAATGTTGCTCTTCAAGAATAGATTGGATCTCAGTCGCCCACCGCAGGTAAAGATTTCCAATGCTCAACTGCCAATCGTCACTCAAACCAAGGTGCGTGCTTGAAGTGATTATCGACCACAAACTCAGCTTTTTCCCACATCTTATCCATCTAAGAAACAAAGTTTCTCACGAGCCATCATATGCATCTCTAAAAATGATTGGGGACTCTCCAAAAAAGTCTCTGCAGTTGTATTACAAAGCGGTGCTTTTACCAATTGTGACGTATGCGGCCGGCGCCTGGTTCCACCGAGTAACTCTTGTGAAGATGGGAGATAAGCTTGGAACCATCAGGAGGTCAATGCCAATGACAATCTGCCGAATGTGTAGAACAGTCTCCACTCCTGCTAATATAAAATTATAAATATAAATATAAAATTTTACGAAAAAATCCATCCACTGGGAGTTATTACCTGCGTCAGACGGACATGGTGAAGACAATAGGCGCATAAAGCACATCTGCTTGAGGGCCTAAAAAATGTTTGTCCCATCACAAGTTTCTTTTCTTGATTTTTCTGGATTCGAATGTTACGATACCTCGGTAAAAAAAAAAAAAAATTCTCTTTTTCTTTCACCATTTCCTCAAATATACACCATTTCCCTCGTTATTTCGAAAGAAAGAAGTTGGAGATGTGGTGTTCTTTCTTTTTTTTTTTTTTTTTATTTGACATTTTGAAACAAAATGGCGTCGACGCCTGATGTAGCCGAGTGGTCAATGGAAAGTTACACCTGTTTAAGTTAACCACAGTTAACTCAAACGGGTTGGATAAATGAAATTTGACATCATGTGACAATTTCAGAAAAAATAAATAAAATAAAAATACAAAAACCGATCTTAAGAGATCGACTTAAGAAATCAGCAAAACTATTTTAGGTCAAGAATTAATTTAGAATGCGGAAGTGAGTATATTAGGACAATATAACGGTCAAGGACTGAAGGAGAATAAACATCCAAGTTAGATTTATTAATGATGCGTGCATATGAAATTCAAGAGCTAGAAAGGGTTATGGCCTCGAACAGCGTTTACAACCTGTGGGTTGTAAACGCATAGCAATCCACCGGTGAGCCGCAGAAAAATCTGGGTGGTAGCGAAATTTTTGATAGAGCACAAGGATCGCATCGAAAATAAATTAAAATACTATATGTATAATAATAGCTAAGTACTTTTTTGCAAAATTTACTTTAAATTTCAATATCAAAAATTTAATAACTAAATAAAATATAACTTGTATCAACCGATAAGTACTTTTTTGTTAATTACATCATCTGGATAAGAAAAGTACTAAAAATTAGGAGAAACTAAAATAATGACTTCTATGTAAATACAGCTTTTACTGTATTTACATAGAATTCATTTTTTACTGTACCTATGGGATGTAACATTCTCAATCAGTCACTGGTGAAGATGTTTGTTACAGCATGGAGAAATGTCACAAGTAGTGAAAGACCTGCCATTGCTGAGACAGCTGAAATAAGAATGGAAGTCAGACGAATCAATGATATAATTAACGATTTTGTAAATAGTAGTAGTAGAGCATCATATGCCAAAAAGCAAACTTATGTAGCATCAGCCAAAAAAAAAAAAAAAAACACATTTCACACATCCACTCCCTCTAAACGTTTGTCCAGTTCCTACTTGAATTCATTTAAGCTATCAACTTCCACAACGACAGAGATGGAAGTTTCTTCCAGCAATCAACTATCCGCTCGCTAAAGGAAAATATCCGCATATCTATTCTACAACTGTCTTTCCTCAATTTGAATTTATGAGCCCTCAGGTTCGTAATCTGAGCAAGAGGAAGAATCCCACCAGAATTGAACCTACTCAACCCATTCAAGGCCTTATACACCTCAATCAGATCACCTCGCAGGTCATAGTCTCCAGACGCTACAATTTGCAGAAATTAAGCCTTTTTTGGTAAGAAGACCCCGTCGCTCAAGCAACTCTATATCCTAAAATGAGGCCTCCAGACGTGTACGCAATACTCAAGGCGTGGCCTGACCATTGCCTTATACAAAGGGATAATCACTTCCTTTTTCCTACTAGCAATATTCTGTATATCATTGACATAACCTCATGACCTGCTCTGGTAGCCTGTCTGTACTGCTCAAAAAAACTTCATATATGACTACACAAAATTACCACCAGATATTTTCCATTCTCCCCTAATCTCTGTGTAGTACCACAGAGTTGGTACGTTTCTCTCGGGTTACTTCTACCTATATATGCAGTACTTTGCATTTCTCAACGTTAAATTTCAGTTGCCACTTCTCAGCCCATCTGCCCAACTTTTTAGATGCTGTTGCAGTAGTATACTGCCATTACTGTCATTAACAACTCTATCAACCTTTGTGTCATCTGCAAACTTGGACATTAAACCAGATATACCTTCATCAACATTATTGATAAATATACAAAAGAACAGTGGGCTCAACATCGAACCCTAGGGGACTCCATTAATAACATTAGTGCACGAAGAGCAGCGTCCATTGATTACCACTCTCTGTCTTCTCCCACTCAACCACCATTTTATCCATTGTAGCAACTTACCCTTAATACCATACTGCTCCAAATTGTACAGTAGTCTTCCATGCGCAACAACGTCAAAAGCTTTCCTTAAATCCAAGTATATGATATGAAAATAAATTTGTCAGACAAGACTTCCCCTAAACAAACCCATGCTGTGTCTGTACTATAACTGCAGTCTTGTCTAAATGATCCTGCAGTGCTTCTTTAACCAGTGACTCCATTATTTTCCTCGGAACAGAAGTTAAACTAACAGGTCTGTAATTACTCATGTCACCTTTCGATCTCCCTTTGTTTATTGGGGATACATTTACTCATATCCAGTCCGTGGGGAACCTCCCTTGAGTCCAAGGATGCTTTCATAATTATGGCTAAGGGCTGCTTACTTCTTTTGTCGCCTCCTTTAATATAACTGGATATAACCCATACACAATAGGTGCCTTTCGTATGTTTAACTTTAACAATTTCTCCTCCACTTTGCTCTCAGTTATTACAAAATCATTAAGCTCTCTGTTAGAGTTTAATAAGCTTCTGTCCTCCACTTCCCTACAGAATTCCTCATGTGTAAATGTAGAGGCAAAATATTCATTCAGTTTGTAACTATCTGAGCAGGATCATCAACAGTCGAACCATCGATATCAAGTGGACCGACCTGATTCATCCCCTTTCTTCTAAAGTTTACATAAGTAAAGAACTCTTTGTTGTTTTTCTTTGCAACCTTTGCCAAAGATTTCTCGTAATCTGCCTTCCCTTACCTAACCTCCTTTGTAACTTGATTACAGACCAGCTTATATCTACCATAGGCTTCTGTGTCGCGTGATAATTTATATGCATCCCATTCATTTTCCTTCTCTGCCACGAGTCTCATTAGTTCATCTGATATCCATTTAGGACTAAACCTTGAACAGCAATTCTTAATCGGTATGAAAAGCCTAGTAGCTTCCAAGATTAATTCTTTTAATGCTTCCCATTTAGGCCGCCGTAGCCTAGTGGTCAGGCGCGCGGGTGCATAAGTACACGTGCCTCGAGAGGCTCGGGGTTCAAGCCCGTGACTGATGAATACGGTGCTGTTTCTTGTATTCTGTCCATCTTGTGAACTCCTCTGACCGTTTGGTCGTCCCGGATTATAAACAGAATATTTATTTATTTTATTTTAATTTGCTGTTTGGTAACAGCATCAATTGGTCCCACTGTATAGAATTTAAAAACTGCCTGAGACCACAGTAGTCACTTTTACGGAAGCAAAAACCCTTCCCTGTACCCCTGATGGTAGTTATATTTTTCAGTAAATCCCACAATAGTACAGCGTGATCACTGCCACCTAGTAGTTCCTTTGTCTGCAAATTCTTAATGCACGAATAATCACTGTTGATAACCAGATAAAGAGTATTATTCTCTCTGGTTGCCTCTCGAACATGCTGCTGCAGAAAACAATCATCCAATGAATCCACAAAAGTCTTACTAGCATGCGAGTGACCAACCCACAAGTTCCAGTCAATATCTGGGAAGTTAAAATCCGCCATTATAAAACATTCTGATTTACTGGCCCACTGTATTTCTCTGTACGATTGTTCGTTGTACTCATTAGAGTCATTAGACATTTTTGCTTTCCTAGTGCTTATGTCACACCAAACTGACTCAACATTGCACTGTTCATCTATGTCAACTGGATGCACTTCCTTAGATTTTATGTGTTTCTTAACTAACAGCATAACCCCTCCTCCCTTCATATCCTTTTTGTACACATTGTACTCCACAAATTCTAATTCTGCACTGCTTATATCTGTGTGACACCACGTCTCTGATATCCCAACAATATCTGCCTTTGATGTCTTGACCAGCACTTCAAATTTATTTACTATACTCCTAGCATTGGTGTACATGCACCTGTTCTGTAAATAAAGCTCATGTATTTATTTCTTCCATGACGACTCCCACTAGTCCGTGAAAGCCCCAGCACCCCGCCTTCCGGGCCACTGCTAATTGTAATTGAAGCAGTGCAAGAATCACTTTCACCTCTGCCTGCGGCTACTGTAAATCTTTTAGTTTCTAAATCCCCCAAGCTAGCAGTTTTCCGATCCACCTAACACTGCCTCGATAGCATCAGCAAAACACCCTTGCACCCCTTCTATTTAAGTGTATCCCATCCCTGTAGAAGCAGCCTCTCCTGTTAACAAGCACAGACCACGTTCAGAAAAAATTTTACCCAATGAGCCTTGCATAATCTCTCCAGGGCCGATGATATTATCAGGATAGCAGATGAGTACTGTATTAGGTCTAGAATAACTTTAATAATTTTCCTATCGTGCTGATATAAATCACAGCCATCTATTTGATTTAAAAACTTCGTCCATCATGGCAAGCTTCTCTTATAGTTGTTGCAATTAATTTGGGCAGACCGAAATCGCTCATAGCCATTAATGTATGATCATTAAATTATAATCCCACCTAGTATAACTGGCTATTTATTGTTGAAAAATTTCTTATCTTTCCAAAGATGTTACAAAAATTCATTGAAATATCATCAAATGATTCCTTGTCCTCTAGCAATGCCATTTTGTAAGGATGCTTCTCTTGTGAATTTGCCAACGTCTCACAAAAATGGTGGGCGGAGGGGGAGGAAACAAAACAATAACAACAACGACAAATGAAATAGGTACAATTTGCTGTTTGTAGCTGATTTACCCTGTGGCATTCACAACGAACGAAAGCAGACAGCGCGAGGTAGGACAGACGGTAAACTTAATGGCACATTTCCACCCAGACTGCCTCGGGAACCGATAAAAAAAAAGTGATGAATTGTTTCTGGCTGTGAATGGAGACTTCATCGATCTCGTCGGATGACCTTGAAGTAAACAATGACGCTCCGATAGATGCATTTCCTAGGAGCCATGCTGAATTTTTCGCATGGAAGAACAACACGATCTCCTTGCCTCTGGGTTGGTGCTGCCGACCTTGGATGAATGACATAAATCACCGAGTCTTACGGCTAGTATATATATATATATATATATATATATATATATATATATATATATATATATATATATGTGTGTGTGTGTGTGTGTGTATATAAGGCCTTAAATTGCATGCGTAGCTAAATAAGGAAGCAGGAAAGCAGTAAATTTCGAAACAAGTCAAGCAATCAAGGAAATCTGGAAGCATTTTTAAGGAAGTCTTAAGGGCGAATGTAAATCGATGTAAGTGAGCAAATGTATATTTACATATAGTAAGGTGTTACATTTATCATTATGGCACAAAGAAAAAAAGAATTTTTAATCATGAAATTATATGTGCACATACTAATACATTAGAAATCTATGGTAATATTCATTGCAACATCGTACATAAGGCAGGAGTAGGTCGACTTCGTGTGTGGTGCAGCAAGCAATAAATATCGGCTAGCTGCTTGTATGGCTGAAGTTTCAATGTACAGTATTTCCTATTATTCCCATTACAACCATTTCTAGTAAGAATGTACAGCACTTAGATGTGGGATTACTTTTTCGAGAGAGAGATATCTAGCATATTTATTGTTTCTTGTAAACAAAGATAAGGTCGGTGTCACTTTAGTAGCTATTTTATATTTTCTCCATCTCACATTAACCCGTTGGGCGAATGCACTTAGTGTGCAATCAGATTTTCTTGTGCAAGAAGACACGCACCAAAGACTTGCAGTACAGTTCGGCAATGACACACTGTCAAAAACACAAGTGTATGAATGGGCTACTGTGTCCAAGATCCGCAGTGAGACTACAGGTAATTCCCAGTGGCGCGTTATCCTATAGGCAAAAAAGACATCTACCTAAGGCCTCGATCAGAGAGGCCCTAGGCAGATGTCTTTTATCGGAAACTGAATTTTCTACCTGCCAAGGTCAATGAACTTTACTGTAATATTAATTTGAAAATGACTTTTTTTTTCAAAAATGGTTTCACCGATTTTGATGAAATTTTATATTTAGTTCTTCCCTAAATAGTTGAATTAATTAAAAAAAATAAAGACTGCCTTGTATCTAACTAGCGCCGCTGGCGCCCTTATGCTTAATTAAGGCAGTACAGTAGCAGGGGGAAGGTAGCCACGATCTTATCAACCAGTCTTGAGTGAATGTTCAAGCAGAACTGAGGTGCAGCGGAAAAATTCGGCATTTCTTGATTTTAATGAGTGTAAGAAACTTCAAGAATGAGTGTAAGAACATTAAATATTGAGTGACAGAAGCACACGGCGAGCTGAACTTTTTCAATAAGAACATTTTAACTTAAATATCATAGGTATTTTATTTTGTTT
Organism: Mastigoproctus giganteus; assembly: GCF_048544385.1. Taxonomy (NCBI): domain Eukaryota; kingdom Metazoa; phylum Arthropoda; class Arachnida; order Uropygi; family Thelyphonidae; genus Mastigoproctus; species Mastigoproctus giganteus. The sequence continues at coordinate 44,885,221 of NC_143578.1, read as the reverse complement.
TATATTAACAAATACAGCGGATACCTGATATATAGCAATAAACTCATGGTTTCCGTTTGTTTCTTAAAAACAAATTTAATAGACGGATTTCTTTGATTTTATTTCATGTAGTTCGGGAATTCCCAAATTCCCGAGATTTGAGGCCCTCAAATTCCATTTTACCTTGAGCCCCATGAAAGTATAAGGCGCCACTGGTAATCCCATATACTGCACAGCAGCAAACAGCAGTCAATTACGTCAGTATTAACAAACACTGAGAAAGTTATTCTGGACAACAGCCGCATTTCTGTACCTGAAATCTCATAAGGAGCGAGAGACAAACCTCAACTTCATGTTGCCAATAAACCCATCGCAACACTCAACCTTTTCTACGAGCACTGATAATTTCACGAGCACTGATCTTCTAAACTGGAATCTATAATTCCACCTCTTTCTATCCAACTCATTCCAAAAAAAAAAAAAAAATGCATCAACTAGTCCACTCACAGTTCAATTCCGAATTCACCGAACCAACTTTTCTTTCTCATTTATTCAGGAATAAAAAGTATTTTCCCCAAAATTTTACGGCGGATTGCTGAGTAAACTAGTAGCAGAAGAAATTTCCTAGGGCACTTGGTACAAATTTCTTTGAAGAGAAGGTGGAAAACTAAGGTGAGCACAAGAACAATAGGGGTAACAAGCTAACTTGGGAATGTAGGACTCAGGGCCAATCCTAGAGTTCAGGGAGACCCGGATGCGAGATTGTTTGGGAAACAAGACAACAAGGAGGAGTTCTCTTTGCCTGTAGAGTGTAGAGTAATGTTTAGTGTCAAATGGCGCCAGGGGTTTCCCCCATCTCCGAGTGCTATACATTGTGGGTGTGAAACAGAACACTGTCATTGCCAGAGGTTTAAAAGTGTATGGATTTTCTACATGTGTAGTGTCGTGTACAGTAAAGTAGTAAAGTCATTTAGCCGCTGGGCCCCTAATGGGACCCAACGTTGTCCACACTCTGCTTCGTGGAGGCAGATCAGGTACACCACTATTATAGTTATTTACTCTGGCAGGTCCTGCCACCTAATTGCCTGAGATTTCGGTGGCTAGGACCTTAAAAAAAATAATAATAAATAAAAAATAAAATAAATAATAATATAATAATAATAATAATAAATAAATAAATAAAAATAATAATAATAAAAAACCCGTTATAGATAGGGGTCAGCCAAAAGGAGTACTATTTATGCGAATAGATGTTATTAAGTTTTTGGGTGTAGGACTCAAGCAATTTAACAATGATTCAGACACTAGTAGTTATAAGTTAGAGAGAGGGGAGGGGGAGACTGAAGGCTGGGGGAAAAAGACAGAAATAAGGGATCCATAGAGAAGATGACCCCCAAATCGGTGGAGCAGGCCCATGCCCCCACCAGAGGGAAGAGAGGGGCGGCGAAGGGGGGAGCCCAGAAGTCACCTCCCCCTCCCGCCCGGGGAATCGAGGCAAAGGGCCACGCAAGGGAGCGTGACAAAGGAGGGAAAAAAAAAGGCAGGGAAGGGAGGAAAATAAAAAATTATCCTCCCCCTGCGAGGGGTTTGGTAATTAAAAGTGAATAGGGTTAGAGCACCCTATTCAGATCGCCCAATAGCATTTGGCAGCAGAGGTGCGATCTGTCCGGTTGTCCCAGTCTGATCCCAGCAGGGATCAGACCAGTTATAAGGTCATTTGTGGGATAAATCCCATCCGTGCAGTCCGGTGTTTGGAGTCCATCTGTGGTTTGTCAGGTCCGTGGTATTAATCTTGATTGGGTTCCTTCGCTACCTTGGGTCGGGTCCTGCGAGTCCTTTATTACGCTAGTTCAGTCCCAAAGGAAAGTCTTGTATCTGGGTGAGAGCCAGTTTGGTTGGGTCGAACGATGGTTAGTTTTGTCGTGGTGCCTGTTCTTGATCCCTGTAGATAGCAATAAGTGTCCTCCTTCGGGTGAACAGTCCCCTAGGCGAATTTTGTCAACTCCTTATACTCCTCTTGCGAGTCCAACAGGTTTGATTCCCTGTCGCGAGGGAAGTAAGTCAGTTTTGTCGTCAGGAGGCAGCGGAGATCCTCATAGTTTTCACAGTTGTACATTATTTGAGACCATGTCTCCACTTCCCCACAGACACAGCGGGGATCGTTCACTAATTTAAAACTGTTTAGTTTGGCATTCAGGGCCCCATGCCCTGTTAAAAGATACGTAGTGTATAGTTCAGGGTGAAACCATGATGGTGCTTTTGGGTATAATCTTCCGACCTTAGGCAGAAGCCGACCGAGCTAGCCGGGTGGGTAAAGTGCCTGACTGGCAACTCAAAGGTCGGGGGTTCGAATCCCGCCTCGGGCTTGGATCAGAGTAGAAAATGCAAAAACCTTGGGAGGTGCAATGTGGCTATAGAAGCCGATACGCCAATAACTAACAAAAAAATAAATAAATAAATAAAATTAGGCAGAAATTTCCTCGTTATTTTCCCTTTTGTGGATTCTGATTACCTGTCCTACCAGACTTGCTGCAGGTGAGTGGCGAGTTTTGTTTTCTCTCTTTTCAGGTTTCCTGTAGGGTCAATGGAGTGGCCCAGGAAGGTGCAGGGAAGCCCTTTTGCGAGATGCTGCACCATCTCACAACGTACAATAGTAGTTAAGTCAAAATATCGCCAAGTCCTTAAACCCATCCACCGTGGGTGTCCCCAGGGCTCTGTCCTGGGGCCCTTGGTGTGGAATATGGTGCTTCAGAGCTGGCTCAGTAACAGTTTTGAAAAAACAAAAATCATAGCATTCGCCGACGACTTCACCATCGTGGTCGCTGATCATTCCAGAACAGCCCTCGAATCCACAGCACAGCGAGTACTCAACCATCTCTCTACCTGGACAACAATCAACAAATTGCAAATCAACCCTGCCAAAACTAAGATGATGGTGTTTAAAAACCGACTCGACTTACGAAGGCCTCCTCAGGTCAAAATCAACGGAACCCAGCTAACCTTCGTAGAACAGACAAAAGTCCTGGGAGTAGTAATAGACAACCGCCTGTCTTTCTTCCCCCATCTACAGCATCTGAGTTCCAAGACCAAAAGGTTCTCCGCCGCAATTATACGGATTTCAAGAAGTGAGTGGGGACTATCAAAACGAACCCTTCTTCTTTATTATAAAGCTGTCTTTCTCCCAATAGTAACCTATGCTGCCGGGGTCTGGTTTCACAGAGTTCCCATCATTAAGATGAAAGAAAAGCTAAACTCTATACAAAGAGCTATGTTACTGGCGACCCATCGAATCTGCCGTACAGTCTCTACAGCAGCTCTCCAAGTTATAGCAGGCACCCTCCCTCTCGACCTCTACACAATCTACAAGGGGCTCTGCTATCGAATTAAAAAAGGTATTCCGGCAACGATCCTGGATATAGAACTTTCACTAACTACGGATATAAAGCAGGAGAAATCTCGATGTCTCAATAAACTCTTCAATGTATGGCAGACCAGATGGGATTCTTCTACTGTAGGGGTTGTAACTCGGATTTTTCTTCCAGAGGTAACCTTTGCAACCACTAAAAATAACGCCCGATGGTTCTCCCTCAGCCTCGAATCTTCCTTTCTCATTACCGGACACGGTTCTCTAAATGAGAAACTGCATACACTGGGACTCATCGACACTCCCTACTGCTTTTGCGGACAAAGTGAAAGTTGGAAACACTTGCTTCTGGAGTGTGTACATTACAACTCCAGAAGCAAGTGACATCAGAAACCGTCTCCAGAATAAGATCCAGGACTTCCCACCAGCAGATCTGCATCAACTGATATGTACCCAAAACAACCTCGAAGCCTTCCAGACCTTTGCAGCTGAGGTATTTGCCTGGAGGAGGACACTGATCGCCAATCACCGACGTGGAAATGCCGATCATTAACAATTCCACTGCCAACTGAAAGTCACCCCTTCTACTGACTATTTTTTTTTTTTTTTTTTTTCTAACCTCCGTTCTGCATTGTTTCCGGGTCCTGCTCTGTAACTAGGAGCAGCTTTGGCTCACCTTTTCTTCTTTCTCACTCTGTGCAGGATAGATAACTACTCTCCCATTTTTTTTTTTTTTTTTTTTTTCATTCTCTCTCTGCTGGCACCAGATTTACATCTTTCTTTTCACTGTAGCCAGGGTGTGGGATTAAAATTACTTATTTATTCTTTAATTATTTTTATTTTTTATTTATTTATTTTATTTTATTTATTATTATTATTATTATTATTATTATTTTATTTTATTATTATTATTATTTTTTCCCTCTAACCTGCGTTCTGCACTGGTTCCGGGTCCTGGAACAAGGAGCAGCCTTGGCTCACCTTTTCTTCTTTCTCCCTCTGTGCAGGATAGATAACCACTCTCACATTTTTTTTTTTTTTTTTTCACTCTCTCTCTGCTGGCACCCCGACTTACATCTTCCTCTTCACTGTGGGATTAAAATTATTTAATTATTCTGTAATTATTATTATTATTTTTTTTTTCATTTACTTAGCTTCATTTTTTTTTTTTTTTTTTTTATTACTCGCGCTCTGTTCTGACATTTGGGATGTGGACTATCATTGGTGGCAGACAGCTCTCCCTTTTTTTTTCTTTTTTTTCATCACAGGGAATTTATTTTATTTTATTTTTCTTATTTTATTTATTTATTTTTTTTATCATTATTTATTTATTTATTTATTTAATATATTTTCTTTTTCACCACGGGGAATTATTATAATTATTTATTTGTTTATTATTATTATTTTATTTTATTTATTTTATTATTTTTTTTATTTTGCACCACGGGAAATATATTTTGTTTTTATTTAATTTTTATTTATTATTTTTTATTTTATTTATTTATTTTTTTCCCCTCTCTGGAGTGGGCCACCAGAGAAATCTGGCCCACCTTTTGGCAGCATCAGGTAGTTCAGAGTCTCGCATCGAGACAGTACGTGCTCCATTGGGACTGGCCCACCTTCCCGTGGTGTGGACGAGTACCCAGAATCAACTGTCCAGGTGACTGATGCTTCTGGGTAGCCAAGAGGCCAGAACAGAACAACAGAACACACACACAATACACACAAACCGACGTCACACACATCTGGCCCATTTGTAGTGATACTGTTCTTCACAGAGATACGAGGCGGAGTTGAACTCACGTTCTAGGAGCCGCCCTTTACAAAAACACATGTCCACATGCACCATGGCACAACGCACCACCTCAAGGTCAAGGGAGAGTGCTACCGCCAGAACCTGTAGAGAATGTGTACTCACAGTGCAGCAGGCCCGTGTAATAGAGAGGAGTATTGTCCGCTGGATGGAATCTAGTGTCCGCCTGTCAACTGCAGTAGTCGCTTTCTGGAACCAGACGGGTGACGCGTAAGTTATGGCTGGTATAAATGTCGTTTTGTAATACAGTCCCAAGGTGTGTCTCTTGAGTCCCCAATCCCTTTTAACTATTCTTGCAACGAGGGCAGAATATCTCCTGATTTTCTCTCGGATATGTTTCAAGTGTGGGTTGAAAGATTGGTTCCTGTCCAGTATGACTCCTAGGTATTTCATCTCACTGAGTAGTTTGATAGTTTTATTTTCTACTTTAATTTGTGGTGGTCTGCGGAGATTTAATGTTCCTTTCAGTAGCATTGAGGAAGTTTTTCCCGGTGAGATCTTAAGAAAATGGATCTTCATCCAGTCTTGTAGAATATGAATTGCTCGATTTGCCTGGCTTTCCAATTGAAGTCGGTTGTCTGCGGCAACAGTCAGTATGAGGTCATCTGCGAATGCCTGTGAGTGGACTCCCCCCAGGTCGAAGGCCAGAAACTCATCCAATACCATACTCCAGAGGAGCGGTCCCAGTACCGAGCCCTAGGGGCAGCCCCTGTAAACAGGCCTGGTCAGTTTCTTGTACGGAGTCACTACTTGTATTTTTCTCTGGGATAAATATGACTTCATTATTTTGTAAAGGTTGATGGGTGTTTTTGCCTTCCGCAGCCTAGCCAGTACGCTCGGTCACCAGATGGTGTCGAACGCCTCAGCAAAATCGACCGAAATAACCAAGAAGTACTTCCTATCACAGACAGCAGCCGAACTCAGGAGGCTGTCGAGAGCATCCACTGTTGCGGTTCCGGGTTTGAACCCAAACTGTGTGGGCATCACGAGATTTGCAGCTTCATAGTGGTGCAGGAGTCGCTTGTGAAGCATCTTTTCAAGGAGTTTACTAGCAACTGGGAACAAGGCAATTGGCTAGTATGATTCGGGTTGTTCGAGTGGCTTCATAGGATTTTTTAGAATTAATTTTACCTTGGCCATTTCCAGTCGGTTGGAAAGACTCCTGTCTTCAGGCATGTTGAAGAGGTTTAGTAAAGTCTGCGGAGAGATGTCTACTACTTTTTTAATAATTTCCGGCTCCAGGAGATCTGGGCCTGGGCATTTTTTATTCCTTATTTGTTGCACTGCCTGTTGTAGTTCTTCTAGGGCAAAAGGTGGTTCCATTTGGTCTATGTTTTTTTGGTAGTTGTTGGCGCATCAGCTTCTGTGGCCATAATGCACCTCTCAAGGTTTTTGCAGTACTTTGATCCAAGCCCGAGGCGGGATTCGAACCCGCGACCTTTGGGTTGCTAGGCAGGCACTTTACCCACCCGGCTAGCCCGGTCGGCATTTGGTCTATGTGATATGCTTCATTTCCATCGCAGATCTGCAGTTGTTCTGGTAGTTGCATGTGTACTGGTTTTTGGAAAATTACATTGAGGATATTGATGATAGAGTGTTCCCAGGTGGTGGCCAATGTGCCCTGCGGGGTGCGGGTGGAGGGCATGACCTCACCCCTGGGGAGCTTATTCGTAGTGACTTTGTACACCACCCCCCAGGGGTCGGCATTTCCAGTCGTGCTGACTAATTGCTCCCAGGCCTTCTGCTTACTTTTTCATATTAACTCAGTGTATCTGTTTCTCACTGATGCGTATCTTTGTCTGAGTGCTGTTACTTCCACTTCCGACCAGATACGTCTTGCCCTTTGGAATCGTTTTCTTGCCTTTATGACTTCTCTTCTGAGGTTCTGGATTTCCCGAGTCCACCAAGGGTGGCCGCTATTATGGTCTTGGTAATTTTTCTCTGGATGTCGTCTGGGTCTTCTTGTTGATCCGCTTCAATGCGGTGTTGGCATAAGGTTTGAGTCAGCAGTTCCCCAAAGAGTCTCCAGTCAGCTTTGTTTACTACAAAGCGGTTAAGCATCTGTTTGGCTAGTGGTGTTCTATAGAGATCGGTTGATTTGGAAGGTAATCACTCTGTGGTCAGACGTGATCCAGGAGTCTTGGACTGTCCAGCCAGTGATGTGTCCTGCAAGGTTTCCGGTGGCAAGGGAGACGTCAATTGTTGCCTCCCACAGAGTGTTACAAAACGTAGGTAGGTGGTGAGGCCTGTTTAAGACTGTCAAGGGAGAATTCACCAGGAACTCCTCGAGACACTGCCCATTTCCGGTGCCCCTTCTGTCCGATGTTTGTCTGTGCCAGACCGGGGAGCGGCAGTTTACATCTGCCCCTACCAAGATCCGTTGGCCTGGGAGAGTGTCCAACACAACCTGGAGGTATCTCGTGGCAAATGTTATTTCTTCCCCCGGCTTACAATACAAGGCAATCGCGTAGAAGGATCCCGGGGGTGATATTATATGGGCACAAGTGGCCCAGCCTGTGCAGAGTTGTGTGATACGGGTGGCAGTAATGGCTGGATTGCGGATTTTTATGGCCGCTTTTGGGGTCTCATTTCTCAGCCTGTATAATTTTATATGCTATTAGATAGCCCCTTACTTTTTTGGAGTGTGTGTAGGGTTCCTGCAACAAGAGGATGTTGGCATTTTCCTCGTCCTCTATTTTTCTGAGTTGTTCAGGCATTGCTCTGGCGTGGTGTGCGTTTTGTTGTAGTATTAACAGCTTGGTTGTATTGAACTTTTTAAAATGTATTGCCATAATCAGTCCTCATTTGGTATAAACCCTTTATCTTGTACGCCGGACATTTTGGGTTGCTGATGGAATGGGTGTGTTCGAGCTTTGAGGATTTACAATTCACACAAACCGGTTCTTGCTCCTTGTTTGGACAGCTGTTGTATTCATGCCCTTTGCTAGAGCAGTGTCCGCAAGTTGGTATGACCTGAGTGCATGTATGGGAGGTGTGGCCATATCTGCAGCATTTATAGCATTTAGGCAAGGTCACATGCTCCCTGAACCTGTGGCTACCCCACTCAATATAGTCTTATCTGATGTTTTAGAATCTGCCAAGCGGCAGGAGCCAGTTCTACTGTCCAGTTGTTTTCTCCGGACTTTGACTTTTTTGAATATCTTGGTTGCACAAGATTTGTCATGTCTTGATTTATCCCTTGTAGATTACGAGTTACGACTTCCTCCGCAAGTTCGGCATGTGTCACATCTTTGTTGACATCGAAAATTAAGATTGATGGCGCTCTTCTCTTGGGTGGCTCTGCAGTGATACCCAGTGTGGCTATCAAGGGGTTTTCCACGATATTCTTGATATCCTCCCTTGACTCTGTTTCTATTATTATACCTAAATTTCTTGTCTTTCGAATCGCCTTTATCTTTGTTGTCTTTAAATCATCCTTCAGTTTTTTCATTATGGTGGTTTTAAAATTCTCACTTGTTTGTGTTCCTTCTATCTCTGCTGGTCTGAGGACCACAAAGTTTGGTGTTCGAAGCAGCGGTTGTTTTCTAGGTTGCGGGGCCTTTGGGTTTGACTCTTTGTTGTTTAGATTCCTCAGCGCTTGTGCATATGCGGGAGTACGCTGTGGAGACTGTGGTGTAGGAAGATTCGGTAGAGTGTCCAGCACCTTCTCAAGGATGGAGGTTCTTGTCTTAAGTTCCTTGTTAGTGGTTTTTAGTTTCTCGCTGTCGATGAGGAGGGCAGTGGTAATAGATCTTTGCCTGTATTGAGGGGGACCCCGTTAGAATTTGCGTCTGCTGCTTCGCGTACCCCTATGAACTATGGGGGCCACAGGACTCTCGTCCTAGCTGCGCCACTGTACTGTATTTTTAAAAGTGATGTCCGCTATTTATATTTGTGAACAAGCGAACTGTATCGCATAGAGCTATAGTTCTTTAAAAATTCATTTAAGTTACAATAAAATCGATTACCCTAACTGATTAGTTCTCACTTAGTTCGAATAATAGACTCCCCTACTGTATTTATATTTCTTGTTGAAGCTAGGATATTCAAACCCAACATTTATTTCTTATAGGTCCCATCGTAAGTGCCTTAACAAATCGCTTTGGTTGTCGCTCCGTTGCAATAACGGGGGCTCTCTTCGCTTGTTTTGCTTTCCTCCTTAGCACCTTAGCCCAGAGCGTCGATGTGTTAATAGTGACTTATGGTATCATGGGAGGTAAGTTCTGTGCTTATTTACTGCTTTATTTTATTATACATTATCGAAAATTTAACGTTATAAACACTGATTTTAATCCTATTATTATTTTATTTAGATGAATACATTATGTCAATACCAGGCGAACATTAGTCAAATTCACATAAGTTAATTACCTTTGTTGTTAATGAGCAAAATAAATCGAATATTGTCATCCATAATATTAATCCACATTATCCATAATATTAATCCCTATCATCCATAATATTAAACAGTATATTTTATTGCTATTTTATGTATACATTAAAAAAATCTAGATCACACAAATATAGTATATATGAGCATTTAAACGCACATAACTTAAAGAGGAATGCGCCAAGAATCCTCCAAGTTACTTCTAATGCAAGCATTATGAAATAAGCCCTATCATTTACAAAGACAAAAATAAGTAAATGTGTAAAAAATCTCATCACAAACCTGTAATGATAAAAGAAAAAAATTATAAAACCAATGTTATATAATAATTGTGCATTCCGATTCATTCCAAAGATGTTCATCTAGGTGGAGGTCTGTACTCTGTGCTGGCCACTGCAACGTTCCGACATTATTCCCTTCAAACCACGCATTCACAATCTTTGATTTGTAACATAGATCATTATCGTGTTGAAAGGTATAAGGGACACTTCCATAAAATTTCTACAATGAAAGCACACAGAATTCTCCAGAAGAATAATTACGTGACAACATTAATGGTTCAATACATTGCGACCAGTGGACCTAATCCATACTACATGAAACACCCTCAGACCGTGGCACCTTCTCCTCCTCCCAACTTCACAGTTCGGACAGCACGCTCGGATTAGCGCAATTCAGTTATCCTCGATATTCAAACACGACAGTCAGACTGAACAGGTGTGTAGTGTGACTCATTGCTCTAAAGAAAACATTTTCATTGATCCCAATTTAGTTTTGGTGTGGCTTGCACCATGTCAATCAACCATATGCATTCATTTTTGTTATCAGAGACTTGTAGGCTACAGATCTTTCTTGAAAATTCATGGCATGTAGCTGTTTAAGTGTTGTGGACACTTACAGTCTTGCCTGTGGCCGCTCGTATCTTTCAAACTCAGATTCTCTCTGATGGTGAGATGAGGTAACAACCAGCCATCTCAAGGCACGTTAGCTCTTGTTAGTCAGTACTTTATGCCTGCTCGGTCGTTTCTTGAGCTCAGTGTGTCATCTCCCGATTTCCATTGTTGAGCATGTTGCAAGATATCGACTCAGGTAGTTTAATTTCTTCGCAATAGCATACGCAGGTATTTTTCACACTTTGATATCCAACTATCATTTCCCTCTCTGAAATTCAGTTGGCTCTTTCTGTGTACTCATCATTCAGCATACACATTTAAAACGAATTCCGGGCTAACCTCTGATCACCTTTATAGCACAAAATATTTACATATTTCACAGTCGCACAAAGTACTCTGCAGCCAAAGGGGTGTCCAATGATATTTGGCAGAATATTGTACTTCTCTATGAAATCTCTAACGATGTAACGTGTAATCTAACGATGTAATGTGACTCTAACGATTCATATTAAATGTCAAAATTCACATGAACATGGTTCACAGTAAATGGCACCATAAGAAAAAAAAGTATTAAGCCAACTAACAAAATTTGCACTTGGAGTAGTCCAAAAGTTCGATTTCCTGTTGCTGGCTGAAGTTCAAAAGTATAGTATTTCATGCTGGGACGAGAAGAATTCTTAGGACGTTTTTTCACACCATGGCCGTCTTGCAAAATGACCACAGAAGAGACATAATTTATAGAATGCAATGGCATCTCATGGCCTTAGTTAAATCTAAAATCCCAACTAACAAATTTCACCCTTATTGTACGCAGGAATACTATACATAAATAAATAAATAAATTTATTCAGCATCAATCTTATTTTATTTATTATTGTGTGTGGGCATGTGTGAATAGAATTTACATAGCTTTATTTATTTATTTTTCTTTTTCTTCTCTTTTTTACACTTATGAAACGCAATCGACTTTAACAACCGGTTCGGGTAAATCGGAACGAACTGGCTTCAACCCCTCTACCCGAAGGTCGATCTGTAGACGACTCAATAAATATCAGTAAACCTATAAATATCAATGTAATCAAAAGTTCAGAATGACAAGAGGTGGGTGCTATCAGGGGAACGATCGAAACTCAATGAAAGTGGAGCAACCAACTATATCTTGGCGCCGTTCGGCTATCTGTAAAAGCTCTAAGTAACAGATGCTGCAAGCGCCAATGATAACTACAGATAAATTTTGCATTATGTTTTCATTGCCCTACACCAGGAAGTAAACTCAACTGCGACTGCTGAAAACTATTCCCAATAATTATTAGTATAATTAAATGAAGGCCTGCAATATAAAATATAATTCCAAATATTATTTAAAAATTTTGCTTTAGTAAACGATTTGTATAAATATCTTTCACTGGGATTCATTGCGACTCTTTTCAACAGCGGTTTTTCTTCTGTTAATAATTTAGTAGTTCACGAAGTGAATTTTGCTAATTGGCAGTGCAAACTATGTTTACCACCCGGCGATTGATTTTCTGTCCCCTTCCCGATGATGAGGACTCCTTACCGTTGGGGGGGGGGGGGGTTGGAGAAGGACTAAAGCCTTTATTTATATTATCCATCCACAGCGTATTTTTTCACAACCCCATTATTAGTTCTCCTTCCATGCAACTGAAGCCGAGAGAATTACTCCAGACAGGTAATAACTCTATGTGCAAGCCGTGGGTAACGTTCACTAGATTATTTAATGTAGTGATGTTGCATAATCGAATAATCAATTATTTCAATAATATTAGTAGTGGCATATGATGTAAGAAAGCAAGCTTATAAATCATCAGCCAAAAAAAAATAAAATAAATAAAATAAAATAAAAAACCTTCCCAGAACACTTATTCATTCCCTCCAATAATTTGTCTCGTTCTTCCTTGAATTTATTCAAGGAAGAACTATCCACTCCCACAACAACAAATTGAAGTTTGTTCCAACGATCAACCACCCGCTGGCTGAAGGCAAACCACCGCACGTGCCCCGCAACCATCCTACCTCAATTTGAATTTATGTCCCCCCATGTGAGTAGTCTCAGCAAGAGGAGGAATGCCATCAACATTGAGCTTGTCATTCATTGAGAATCCATTCAAAGCCTTAAACAATTCACTCAGATCACCAAGCAGGTGTTCAGTCTCTAAACTAATACTAAACAGACCAACTACAGATAAATTTCGCATTATGTTTTAATAGCCCTACGTCAGGAAGTAAACTAAACTGCGACTGGTGAAAGTTATTCCCATTAATTATTACTATAATTAGATAAAGGTCTACAATACAATACAATGTAACGCTGCAGTAATGGAAATATAATCGATTATATGCAAACTAGTTGATTACAAAATCTTCCTCTTTCTACCCCGATTATTGTATTGACATAATTGATTATATCTAAATTACGTCTCGGGTGCGAGATTATAAGTGCCTGGACCCAGAATTTTGAGTTCGTGGGAAAGATAAGTTTTTGAAAATTTTTACTCTTTTTGATTAATTAACAGATTAAACTGTGTTTTACAAATTGTTTAAATAGCCTTAATCACATTCGTTAGCTTATTTTTAAATTTAATTAGTCATTTTGTAAGTTACGATTTACTATTCGTACCTCTATTGCAGGGGTGGCCAACAAGTCGATCCTAGCTTTATTTTCGGTCGATCACGACGAATTTTAAATATATATAAAAAATAGATTAATGTAATGTATGTGTTTTATGTAAGGGCGGCTCCTAGAACATCCGCCTCGTTCCACTGTTCATTTTTACAGAATCTGTTAAGGTTAGGCCAAATGTGTGTGTAGTCGGGAAAAATTAAATAAATAAATAGAGAAAGGGGAAAAAAATATAGAGGAGGAGGGAGAAAAAAAAAGATTTTCATCCCGCGCAAGGAATTTTCATCCCTACTCGAGAGAAAGTGATAAGATAGAAAAAAAAAATTGTTAGTGAGCTTACGTGTGTGTTCTGTAGTTTCATGTTGTGTTTTGGCCTTTTGGCTACCTGGAAGTGCAATCACCAGGGCAGCTGCTTCTAGGTACTCGTCCCTAGCCGCGGGAAGGCAGGGCCTCCCCTACAACTAGCTCGCCCTCCCCCTAAGGGAAGAATTCCCCAGGGAGGAATTACTTACTGGGTAAAAGGGGAAAGGGGGTAGGATGAGAGAGGAAGGGACCTCTCAGCCCAGAGGGGTGAGAGGTCCCTCTTAATCCAACTTAATTCAAGTGAAATATTCTGACTTCTGTGAATATTCTGAAATACTGCCTTGTACATATGAACGTGTACATACTTTGGTGTACTGTCTGCCTCAGAACTATGTATTTACTCATATCTGTAGAATGGTTAATGCCACGTTTTTAAGTTAATTTCATGTTATGCTATCTTTTTGTTATACTGTACATATTTTTATATCACCCTATAAAATTGTCAAGCTGCTGGCTGTGGCGGGCATATATTGTATCTTTACTGGACAATAAATATATTTTTTTCTTCTTCTTCTTCTTCTATTTAATTTTAAAATTTATAAATAACATTTTTCAATATGTGTTGATTAACCTTTTTAACCAAGTGCAATGAACTTCTTGAGATGGTAAATCGCGGCACATTTAGAAGAAAAAAAGTCAATCACATCAACAATTAAGTTTGCCACCCCTGCTCTATTGTATCGATGTTTTGGCGCGATTATCGTAGCACGTAATGATATGATAATTTTAAGTTATTATGATAGTTATGTTTTTAATTATTACGATAGTTCTACACGCTTGATAAATATTTTATCAAGCACGTAAAACTAATAAAATACGTATCACCATTTAGGAATATATTAGCTAACTGTAGTATTGTCAAATAATCAATTAAATTTATTAACTTTATTAATTTTCATTGTTAACCATTTAAATTGTATTTAAACGGAAATCATTCCCCAAACTAGAGCAGCAAAGCAACGGGCACAAAGTAGCGGGAGTGCTGTGGCTCGCGGGTGAACCAAAGGGGGGTGATTCTCCAACGTATCACAACCTAACAAAATGTGCAACTTGTGAAATGTTCGCAGTATTTATGGAACAGGACATGATCCAGCCAAAGTGTGCTAGGTACAGGGAATGTGAAGAAATTTGGCGCTAACTCAGCGTTCTGATGAGTGTTTATTAATTTGAAGATTAAGGTAGATGCCTTCAAAGGAATTAAAATGGGAGGGCCCATTAAGCTCTCAGCTACCCAACTCAACGCCAGGGCTCACACTTGTGCATTAGACAATACAGCAGCAATGTCCAAAGCAGAAAGCACTAGTCCCACAGGAGATGGTTATTGTCGGTGACTATGTCAAGGAAATGTGAAATATGTTGTGCAAGAAGGACAGGTGGAATAGGACAAGGGTAGTCTGAAAGGGGCAAAAGTAGATGACATTGCAGAGTACCTATCATCTTTTAAGAGCAAAAAAGTTGATATTGTTGTACACATTGGCACTAATGATATTAAGAGTAGGAGATCTGAGGACTTGCTTAACAAGTACAGGGCAATGTTGGGAAAAACTAGCGAGTTACGATTGAATTGGAAAGTGTCTGCAATTTTGCCCAGACACGATAGGAGGTAGTATACGTTGAAAGCCTTGTCAATCTCTCCAGAGATAGAGCCGCAGGCAGAGACGAAAGTGGTTGTTGAACTGCTACTATTAGTACACTGGTGTGCAAAACTTAAGGACCAGTCAGATTTTCACCTGTAGCTTCTCATAAGAGTGGCCTGGATATGGGGAAAGCATACCAAAGGAACCTCGTGAGGTACAGAAATGATGAAGGAAACAATACCGACACAACAACGGAAACAAAACGGTACAGAGGGACTTTATTAAAAAATGGCAACACAGCACTGGCTGCCATGATACATATGCATCACTACCAAAGATGGAACAAAGGAAAGAGGTGGTCCTCAGTAGGAGATATGGCCACCCTTAATGTCGATGGCTGTCCACCGCCTGTCCATACTTAGAACAATGTTGTTCATAAGTTCTTGCGGTAACATCGTCCATTCCTCTGTCAGCGCCATCTTCAGCTGGTGAATATTTTCTGGTGGGTGTGGACGTGCCGCTAGGCGTCTCCCCAGAGCGTCCCATATGTGTTCGATGGAATTTAGATGGGGGGAGGAACGGGCAGGCCAATCCATACGAACAATGTCCCCACTTTCCAAAAGCATATCAACAGCTGCAGTGCGATGGGGTGTGGTGTTATCATCCATAAACACGAACTCGGGGCCAATGGCACCTCGGAACAGACACACATGGGGAAGGATTACCTCAGTACAGTAGCGTGCACCGGTTACAGTACTGCCTTCTAGTATCTGGAGTTGTGTACGTCCATCCAAGATAACGCCTCCCCAAACGAGAACACCTCGACCGCCATATCGATCCCTTTCAGTGATGTTTGCGGGGTGATACCGTGTACCAACCTCTTGCCAGATTAACTGACGTCCAGAATCGATGCTGAGAAAAGAGTACCTTACCCCATTGCGCTGCTGTCCAGTCCTTGTGTTCGATGCATCACTGTAAACGGTGTCTCCGATGGGCAGGGACACAGCGTACTGGCCGTCGGGCAAACAGTCCACCTTTGTGGAGTCGCCTGGCCACAGTAAACCGCGATATCCTGCGTCCTGTGCTCCTGTGTAGCTGGTTTGCAATGGATCCCGCTGTCTGGTGTCGGTCCTTCTTGGCCTGTAGGAGTATATAGAGGTCATCATTGGGCGTTGTTTTTCGTGAACGACCACCACTGGTCCTTCGAACAGCTGTATGTGTCGTTCTGAAGGCCGACCACGCACGTGAGACGATGCTATGGGCGATACCGAACTCTGCAGCCACACTCCTCACACTTCGACCTTCCTCCAGCTTCCCAATTATTCTACCCCGGGTAAAGTCATCCAGATGTTGTCGACTGGCCATTTCGTTGTCTGTAGCACTGTATGAAACCAATCGAACGTCTGTAACAATCGTGCTCACCATTCGGTAATTTGCACTTAACTGCTGAACTGCTGCTTTTATCTGTTTATGCGAGCCCTCTCATCACGATTCAAATTTTTTCATGTGCACCAGCTTTCTACTGAACGGCCACAGTTATGCAAATCGCCACAGGCTGTTTCGTTTGATTTTGTGGTTGTAACCTTTAGAAATAAAGGTTATAACCACAAAATCCTTAAGTTTTGCACACCAGTGTATATGCAGCAGCATGGAAAGCAAGGTGTCTGAGGCTTCAGGCCCTGTTGTGGATCATCGTGGAACAAATAAATATATCACTGTACTAGGTTACCTGGGTTAGGGTAACTAAGAGTAACAACATGTGCATGTATACTTGCATGTACACTAATGCTAGGAGCACTGTAAATAAATTTGATGAATTTGAAATACTGATTTTCATCAAATGCAGGCACTGTAGGAACAGCGGAAATATGGTGTCACTCACACATAAGTGATACTGAATTTGAATGTGGGGAGTACAGTTTATACAGAAAGGACAGGGGAGTGCAAGGCTTATGCTCTTAGTTAAAAAGCATATTAAATCTAAGGCAGTGCATTCAGTTGTCATGGGTGACGAGTGCAATATTGAATCAGTTTGGTGTGATATTAAGCACTGCGGAAACAAAATTGAGAGTAGGAGTATGTTATAGGCTTACTGATTGCGATGAGTATACTAAATAGCTATACAGAAAAATAGAGTGGGCCAGCAAATCAGAATGTCTCATAATGGGGAATTTTAACTTTCCAGATTTCGACTGTAATTTGTGGATTGGTCACTCACACACTAGCAAGATTTTTGTGAATTTTTTTTTTTTTTTTATGAAAACCCCAAACAAAAGGTATTAAAACCTATAGTACTTAGTACCGTGCATGGGTTGAAGGAGAAGTATGGGGGGAGGGAGATGCCGGAAACTTTGCTCTAGAGACTAAACATGGATTTCACCACTTCAAGCCTCCAATAAGTAAAGTGGTGGTATTTCACCGGTTGATGAAAGTCATCTACCACCTGAGATGACTGTTTTCTAGAACACTATATTAGAGAGGCAACAAGAGGAAACAATACTCTTGATCTGGTTATCAGCACTGATTCTTCATGCATTAAGAATCTGCAGGTAAAAGACCCACTGGGTGGCAGCGATCACAGTGTACTAATGTGGAATTTAATTAAAGACATAAATATTGTCAAAGGGAAAGGCCTTTGCTTTCGTTGGGGTGACTACAGAGGTCTCAGAATTTTTAAATTTTTTGCAGTGAGACCAACTGATGATGCTACTAACGGCAAATTCTAAATGGGAAGTATTCAGGGAAGTAATCAAAGCAGCTACTAGGCTTCATGCTGAAGCTACATGCCTGTTCAGATGGTGCTGCATTACTGAACAGGCATGCAAATACAGTAGATTTTCAGAATAACGGCACCTTCAGGGATTCAAGATGCCGTTATTTCGATTTTTCCGTTAAGCTTTAATGTTATTCTTCTTTTCTTCTCTGTATGAGGTTTATTAACTTTAGGAGCCTTAGTGAGGGGTTTTTAATTTAAAATAAATATAAAACAGCGGTATAATCCGTGATATCAGTACAGAATTCACTTTAAAAATGGCGAATTTAAACAAATAAAGTAATCACGTGACTTACCGTTTTCCCTTTTTTTTTTTTTATTTTTCGGCACTACGAGACATCTGTATGTAAACATCCGATCTCAATGTGCCTTTAGCTCGAATGTGCCGTTATTTCGATAGTCTACTGTATACTGGAATCACAGCATGGATCTGTTAAGGGGCTGTCTTGTCTAACGAATATGATAGGTTACTATGATTTAGTGATCAAGGAACTGAATACAAAAAATAATTTTGACATCATATACTTAGATTTCAGGAAGGCTTTTGGTACTGTTGCACATAAAAGACTGCTGTACAAATGGAGTAATGTGGTATTAAGGACAAATTACTGCTATGGATAAAGGGATTGTTAAGTGGAAGAACAGAGAAGGTAGTCATCAATGGGCACTGCTCTTCGTGGACTAATGTTATTAGTGGAGTTGCCCAGGGATCAGTGCTGGGCCCATCAGGGTGAGCTGCTGCAACAAGATCTGGGAAAACTGGGCCGATTGGCTGAGAAATGGCAGTTGAAGACACACTCACAAATACAAATGGCACATGTGACAAATGACAATGGCATTTCCATTGCCATTGTCATTTGTGCCATTGTCAATGACAATGACACATTGACAAATGCAAGGTACTGCATAAGGGTAGCAGTAACCCCCAGAGTAACTTATCAACCGCGTGATTCTACACTCAGGGTAGTGGAGAATGAAAAAGGCCTGGGGGCAATTGTGCAGTCAGGCATGAACTTCTCTGAGCAGTGCAGATATGCTGCCAGGACAGCTCAAGGGGTTTTGTCAATGATATACAGAAACTTAGCTAGCGGGATAAGGAGATGATTGTCTCTTTGTATAAGGCCATGGTTAGGCCGTATCTTGAGTACTGTACACAGGTCTGGAGGCCTCACTTTAGGGAGAATGTAGATCTGCTGGAAAAGGTACAGAGAAGGGCAACCTGACTGGTGAAGGGAACAAAAGGGTACCCTTATCTAGAAACGCTTCAGTTCTGCAAATTGCAGCGCGTGACTAGGTACCTGCGGGGAGACCTGACTGAGATGTTTAAAGCCCTGAATGGATTGAGTAAGCTGAATGTTAATGGCATTCTTCCACTTGCTGAGACTACACACATGAGAGGGCATAAGTTCAAGATGAGGAAGGATGGTTGCAGGATAGATTTGCGGAAGTTTGCCTTCAGCCAGCGGATGGTTGATTGTTGGAACAGGCTTCCATCGGTTGTTGTGGAAATGGATGGGCTGAATAAATTAAAGGAAGGATTAGACAAATTCTTGGAGGGTACAGATGGGTGAACTATGTAGGTGGGTGTTTTTTTTTTTTTTTTTTTTTTGGCTGATGTTATATAAGCTTGCTTTCTTGCATCATTTGCCATTACTACTACTATCAACAACGCTACAACATTTATTGTTACCTAATTTGTATATAATCCTTTATAAAAATGACATAATCGATTACTTCGATTATTGCCCATAATTCATTATTTCGATTGTGCCCATCATTAATTTAATGAGTTGAAAGAAAACAATAAAACCCCACCTTTTCTTAACATAAAATTTTGTTATCAGCCTTTTCTTAAAATATTGTAATTACAACTAATATACGTGTGTAAAATTTTTTGAATATATACTATATATATAGGTATGTATACTGTACACGTAAGAAAAATATTGTACACATAAAAAAACATTTCATACTGAATCTGTAACAACATTAAAATAATTAAATCACTATTTAAAAAAGTATATACATATTATGTGTAATATACAAAGGGTACTAGGAAAGTTTTGCAATACAGCTTTGTTTATTTAATTTTTTCAAAGTAATTTCCTCTACATTCAATACACCTCTCCATCCTCCGAAACCAATCTTTATACCAGTTCTGCCAAGTTTCACTAGGGAGTAAAGCACACTCGTTGTCCCAAGCCCATAGAAGGTCCTCATCACTGGAAAACCGCCTCCCTTTTAGCTTCATTTTCACATGCGGGAACAGTGCAAAGTCGCAGGGAGCAAGGTCTGGACTGTAGGGAGGGTGCTCGAGAAGTTTCAGTCCTGTCATTGTCAAATATTCGGTGCAGGCTTTGGCGCGGTGAGCTGGAGCAATATCGTGATGGAGGTACCAGGTGTCCATTCTTGACTTTGGCCGCAGGTTCTTCATAGATCCAATGACTTTAGGCAGGCATTGTTCAGTATACCACTTAGCTGTGACTGTCTTCTGCGTGTCCAAAACGACACGTTCCACAATTCCACTCGATTTGAAAAATACAGCTATCATTTTCTTCTTTACAGATCAGGATTTTCTGACAATTACGGGTGTGTCGTCATCATCAAAGACCCAAACTTTGTTTTGAGCCTTGGTCGGCAGATCGTAATAGTACAGCCAAGTCTCGTCACCTGTCACGATGTTGTTCACATACCGAGATTGTCCCTTATCAAACTTTTTTAACATCTCCCGGCACCAAGTCACACGTCGTGTCATCTGCTCTTCAGTTAGTTGATGCGGCACCCAGAGAGAACAAAGTTTCTTCAAGTGCAAATGATCTTGCAGAATCGAACGAATTGCTGGTGCATTTAGGCCCAAAGTATCCTCTATCTATTGGTAGGTCACTCGCCTGTTTTCGTCAAGCATTTTCCTCGCAGCAGTAACGTTTTCCTCCGTAACTGACGTTCGTGGCCTTCCCGGCCTCTCAGAATCCTCCAGAGTGAAATTTCCCCTTTGGAATTCTCTATACCACCTGAATATCGTTGTACGATGTGGACAATCATCATCTAGTGCAAGAGTCATTTCTTCTAAGCACTGGTCTATGGTTAAACCACACACGAAATTATACCGCAAAACTGTCCTTATCTCATTTCGTGACCACGATGCCATCGCAAGCACTTTACACTCTCACTACTAATGAATAACTGAGCCCATCGACTTGGCGCGGCGGCTACTATGCACGTATGAACATTTCTCAACATGCAGCAACAAGCAGCTTCCTGTGATTCATTGTTGCGTCATATTGCAAAACTTTCCTAGTATCCTTTGTATATGTAACGAAACAACATACCGTATTTGTCGGCTTATAAACGCCTTTTTTCCTTATAAACACCTTAAAAAATCGCCCTGCCTCTTAGAAGCTGAAAGTGGCAATACAGCACATGCGCAAAACCGAGAGTTAATGTATAGTAGTTAATTATGGTTGTTGTTGGAGTAAAGTGAATTCCAGTTATACATTTAAGCCCTAATTAATGACAGGCGCATCAAGAAGGCAAAATTATACTATTGGATTTAAGTTAAAAATACAGTAGTACAATATGCCAAAGAACACGGGAACAGAGCAGCAAAACGAAATTTCGGAGCAGCCAGTTACAGCCGTTAGATGTCAGCATCAATAAGCCATTCAAGAATAACATGCGGGAGCAATGGAATAAATGGATGATAGAGGGGGAACTATGACACGACGCCTAGGGAAAGGATGAAATGTCCATCAACAGCACACATGGGTGCTGAAGTCATGGCATGATGTTAAGACTGAAATTGTGGTAAAGTCCTTTAAAAAATGTGGTATAAGTAATGCAATGGATGGCACTGAAGATCATTTATTGTATGAGAGTTGTTATTATTTGGTTTTTAGGAGCATTAGCAACTAAGGCCATATTGCTCCGGGGATATGCGGTGGTCATTTCCTGACCTTTCCGCATCCTCCGTATTTGGTGGTCACGGACTCGAATTCCGGTCTGATCAAGAAGCGCGTGCTACGCACTGCTGCTCCTGCCCACTTGGCTACGGAGGCGCCTTGTATGAGAGTGACAGTGATACTAGCGAAGAGGATGATGATGTTGAGAATAATGATCAAGTCAGTAATAACAAAATAAGAGTAATAATCCTATACCTTTCTTTATTGGCTTTTGGGTTTTATTTTTATTGAATTTTATCATTGTAATATTTTTTCAAAAGTTTTTTTTTTCTTCTTAAATTTACCGTTCCAAAATTAGGATGCGTCTTCCACGCTGCAGCGTCTTATAAGTCGACAAATACAGTAAATAAATAAAGAAAGACAGAAACAAATATATATATATATATATATACAGTATTATGATCAAATTTCTATTTTACACACTAGATGTCACTAAACGAAGCCTTGAATTTCGACCGAAGACAAGAAATTAGATCAAACACATGTGCTACATAATTATGTAACAATACGGAAAGTAAATGGAACAGCAAAATTAATGCGGAGAACATGTGGTTCAGATTACAAAATTCAGACTTGTGCGTTTATGGCTGCAACAAAACAGCTGGTCGATGAATGTAGTGGGAGATCTATAAACTTTAGCTAGTATTTTATGCTTAAAAACGACATTACCAATGGACGAAAATTTATTGAATTTTCAATACGCAACTTGCTGATATTCAATACAAATGATACCATACCAGAGCTGTTGAAAGAAATTTTCGCTTTCCAGTTGTACGACTACAAACATTTTTATTTTATTTTATTTTGTGCGTATATATAGAGAATGAAACATTTTCACAGTACTATCTTGAACTGAATTATTCTCACAGCATCCTTCTTTAGATCACAATTAGAAAAATTATCTTAATTTATCTCTAATTAGAAAAATCTCTAACTAAAATTATCTCTAATTAGAAAAATTATATCTAAATGTAATACCACTCAAACAAAGCTTCAAACGCACAGATATTAAGTACAGCAAAAATTTTAAAATAATAATAAATAAATAAGAAAACTGTCCACTGCTGTAACTGTGCGTGTTAAGCGCCAAGACATGAGGCGCCAGTACACAGGGGACGTGAGCATGCCAAAAACAAGGCACGAGGAACAAGGAGGTATATCGCAAAAACACTTGGATCGGTGATTTCACCAATCTGGAACACAAATTTTGTCACTTCAGTATCCAAAGAGAATCGACCAACGAGCCATAAAGGCTTTAGACCCCTAATCATCGGTGCGCCTTCCTTGAAATCTTTGAAAAGTTAATTCTACCCAATACCAGCGTACTGCTTTTACCACAAACCACCTAACGGGAAATTATGTCAGTAAAAACTTGCTATTTTATAATTTATAAAAAAGACTAATAAATTCTTTCAACCGACCCCTTACCCAATAAAAAAGGAAAAGCAAAAGTAAATTTTATCTAGTAGTTGTTATTTTACAAACTTCAAACAATTTTTTTAAATAACTTGAGAAAGTTTAAATATAGATTAATTCCAATTACTTTGTTTCAGGAATTGGATTTGGCTTCATATACCTTCCAGCAATTGTAAGTGTTGGCTACTATTTTTCCAGTAAGAGAGCCTTTGCAACTGGCGTGTCCGTCTGCGGATCGGGAGTTGGAGCCTTTGTTTTCGCCCCTGTGTGTGAGAAGCTTCTGGATTTGTACGACTGGAGAGGTGCTTTGGTTCTCTTGGCGGGTATATGCCTTAATTGTGTGGTGTTCGGATCACTTATGCGACCACTGGAAATGACCTGTCATTGTGGAAGTGATAATCCCTCCTCAGTTACAGATCCGAATAAACTTTTCGAAAGCTCTGTCGATCACAGAAAGGAGGATAAAAAAGGTATGGCTAACACTGAACCTGGAGTGAATTCATGTTTATGGCTGGATCAGTTTTATAAATCTGATGTGGTCGTCGTAGCTATGGACGGGTTGGATAGGCAAAGTGATGGAAAGCAGAAGATTGAGGAAGAAGATGAGGAGGGAGGGGAAGAAGTTAAGACTTCGCTATCGAACAATGAATTGTCAACTAAGGCTCCCACCGAACTTGGTCATTCCAACTTGGTGCGACGAAAAATTTCTTGTACGTTTTGTAAATCCACGAAATGTAGCATGCACAATAACATCCATCACACTGGGTTATTTCATCACACAGCACAATCTAGTGGTGATAATTTAACGATGGCCCACCAATTAAGCAAGGTATGTCGACGTTCTATCTATGAGTACCGAAGAAGATCAACAGGAAAGCGGGATTTCCGACCTCTGTACAGGAAGGATATATTTTACAGCGGAAGCATTAATCACCTTCCAGAGTCTAGACAGTCCCAGAAGGAAATGTTGTCATCTTTTCAAGCCTTGCGAAAAGAGTTTGCAAAAACGAAGCAAGTTGAAAGACACAGATGTCCATCATGGTTAAGATTACCCGACAGCATGACCGACACTCTAAAGGAAATGCTAGATTTTTCTCTCTTAAAGAATAAAGTATTTCTCTTAATATGCATTTCCAATGTGATTGGAATGATTGGCTTCTATGTCCCTTATGTCTATATTACGGAAAGCAGTATAATGAAGGGGATTTCCAGAGAAGAGTCTGCCTTTCTTCTGTCTGCGATTGGCATTTCGAACACTGCAGGCAGGGTCGTATTCGGTTGGATATCCGACAAGCAGTGCGTAAGTTCCCTACACATGAATAATGTGTGCGTCACTCTGTGTGGAATTTGCGTCTTAGCCATCCCACTATGCCACTCCTTCATCACTATCACCATAACCTGCACCCTCTTTGGACTCTTCGTCTGTAAGTCAACAGTTTTATCTTTACTACTATATGCAGGAAAATATTATTGTTTATATATATAATACGTTAAGTGGTATGTAATGTCAATATAATTTAAAATCCCTTTCTAATCTGGTTCCGGGCGAAAGGGTGAACAAAACTTAAGGTGTAGCAGTTTTCACACTTATCCTTTGCAAATTGAACAAAATTGTGCGCATACTTTGATCACGTAACTGATCGAAATGAGCACATGCGTGTGTTGTGCTCACATGCAAATATGTAGATGTGGACGTTTTAAATAGAGTGGCCTGACCGTGTGTCACTAAATTTGACTATGACAAATGCCAAGCACGTCTCAGCAGTGCTTAGCATTTGTCACACTTTCATGGTCCAATGGCACAGAGATACCAAATGGGTTCTCTGAGGTGATGGGTGTTCTGCAGGGTGGAAGCGGGCCAGTCGCAGACGGAGTTAGCAAATTTCCTGAATGTTCGCTCAAATGTGATATTTTCATTATGTAAACAGTTCCAGGAGACGGAAAAGGTATCTCGCTGAGAGACACAGGGTTGAATATAATTAGGAAATTACGTTACGTGGTGATTTTCTATGAAATTTTTCTCTCTAAATAACCACTCCTATACCACATGGGTTTTTTAAAAGTTGTAATAAAACTTTTAAAAAACCCATGAGGTGTAAGAGTGGTTATCTAAAGAGAAAAATTTCATGTATAGGGCCGATCAAGGATCAAAACTCGCGAAGATGAGCAATATCTGACCTCAATTACCAGACAGAGATATGAAACTCCGATAAATCTCTTCCGAATTTGTAGCGGCCTCAGGAGTGAATATCTCAGGTTGAACTGTATATTGTATCTCCTAGGCTGCGGGAGAGAGAGGAAGGAAGCATACCCAGAGAAGTCTGAAGATGAGCTATTATTTGGGTTGCTGTCCCCTCCTGTTTCAACTGAAGTAAGCATGTCAATTTGACTAAAGAACCCAATATGATGTTCACAAATGAGTCCTGATTCAGTCTACATCCCAACTTTCAAGGTATTCCAATCAGGGAAACATTAAGGAACATTAAGGGGCCGCTACGAAGGAGATCGTCTGATTATCTGAGCAGGCATAATGTGCAAAAGAAGAACTGCAACCAATCTGAAATGCAGGAACGATATCCTTGAACATCACAGCACCATTTTTAGTATTACAATCGGGCTCCAGTTCCTTATAAGGGAAGTGTTCATATAGCATGACTGGTAGACTTTTCAGAGTGAGGATATTTACCAAATGGAGTTGATCTCAGAAATCTCCAGACCAGAATCCCAGTGAGTATGTACGAGACGCCGCGGAGGAGATACATTTGGAGTCTCCAACCATACCCCAGAACATTACACGAATTACAAATTGTTCTCTTAGAAGAGTGCATTTTAGCATCATGCACCTTAATAGCATGTCAATCTAGTCTGAGTGTTTTCTGACTGTCGGAGATAATCATAGCTCGTATTAAGGTCTACAGACGTCTTTGCTAGATATTCATTTTCAGGCACCCATGAGCTAATTTGCATATTGCACAAATTTCTTGCTTTACTCAAATCTTCACACACGGTACTTTTGCGTGAAAACATCAAGTACCACTATAACAAATTCCACTGACTTGTATCAGTTATTTTGAAAACTTCTGGTCATTATACCTCAACTTTTTTTCAAGAATGTGCTAATTAAATGTCATGTTTCTTGTTTTTTTAAGGTATATAGGTTTTTCTTTATTTCTATATATTTTCTTTATATGTAGGTGTTTCTTTATATGTAGTAATTTGGTACATCTAAACTAAAGGTCAGTGGTTCCTTTTCTTATATATATATATATATATTACTTTATAAACCACTGACCTTTAGTTTAGATGTACAAAATTTTAAATTAATTTAATAAAAATGTATGCCGAACGTGCACTAAATTGTCTGGCTAATCGATATACTTTGTGCTTTCATAAATCAATGTGATGTTGTGGCTTCTTGATAAGATAATATGTACTTTGGGTTTATAATTATTTATTTATTTATACTATTTATATATTTTCTATATTATTATTTGTAATTCATTTAATCTCATATTATTACATTAATTTTTACTTAACTCACTGCCCTCGTGGCTAGCACAGTTGGAAGGATCGCCGTCCTCCCCACACTTGTTGGGGGAAACCCGCGTTTGAATCCCATCGATGATGTAGGTAATTTTATGGTCCTTTTCACAACGTGGCTGAGTTAGTTGGTATCAGCCGAGGGTAGCATAGCTTTTCTCCCGGAAACTCGGATTTTTTCCAGCATACAGAAAATCGACCTCAGAACACACGAAATTTAGAGACAGTATATAAGGCGCAATATGGCCTTAGTCGCTGATGCTCCTAAAACCCTATTACAACAACAACAAAATTCACTGCGCATTATATTCAAAGAAGCCATTATTATTTAAAAATTGTTTACTTAACTTACTATTCTTTAAAAGTGTATTTTATATGACACTTTATAGATATTTTAGATATACACTGAGTGTTCATGAATTATGACTACCTACCTAATACCGTGTTGGGACACCGTTAGCACTGACAACAGCCGCTATTTGCCTCGGCATTGGCTCCACTAGATATCTGAAGACGTCCATAGGGATCTAGAGCCATACTGCCTGCAAAAGCTTTCCACACTGTCGGAAAAGAAGGCTGCGTGTCCATACGCCTCACTTCACATTCCAAAACATCCCACAAGTATTCAAATGGATTGGGGTAAGGCGAATTTGGAGGCCAATCAAGATGTGTGATATCTTCGCTGTGTTCCTCAAACCACTTGTGCACAGTGCGGGCCCGATGACACGCGCATTATCGTCTTGGATGATCCTGTTTCTGTTCGGAAAAAAATGCAATATGGTAGAGTGCACATGGTCTTCTAAGTGCAACAAGTAGACCTCACCAGCGAAACCAGTATGCATCAGGGGTCCTACTTCTTTCCAGCAAAACGTGCCTCGTATTAAGCAACCACCATCATCTGCCTGGATAGTGGGCACCAATCACGATGCGTCCGTGGACTCGTGTTGCTTGCGCCATGCACGAAGGCGTCCATCGGCGTGTTGCATCAAGTATTTGGACTCATCAAACCAGCAAACTCGTTTCCAGACATCCAGTGTCCAACCATTGTGTTGTTAACACAACAGCATTCGCCGTGGACGATGATCAGCGGTGAGGAGAGGGTGTCCCTTGGGTTATCTGCTGTGAAACCCTATACGTTAGAGTGTGCGGCATATCGTCATTTAGCATATTGTTCTTGCATTACCTATTTTTTACTGCAATATCAGCTGTCGCACAGCGACCTGCCGTTGAGCCCTTACAACGCGCTGCATTCTTCGCTTAATCACAAACATGCACCTTGCGTAATGCTTTACAGTTCCGTCGGCGGTAGGTGGTTTGACCTGTTCGACACCATTCTTTGTACATCTTAACTACAGTGGGTTGTGAGCAAACAACAAGACATGACGTTTCTGATATAGAAGCACCATCTGTGCGGTAGCACAGTGGTATCGTCACCGTCCTTCGCACACCGGGTGGAAAAGGCCTGGGTTCGAATCCTCTCGATGACGCCAGGAATTTTAATGGGCTTTTTTTCACTCAGTGGCTGAGTTAATCGGTCTCAGGCGTAGATAGCAAGGTTTTTCCCCCCAGAATCTGGGGTTTTTCGTCCAGCAAATCAGACAAATCGACCATAGAACTCACGCAATTAACAGACATAAGACACACAGCACGACATATGAATTTAATTATTCGGGTGGCCTAATATAATAGTTTTTTAGTTGATATAGAAGCACCGTGGCTGATCGGTCTCAGGCGTAGATATCAAAGTCCCCCTCCCCCCATAAACTGGGTTTTTCGTTCAGCAAACAGACAAATCGACCATAGAACACACGCAATTAACAGACATAAGACATAGCACGGCAGATGAATTTAATTATTCGGGTGGCCTAAATATAATAGTTTTTTTTTGATATAGAAGCACCGGACCCATGAGCTCCCATAATCATGCCCTTTTGGAATTCCGTGATATCTTTACTACGTCCCATGACTGCTACTTTATCACTTTGACTTGCACGACCAGCTGCAATTTACCACTGCTCTAGAGCAGTGGTCTCCAAACTTTTTTGGTTGCGCACCCTTATTTTACTTAAAAGGACTAGCGCGCACCCTGGGGGGGAAAATTAAATATATAAGTTTAATATATATTTTTTATTTATAAATCATTTATATGAAATGCATTATATCTAAAATCACATATAATTTTAAAAGATCACAAATAAAAAAATACAAAACAAGATTAAACGAAGTTCAAGTACAAAATGATAAGAAATCATTAATGTAACAAGTGTAGTAAATGTAATGCAATACTATTTGTTTATTTATAAATAATTTACATGGTATGCATTATATCTAGATTTTATTATCTAGATATAATCTAGATATTATCTAGATTTTATTATCTAGATATAATATATTATACCTAGATTATATATGAGTGTGGAAAACAACCCTCACGATTTTATTGAGGATTATCTCGCGCACCCCATGGATCATCTCGCGCACCTCACTTTGGAGACCACTGTTCTAGAGTACGAAACTGTTCGGTTTTTATACTGCGAGCTATGCGGCTAATCTACTGATGAAATGGTCAGAATTCAGTGATCACCGAGTGTATATATACTGTATATATATATATAATGCAAATTTATCATACCGCTAATGACAAGACTGAACTTTAGCTTTTAAAGACATTAGTTGGCAAAACACAGATGTATAGCGTTTTTATTTACTTTTAAAACCAGTGACGTACCGCTTTCGAGGTATTGTATACCATTTCGTGTTTTTCGTTTCTGGTGTTACAATGTAATTTATCGATGGAGTGAGAAAGCGTTTATTGATGTTTATAATACTGTTTGTGTGAAGCGTTGATATCGTGGGAACCTGACTTACAGTAATGTATTCAATATCGTGAACACGGACATATTGATATCCTTATGTTAAGTTAAGTATATATTAATCGCTAAGGCTATGAGGCATTAGTGTAGTGTGTCTGTAACTGCGTTTATTCTTTGTTCCGCTTGCTGGACGAAAAATCCCGGTTTCCTGGAGAAAAAACCCTACAACACTTGCTCAGACAACCAAATTGTGAAAAAATCCATAAAATTTCCTCGTGTCACTGACCAGATTCGAACGGGACTATAACCACTGTGCTACACGCAAGGGCTCCATATTTTCGTTTGCTTTTATGAAAGTTTTTAAAATAAAATTCACATGAGCAGACGTTAAGCGAGACTTTCCTGTGCTATAGTTTGTTCTTTACTCGTGGCTGAGTGACTAGATCTCATTGAAAAGTCACAGAACTAAATGTGCAGCGTTATCCATGAGTAGTCAAACCCATATGACTGAAAAGCTCAGGACAGGTGTTATTGGAACCAGTTTTGACGACTGAACATCAGACAGTAAAAAAAAAAAAAAATCGAGAGGAGTCAAAATCGAATATCTTAAATCGATTTATTCGCATAGTCAATCTCCAATTAGGTTA
Organism: Mastigoproctus giganteus; assembly: GCF_048544385.1. Lineage (NCBI taxonomy): Eukaryota > Metazoa > Arthropoda > Arachnida > Uropygi > Thelyphonidae > Mastigoproctus > Mastigoproctus giganteus. Next base: position 44,855,053 of record NC_143578.1, on the reverse strand, counting down.
GTCGCAAAGTTAATTAACAACAGGGGCATCCAAATAAAAACCCACAGGATTATGCAGACCCTTTGGACATATCGATTTAAACAACATTGGCTTTATCTAACCACTGCGCAACAAGAAGAAATCTGTGTTGAGAGTTATTAAAAGAAGTGAACTGATTTGGTGTGTCAAATGATGTACGAGTCACAGTTTCACAAAGGCTGCGTAATTATGGGGAAGTCAAGAATATAGGTGTGCAACTGCTGGTACCGCACAGGGAGCCATTTTTAGAGAGCGAGGTGATAATCCCGATGTTCCAACCATTGAGAAAACCATCTTCAAGAAATGGCTTAATGAAAAGTAAGTAGAGCATAAGAGATAATGACTGCGTAGTTTTCAAGTATCGAAGGGGGCTTACCTCACATTATTTATTTTCACTACTTTCACAGAATTGTATCAAAAAAAAAAAAAAGAACTGTGTCATATTAGGATTACTCGAGAATAACCTCATCCTCCCATGTGTATTACATTTCATGAATTGCATAGGTCCTGTGGTCGGTTTGTCTATTTTGCTAGACGAAAACCCTGTTTCCGAGAGAAAAAAATCTTGCAATCCTCGCCTTAGACCGACTAACTCAGCCATGTTGCGAAAAAAGGCCCATAAAAATTCCTCACTTCACTGGCCGAATTCAAAACCAGGCCTTTTCCAGCCGGTGCAGGGAAAGACGGTGATTATAATCATTGTGCTACCGGCGAGGACAGACTAAATTGTACAAAAAAACTATCTTATTAGGTACACTCGAGAATTACCTCATCTAACTGTGTATTGTGTATATAAATGTAAATTTGCTGCGTTATCTTCTTTTCTTGGACGAAAACCCGAGTTTTCGGGGATGGGGAGGGAAACCCTTGCTATCATCGCCTGAAACCGACTAACTCAGCTGAGTAAATTGTACAGTAGATTGAAGAAGGTACGTTAATACATTCTAGAAACGTGGCAAATTAAGAAGTAACGACATTAGGTGAATTTCTAACAGTAGCAGCTACAAGCAATTTAGAGCCCTGGAAATTATACATTCTAGCGTGCTCTTTATTCTGCGGCAAGCATTTCTATAAAAATAATAAAGAAATATCTCTCGGATTCATTAGATTTCCACAGATTTCGAGTAGGCTGAAAGCCTTTCCCGAGTGTTTATAAGGAAAAGTATGCAAGCTGCTCGAAAGATAGATTGCAGAGTTCCAGGTTATAACATTACTTCCATAACAGCGACACAGTTCAAAAATTTCAACCGAAAAGCTGGAGAACTTCAACGATTCAATAAAAACCACTGCTAGCCACAAATTTCCCACTATGTAGATGGCCTTTGACGAAATCGCGTGCGAAAGCAAAAAACAAATCAAGATTCGCATTCAGTTACAATTTACAGTCTACTGTAGTATGTATATAAAAATGACCTACTAAAATGAAAAGCCTCCAACTCAACTGTCAAATGGACAAGAAATGCCCTCGTGGGTAGTACAGTTGGTACAATCGCCGTTCACCTCACAGAGCGTGGAAAAGACCAGAGTTCGAGTCCCGTCGATGACGTGAGCAATTTTTATCGGCTTTTTTCACAACGTGGCTGAATTAGTCGGTCTCAGGCGAGGGTAGCATTGCTTTTTAATGCCGGAAACCCGGATTTTTCGTTCAGCAAACAGAAAATCGACCACAGAACTGATGCAATTTACATACAATATACATGAGCAATATAGCCTAAGTCCCTACAACAGGATAAGAAATCGTCATGATTTTTCAAATAAATTCTTTTTAATTAATTATAAATATTAAGCCATAATTAGATCATAAATTAAAATAGGAAACGTTATACAGGGTGTTTCAGTTAAACGTTTCAGAACTTCTAAGAGGGGTAGGGTACATCCTGACAACTCGAAATCATATAGCAATGTGGGGTCGGAAATGCTTTCCTGAAGCGGTGTTGTACACAGAAGCACCATAAAAAGAAAAGAGACCGTAAGTGAGAAATCGTTTTAATAATACATGAAAAGAAGCAAAAGGTACATGGATTAAAGTAAGTGTTCGAAGTTTCTTCCACGGGCTACAATGCACGCCTCACATCTCCGACGCATGGACATCCGAACATTCTGGAATACTCCAGGCGAATTTCTTCGGCAGCTACTGCGATTCTTGCAACCAGCTCCTCAGCATTGTCAACAGGGGTGTCATAAACTAGCGATTTCATATGACCCCAGAAATAAAAATCAAGACATGACAGGTCGGGTGACCGAGCAGGCCAACGCACGGGACCACCACGTCCGATCCACTGTTGACCAAATGTGACATCCAGGTAGTTACGAACATCTCCGCTATAATGGGCAGGGGCTCCATCGTGTTGGAACCACATTGTCTGTTGCGTCGATGCAGAAATCTGTTCATCTCTCAAAAGTTGTGGCAATACTTGCTGCAGAAAGATCAAGTAGATAGGTCCGGTTAGACGACACGGTAACAGGTAAGGTCCGATGAGGTGATCTCCCATAATACCGGCCCATACATTGACCGAAAATCGAATGTGTGCTGCACGACGTCGTATTGCATGCGGGTTCTCGACCGCCCAGATATGGTCGTTATGCGTGTTGAAAATTCCTTCCCTTGTGAAGGATGCCTCATCGGAAAACAACACTTCAGCAGGAAAAAGGGGATTTGTAGCACATTTTCCAAGGTACCACTGTGCGAAAGCAATACGAGGTTGAAGAAACTTCGAACACTTACTTTAATCCATGTACCTTTTGCTTCTTTTCAAGTATTATTAAAACGATTTCTCACTTACGGTCTCTTTTCTTTTTATGGTGCTTCTGTGTACAACACCGCTTCAGGAAAGCATTTCCGACCCCACATTGCTATATGATTTCGAGTTGTCAGGATGTACCCTACCCCTCTTAGAAGTTCTGAAACGTTTAACTGAAACACCCTGTATAAACAATTAGCAGAAAAATGTCAAACTGAATATTTATTCGAAATGTTTACAAGTACCACTGGAAACGAATGGCGTTATGGGAATAAGTTAAAGTAAACGATGTGCTTATTCAACAAGTGCCCCAGCGAAAAATAGCAGCAGTAATAAGGTTTCTTTAATGCAGGAACATTCAAACAAGATACAAAATCACTGCGGCATGAATATTTACGCAACACTGACGCAGTGCGAAAATTCAAATTTAAAAGAACGATCTCGGGGAATAGAATCGAGCATCTGTTCCATGTATTGTAGGTAGAACTTTAAAAAAAAGAAAAGAAATAATTTCTGCGCATGTCTTTCTTTTAAAAAAAGTCGTACTTGATGAAGCGACAATCGTAGCAATCGATAAAGCATTTAAATGAAGTAGTCGCGGTTGTGAAAATAAAATACCGCTTCGTGAGCCAAAAGATAATGATCATTTTACGGTATCGAATATCATAGTATACTGCAGCGACAGGTAGGCGATAGGCTCTTGACAACAAGATTGGTGGTTTTGTTTCTCATTTGTTGATAAAAGACATCTTGCAATATAAGCGATAATTATTGGAAAATGATAAATAAATTAGCCCACTTAGCAGCTTTGTTTAAAAAAAAAAATCAATATATACGTACATCAAGATACAAAATGTCAGAAATAAATTCTTTTTTTTTTTTTCAGCAATAACTCCTTTACGATTTAAAATACATGAAGGAAAAATTAATGCTTCAAAAAAGACTCGCGTGGATAACACAGTTCGTACAGTTTCTGGCAGTATAATCACCGTTCTTCTAAGACGAATCAAGTTTCCACGTGGAAAAGACCCGAGTGCGAATCCCATCAATGACGTGAAGAATTTTTATGGGAATTCTTCACAAGGTGGCTGAGTTAGTCGAGCTGAGGGGAGGGTAGCATGGTTTTTTTACAAAAAAAAAAAGCGAGCAAATCGACCACAGAACACGCGCAAATTAGAAATAATACTCGTACACTCCCGTCTAAATTTTTTTGGAATCACAGCATATGACAACAGTTTTCGTTAACGTTTTTGATATTAGCTATGACAACGTGAGGTTTAATATATATATATATATATATATATATATATATATATATATATATATATATAAAAAATACAAACTATTTTAAGATTTTTTAATTAAGTCATTGAAAAATTTACAGCAAAGATATTGAAATGATTAATATTAACGACTATACTGCTTTTTCATCAAAATATTCTCCACGAGATTTTATTCCTGCCTTATACATTCTGGTGATTAATTTTATATAATAGTAGTGTCCTGACTGATATTATTTCAAGCGATCTGCAAGGTTTCCCATAAATTTGTGAAGATGGACAGACTTCACAGACTTGACGGTCTAGATCAGTGGTGCCCAACCTACGGCCCGCGAATAATTTTTATACGGCCCGCTCGGAAAGTGAACTAAAACAGCATTTTCGAGTCGCGACACTGCTTATACAGGCAAGTCATACGTACGCTAAATACAGTTATGTACATGTACGTATTAATCTTTTCATATTGTGAAATTCTACTATTTTGAATTGTTATTAATTTGTATTGAAATAAAAAAATTATCCTTAAAAATTTTCTGAAGGAGAAAAGTCGGTTTGGAGTGTCGTGTTTTTAATTAAAGGTGGACTGAAGAAAACAACAAAACATACTTAAAACGTAGCAGTCAAGAAATGTATCTGCTGTTAGTGCCAGTTATCAAGTTGCACATTTGATCGCTTTTGAAAGTAAACCGTTCAGTGATGGCGAATTTGTTAAACGTTGTTTGTTAAAAGCTGTGGAATAAATTTGTCCTGAGAAACGAATAATGATACAAGACATTAGTTTGTCTCGACAAACAATTAAGCGAAGAGAAGAAGATATTGGAAAGAATTTGTTCTAACAACTTTTGGAAAGCATAAAATAAATGAATTTTTTTTTTTTTTTTTTTTAGTATGCCACTGGATGACAGTATTGATGTAAATGACAGCCCAACTCCTTACCTTCATGTGAACTAATGATAATTTTGTACCAGTTGAAGATTTAGCTGATCTGCAGAGTATGCACAGAACAACTACAAATAAAAATCGTTTTGAAAATTTTTGCCAGGGACAAAAAATTAGGATTAAATATTAAAACTCTGGTAGGAGTCACAACTGAAAGTGCAAAAATACGATTGGTAAAAACATTGGGCGTATAGGTAGAATAACCAAGAAGATATTGGAGCTGAACCTCAAGATTGGAGTTCATTGCTTTTTGCATCAAGAAGCTCTGTATGGAAATGTACTGTAAGATCTGAAAATCTTACAAAAATAAAATATATTTTTTTGACTTCTGAAGTTAGTTTTCCTTTTTGGATTCTTGCCGTTGGGAGAAATGTTAATAGCGTCAGTTCAATAAACAAGAATTATCCAGTAAGGATTGTAAAACTTAAAAGGTAGGAAGAACGAAAAACAGAAAATTAGCTTTACATCCGTCAAAAACAGAAAACTGACGGAAAATACTATAGCAAGCCCAGCAGGTGGTACGGCGCAACAAGTTTATGAGGGGTCACGCACCGGAAACGCATACGGCAAAACGCACACTAGTTTCTAAAAATAGATGCTATAGTAGCTAGTGTCACAATTTGTGGTTTTTCTGAAGTGCTATAGAGACAAGCTGTGATGACACAGGAGGAGGTGTTTTGATGCATTCGGCCTACATGAAAGAGCTCAACGGATGTTAACAGGTAGGAAATAAAAAAGGAGAGGGGTATTGTGAATCACGTGCCACTAGGCTGGCTGACCTGCCAACAAATGAAAGGATAAAAATGAATATAGGAAAGAGGTGATTGGAAGAAACCCACTGTGGGGAGGCGTGGAAAATTCAGGAGTAAGAGATTGTTTTTGGTCGGGTGAGTGGGAGAAGAAGTGCGGAGGACAGGAAGAAGAGAGTGGGTCAGTGTCAGTGAGTTGGGCAGTAAGAGGGAGAGAGTGTCAGTGAGTTGGGCAGGAAGAAAAGAGTGAGAGAGTGTCAGTGAGTTGGGCAGTAAGATGAGAGTGGGTCAGTGTCAGTGAGTTGGGCAGTAAGATGAGAGTTGGAGAAGAAAAGAAAGGAATGAGTTTTTTTAGATAGAGTAGCCGGTGGAGAAAAGTGGCTAAGTTCTAATGTGTAGTGAGTATGAGGGGTAGATAAGCTTTAAGTGAACAGTTAAGTCAGTGATCTAATAAGTAGTGAGAGAAGCAGTCGAGTAAGTGGGAAGATGAAGTTGGAGCGCCGAAGTCGGTCAGACAGTCAGTCAAAGTAGACTGAGTTTCGAAGTGAGAGACGAACACGTGCCATAGAAAAGAGGGAAAATTTTTCAAGATCCTTAAAGCAGATGAGAAGGAGTCAACTCCATTATGAAGGAACGAGATTGCCTGATATTCTGAGAGCAAGTACGCTGGAGCTGATGAAATCCGAAGCCGGACAAAAAGAGTACAGCCATTCTGATCAGATGAAATTAATGCGTCCATAAAGAAATACAAAGGTACCCAGGAAGGAATCCAGCATCTTATGTCGAACGCCCCCAGTGATTGTGAGATGCGACCCAGATAGAAAGGATCCCCTACTCGCTTAGAGAAGGATGTACCGTGAAGTCTGCCAAGTTATGTCAGTAAGTGATTAGTTTGTTTAAGTACTCTCACCATCACATCGATTATAGACACTTGATAACCAATTTATCAGAACTTTTGATTGAACACATATGTATAAGTAATACTATATTATAATGAATAAGTTAGTGAATGTTATGAACTGAAGGACATTACCCAGGGCAAGTCAATATATATAAATAAATTTTGGAAGGGAATAGATATAAAATTTTTGAAGTGATTGATACTTGTTAATATTTGGTTAAATAAGTGAATGACTAAGTATGAATTTTGGAAGGGGATAGACGGATGTCAGTAACCCCCGAATGTGCAAGTAGTTAATTGTAGAAATTTGATAGTATTGATTACCTAGATTAGAGAAGGTTGTAGGCTATAATCTGTTAGAAACCAGAGTAATGATTTATACTGAAATTAAGAGTATCGGAGCTTTATCAATTTGGAGTAGGAATTGTTTTGTAATGAAAGGAGAATGTTAATAGATTCTTTTGAAAGTCAATTGAACTCAGGAGTAAGGAAGTAAAAACATTTTGTAGTTTAAAAGAAGAGATAGTTGTTTATGATTTATGTAAAGGAAATAGCCCTCCTTGAGTTTGCTCAATAGGCAAATTACTTTGCTCATTTACATTCTGTTATAAGAAGATGAAATTAAATCTATTTGGTCATGAGTTTAATAAATTTCTTTTGTTTGATGTATCTATGTAAAGGTGTCCAATAAACTGTATTTTTATTATACAACATTTGTGTGTCTCTTTGTTATTCTGAGAAAAAACCTATCCAAAGGGAATTAAACTCATCAAGGAGATTTTCCCCTAGAACTTGGAATTTTCTGAAGTAAAATAGTCAGATGCGCAAGTGGGGAGTTATTATAAAGGGGAGTTGTTAATAGGGGAATAAAATATAAATAATATATAAAATAACATTTTCTAAATCCCCCCCCCCCCCCGCACAGTACGAGGGGTTTCCGAAAAGTAAGGTAACACATTTTCCCTCTCGATGATGTTTAATAATACGAAGTTGAAATTACACACCAAGAAATAAATGAACATGCACTACTTCTCCACAAAGTCTCCAGTTTTATTGATGCACTTGTCCCAACGATGGATCAGTTTATCAATACCAGTACTGAAGAAGTTCGTGCCCACACGCAGTAACCAACATCGCACCGCCCGATGAACTTCCTCATCTGTGGTGAAATGCTTTCCTGAAAGGTGTTTTTTCAGAGGGCTGAACAAATGGAAGTCTGAAGGTGCTAAGTCTGGGCTGTAGGGAGGAGACAGAGTTTTCCAACGATTACGGCGCAACCACTTACGAGTGGTGTGGGTAGTGTGTGGAGTTGCGTTGTCGTGCAACAAAATCACGCCGCTTGTCAAGAGTCCTGGTCGTTTGCGTCGAATGTTGGCTTTCAGTTTTTCCAACGTTTCACAGTAAAGCTGTGCATTGATTGTTCCTCCCTTCGGCAATAAATCCACCAACAGAACGCCTTGACGATCCCAGAACACTGTGGCAATGACTTTGCGAAGAAACAACCAACACCTAATGAACTTATACGCTATGATTTGTACACAGTAAAACCAAAAGTTAATACACAACCAATTATTAAGTGGAGCCCGTACTGTAAAGTGTTAAGTTTAACAAAGTCTTTATTTTAAATACACGTATGCTGTTGGGTAACCTTTACTGCCCTCCTAGCATATGAATGCAACGTAGAGGCCAATGTAACCTATTTGTTTATTGAATAAATAATAATAATTAACCAATTCCTAAAGTTTTCACTGATCCAGTCTTGATTTCTAAAATACGAATAATGGTTAATTATTTTTCCTATACAATCGACTGTCAAATTAGCTATTTATTTATTTCAGAATCTGTGTGACTTTTTTGTTTTATTTCTTACAGCTGCGTATATTTGCTTAACATCTGTTATTTTAGTGGATTTGTTGGGACTCGAGAAGCTAACTAATGCCTTCGGCTTGTTGAGTTTATTCCGTGGAGCCTCAAGTATGGTTGGACCACCTCTGGCTGGTAAGCTGCAATTGATCATAGATATCCTTTTCATAAAGTATTTTTTTAATCTTCAAAATATAAAAAATATTTTTTTCATGAAGTATCTTTTATAATCAGCACAAAAATATCATTTTTATAATCAGCATAAAAATATGAGATTAGGGGATGTTCGAAACAGAAAGAATTTTTTTCCCATTATCCATTTATACCTTTTACACTTGAAGTAGTTGGTTTAGAAAATTTCAGTCATGATTTATTTATTATATATTTTAGTTAAGTGAGGTGGCCATATCCAGAATTTTTGTTGTAATTTTGGCCACCCTACTAAATCAAGGACTGTCCAGTCCCAATCCGAGCAAAAAAACCTTCAGGTTCAAATGGATCATATCGGCTTCGTTTAATTACATAAATACTTTATTGCATAAAGGACATTGCTTAGAATCCTAAATTAAACAAGGGTGCCAATGTTCCAGTATTAAGCTCCATGCCCTTTCAAATGACTTACAAACAATTTTCAAATGTTGTTAGTCTCACCTAAGATTAGATCCTCCTTGTTTTCCTGTTCTGCCCCCACAAACATGAAGACTGGATCCGCTTGGAAAGCTCTCATCGAACTGAATTCTATCCAAAGTTCTTCCCCACATTGCCTATAAGAATGAAGTGGAGAGACGTGCATTTCATTGCAAAATTTATTTTCATTACTTATGTCAGTGACATGCAGCTACATTTGTATGGTATTATTCAACTGGTAACAAAACTGAAATTTTTTCACTTAACTTTGTTCTAACTGAAAGGTTTTTTTTTTTTTTTACATTAACACAATATTTTACAGTAACACACACAGTGTGCTCTGAATAATACATTCCTCATCAAGAATGTATTATTCAGATCTGATCAGGAATGTATTACTCAGAGCACACGAGTCCAAATAAGGCTCCTGCGAAGTTTGATAATTCATTAGGTATTTTTCATTTTACTGTTAATATTTTTCGCTGAACTGGCTTGTCTCTTTCTCTCTCGTCTCTCTTTGGTTTTTCAAGCGGTGTTTCAAATATATTATAACAAGGAGGAAAACAACAGGCAGATCAAAATCACCCACTAAGCTTCTCTTTGCTCACCCACCCCATAGTGTGAGTAGGCCTAGTGTAGACCTTGAACCGCCCTTGCTTTTTCCTTACTGTAGCTGTAAATCTTGAAATCAGTTGATGCTCGTCTGAAGAGGTCTGGATCGAAATCCTGTTGGATACTGGCCAAAAAAATAACATTTTGAATAATATTAAGTGTGCGGTGCGACATGGATTCTATAAGGTGTTTTAGTGCGTTTGGTCTAATTCTAACTGTTCTTCAGGCGAAATATCGCGTAGCTGCGACAAAGTTGAAGGAAGAGGATTTTGTTGCCGAATAGCTCTCTTCAGTATATCCCACACATTCTCAATAGGATACAGATCAGGTAAATGTGGGGCCGGAGTAGATGGCAGAAATCCGTGTCATGTTCTCCGAACCATTCTTGCACGATCGATGCGCTGTGCACTGTCGTCCATAAAGTGGTCATCACCTTCGGGATAAAGTTTTTGTACTGATAGTAGCCTACTATCAGTACAAAACAAAGTGTATCGTGATTCGTCTGACCACATGACTTTCTTCCATTGTTCCACATAATCACGACGTTCTTCGGCAAGCAGATTTTTCTTTTTTTTCTCTGAAACAAGTGGCTTCCAAATAGGCAGGTGACCAATACCCAATTTCTTCAATTTCCTGCGGATGTTACGGCTTGAAATAGGCAGTTCTGGGTTTGCTTGAATTTAGCTGTTATTTTCCTCACACTGGATATTCTATTTTTCCGTACAATCCTCCTTAGAGCACGCCAGCTTCACTCTTGAAGTATTGTTTTTCTGCCACATTTACGCCTTTGAGATGTGGAAGAACCGCTTACTTTCTAGTCATTAAAAACCCTTGAGATGGATGCTTTTGAGAAACCAGTTATGTCCTTCGTTTCTTGAATCGCGGCACCTGCTAAACGTTCACCTACGAAAGACCTTTTCCAAAGTCTGATAGATCATGCGTTTTTACCATTCTGGCTTCAGATTACTGCAGTCTTTATATTCAACGAGGCAACACGTAATCGTAGCGTCACAGTTTTCTTTGCATCCATTTGCATTTCTTCTCTCTGCGACTGTCTTATTACAAAGGTTTGTATATTTTTGGTCAGTGTGTATAGAAGCATTTTAAACTATATCTCGCAATTGGGTCGTAGTTAGCAGAACTCAGTTGGAGAGGATGGAAGTTTCCGGTAAGTTGCACCTATTTTTTTCGACGATATACAAATCGTCGAAAAAAAATAGGTGTAAAAATAGGTAAAAACAAACACACCTGTGTTTACAAATCACCGGTATACAAATCAGCCCGTAAAAACAAACACAAAATTACACCGGTATACAAATCAGCCTGTAAAAACAAACACACCTGTGTTTGTTTTTACGGGCTGATTTGTATACCGGTAACTTACCGTATTGTAAACGATTAACTATATTAATTCGCGCTTACTATGACCAAACGTATGTTCTTGTTTATACTCCGGCACGACCACCAGGTCAGTGGAGTTTACAATAAATCAATCAATATAAATGTTAATCGTATTTAATACGTCACAGGCATGAACCCCAGTAAACTCAAAGAGCATGTGCTACTGCACTCGCGCCCTTGACCACTCGGCTACGTCAATGTGCCGAAAAAACTAAACTTCCAAACTATATTTATTACTTTATGTCATGCAGTGCATATTCTACCATAGGTCAAAAAAAATCTTCAATTTCACTATTTCTGGGTACCATTTCCATCAAACCCTGTTGCCTTATTACTCATTATTACTTGACATTTACATTAGGAAAAATTCGACAACTGCTTTTATACCAATAAGACAGCATACCAACATTAATTAAGCATTAAGCAACGTTGCAGAGAAAGAGATCTAGACTGGATTGTAGTTTTCCTTTCGCCAGCGTATTGTTAATTACTGGAATAAGTTACCCACTCGAGCCCTGGATAGCTCGAGTGGGTAAAATTCCTCCCGCCGATGACGGGAGGAATTTTTATAAACCTTTTTTCACAACTCGGCTGAGTTAGTCGGTCCTAGGCAAGGTATCACGGTTTTCTCTCCCGGAAACTCGAGTTTTTCGTCCTTAGTCGCTGATGCTCCTAAAACCCTACAACAACATACCTCCTTCAGTGGTAATAAGGCTAGCAGCTTGGGGTAATTCAACGGTTAGCTGGATCATTACCTACGTGAAGAGGGAAACATATGGGTTGTTTATTTAATTTTTATTAATTTATTCTATTTGAATTTAGGATATTTTATATTTATATATTTTAGATTCTTTATTTAGACTTATTTATTTTTATTATTAATTTTTATTAATTAATTAAATAAATATTTATTTATTGTAATTATTTAATATTAATTTTATTTATATTTATTAATTTTATTTATTTGTTATTATTTTATTTATTTATTATTTAATTTAATTTTTGGTCAATGCAGCAAAAGAGGGTTGCTTCCTTGTGCTACATGGCTGATACTAATACATACCAATATGTAAACAAAGCATTGCTAGTCAAGATACATAAAAACATACATACAGTATGCAGATTATAGTCAGGCACGACCGTAATCACGCTTTGTTGTTAAAATACATTTTGACTAAATAAAATATTTATTTTAAATAATGAATTATAAGAATGACAAAAATTTGGCAGGCATTTGAAAAAAAAAATAATAATAACAACAAATAAAAAAAAGAAGACATTTTGCAAAATTATTTATTACCAATTACAAGGGACATTGAAGTTTCCTGATAGAAACCACACTTTAATTCTTATCAACAGTTACTTTCTCCTGTATACACTGAGATCGTTCCCTCTACACGCTACCAGAATCGTTTACTTTAGTAAAAAGTGAAGATAACGAAAGTGAAGGTGAGAATTTCCGCATTCGTTATCTCCTGTTTACGTTATTGTGTGTGTGTGTGTAAGTGGTTTTATCTCATCACGTCAAAATCAATTGTAAGCCAAAACGTAGAAATAGGTCACGCTGCGACTGTTAAACAAAATCGATTGATAAATTTTAATTTATTGAATCATACTTATTATAAGAGAATAATTCATTAACTCTTGAAATTGCAACTTTAGAAATCAGATTGTAACAGTCTAATCATATTCTACAAAGCACACGCACAGAAAGCTGTTGAAAAAAATATCTAAAGTAGTAACGATATTAATTTAAATAATCAAATACTGTATACTAATTTTGGGATTTGAACCAAAACTCCTACACATTCTTTTTGTTTTCTTTCACATTCTTGTAAAGAAAACAAAGTACAAACTTCTGTACGAATTGGCATCTAAGACTCATTTCACCGTGTTAGATACAAGATTCGCCTTATAAACTAATCTCTGCTCGAAAACAATTTTTATGCTTGATTTAAAAAAAAAAACACATAAAATAAAAAAATATTAAGATCAGTTCAAAGTTTTCTAAAGGTATCTAGTTCTCTCAGGCGTCACTAGAGGAGGCTGCACATCAAATTTGGATCTCTTAAGATGGGCATTTCTGGGAAACATCAGAAAAATAATTATTGGATATCCCCAGTAGCTTGATCATCGAACTAATAGTGCGTATTACCTATCAATTGACTTTAATAATAATCCTATTCGTATTTCAAGAGGCGAATGTTCCATTATAATATGATCTTATAATCAAAATCTTGTGTTATTCTTAAACAAACAAAAAAAAAAAAAAAATCCCTTTCTTCAGATAAGAATTAGCTGATATGATAGTGTAGTATAAAACTATGAACACCGCTACAGACCTGCACTTTGGAGATTTTTCGCAGTCAAAGGAAAAAAAAAAAAATTTTTTAATAACAACACTTAATTTTTTTCCAAAAAAAATTAAAGTTCTATCAATCCTATCCATAAAAAAAAATCATTATAAAATCTCAGCTACCTTTACCGCTCCATCCCAATCAGCCTGCTGTAATTTATGGACATCCCAAATCTTAAGTTCTTCAATTATTTTGCCAAGTTCTAGCGTTATTTACATAAAGTTTTGAACTACGCTATCCATTTTATCTTTATATAACTATAATGATAATAAGTAATTACAAAAAAGAATTATAATAAATGCTAAAAATGTCCGCCTTCTTCTTGGATACGTGCACGGATCTTCATCATATTCGATGACAACTTTTGTAATGTTTGAATGTATAAATACTATATACAAAATACTAAAATAATATACTTGTACGAGTACTCGAACAAGTATACTACGTATTTTAGCCAGGGTCCATTTAAAGGGAGACTTCGGAGTGGTGCAGCTTCGGGTTCCTGCTGTAACAGAAGTCCCAAAATTTACTTACCTACACCGATGAGCCAAAACATTAAGACCACCTACCTAATATGATGTTGGTCCTCCACGTGCAGCCCAAACAGCTCGTACCCGGCGAGGCATGAACGCTACAAGATTTCTAAATGTGTCTTGTGGTATTTGGTACCAAAACGTAATCAGCATATCCTTTAACTCCTGTATGGTCCGCGGTTGAGACGCCGCAGATCGGAGTTGCCGCTCCAACACAATCACAGATGCTCCATGGGATTGATGTCTGGGGAATTTGGAGACCAGGGCAACAACTGGAAGTCTTCCTCATGTTCCCGAACCAGTCTCGAACAATCAGGGCGGTGTGGCATGGCGCATTATCTTACTGAAAGACGGCACCGCCAGATGTTAAGACGGTAAGGGTGTACCTGGTCAGCAATGATGTTTAGGTATTGTATTGTATATTCATGTCGCTCGGTGGCTCCCAGACATACGTCTATCTCTACCTGTGTACTCTGTTGACAAAAGAAACTCAGTATTCTGACCCAAACAGTGTAAATGTGTATGTGTAGGTGTTGTGTAGTGTATTGTGAAGTCAGATCACTTTTCCACCGGGGGACAGCCACCACATGGACATATGCAACCCGGCGCTCATCCCTAGCACGTAAAGCCAGACCTAGGCCTAATAAATCTGTCAGTGCAATCCAGCACTATAATCTCGCACCCACCAGCAGTAGTGCAAGGCTGGTGGTTTCCAGCGATTCCACTCCCAGGCTGCCCAGACCTGGGAGCCAGCGAAAAAAAAAAAAAAAAAAAAAAAATCAATAATATATATAAAAAATAAATAAATAATAAAAAATAATAATAATTAAAACAAATAAATACATAAATAAATAATAATAAATAAAAAAATTAAAAAATATATATGATGAAGTATAGGCAGAGGTATATTTGGGTCTAACGGCTCCTAGCATTTCTCCCATCTCCGCGTATATACACTGAATCGGACAAGCCAGGGATTTAAAAATATATGAGTCATGTGGTATGTAGCATTTTGTGCCCTTGTTCATCCGGCCTGTTAGCCGCTGGGCCCCTAATGGGACCCGACGTAGACGTCTGAGTGTCTGGCACATGGATGACTGGACCCAGGGTATCCCAGCAGAACATCGCCCAAAGCATGACACCGCCACCACTGGCTTGTTTTCGTCCCACGATGCATCCAGGCGCCATCACTTCCCCAGGTAAACGACGCACACGTACCCGGCCGTCCACATGGTACAACAGGAAACGTGATTCATCGGACCCGACGACCTTCTTCCAATCACTCAAGGTCTAGTTTCGAATCTCGCGTGCCCATTGTAGGCGCTGTCGCTGGTGAACCGTGGTTAGCACAGGCACTCAGAACAGCCTGCGACTATGCAGCCCCATTTTCAGCAGGGTTTGATGTACTGTGTGTTGTGACATATTACTCCCATCACCAGCATTCCAATTACCGGTGAGTTGCACCACAGTCGCCCTTCTGTTGCCACGTACCATCCAGGAGAGCCTTCGCTCACCTCAAGCATCGATGAGCTGTAGTCCAACACCTAGCCGGCGGTTCGTGGGTTTTCCCTCCTCGGGTAGGTACTAACCATTTCGGTAGGCTGACCGTGAGCATCCCACCAGCCGTGCCGTTTCGGATATGCTCTGGGAGAAATCCCCGGAGCCGTCAGACCCTCAACATACCTATACCTACCTATGCTCTGACTCAGTCGTCTGGCCATTACAATTTGGCCTTTGTCAAACTCGCTTAAGTCTGCTGCCTTTCCCAACTGAATAACAAGAGTAACACTGATTAATGGAGCTCAGTATCAGCTGTTTTTTATACAATGTCCCGACCCGCGCACGCGCCGTAGTTCACCTGCAGTTGCTTCGATTTGCATAACTCGCTGGTCATAATATTTTGGCTCATCGGTGTAATCGAGAGACTCTTATTATACATAAAAGTTTATCGAACTTCTTTATCCAATATTTTAAAAATCTGTTAACATTTACTTTATCGATTTTTTTTTAATGGGGGTTTGTAAGAAGATCTGTTTTTGTTGCAATAGGCTATCTTACTTCTTTTTTTTCTTTTTTTTACATTTACTTGTTTTTTATGTTGTTTTACATTGCACAACTTTATTTTTGCGCCAATTTTCTGCTGTACTGCTCAAATTTCAGGTGCAGATACTGTTCACGTGTGCCTCGTTGCATGAATTAAGTTGTAAACAAACTGCGTGGGTCTAGCATTAGAAAGTTGAAAGGTGCTCGGAGCACAAAAGATGGCAATTTTTTTTCTCTCTCTAGTCTGTGCTCACTCGTGATCTGGAAGAACGCTTCCATTCATTTAATCTATTTAAAATGCACTCTGCATTCTGTAAAAGCTAATGCATCGTACCATATCGCATTACTGTGTATTCTTTACACAAAAACAAGGCACACTTACTATTAAAACCTCTTTGCGAACACTGAAGCACTGAAAGGGTCAAGGCAGAAAAAAAAAGGAAAGAAATACAGTGCAACCTCGATATAACGCGGGTCTCATGCAACAACTTTAATACCCGCGTTATAAGCGAAGCGCGTTATAGAAGAAAATAGTTTACAATTTTTTCTCAGCTTTTTTTAACATAAATACACTTTTAAATAAATACTTTATTTACTAATGTTTATGAGTATACAGAATAAAAGACATTAAAAGTTATATCATTCCCTTTACATTCTACTAATACACAATACTGTTAATGGACTTACATTGTACGCATCCGTTCTGAAATAGTCCTGTAATTTAGTTTGCCGGAACGATGACAGCGATTTTTCAGTACATAATTCTTAATAGTGGTTAGATGCAATAAATGAAGATGTTCACTGTCACTCTGACATTCTAACCACATTGGTGTTTTCAAGTACTTTGTTAACTGGTGCTTTTTCCTTACACGCGGCCATCCACATTGTCTTTTGAGTTATGAAGCAAAAATATCACTCTTCATCCAAGCATGGATGAAGAGTGATATTTTTATAAATCACAGGTAACGATTTCATATTGACGTCCTTAAAACACCAGGGACTTCGACTTTTACCGATGCCCAATGGCTTAGGCTTGTAATTCTTCTGTCTCTGTTAGTTTTCATCGCCGCTTTGTTCGGCCTTTTTAATATCCAGTGACTTGTTTATACTGCAGTCCTATTTCATCACAGCTGTACAACTGTCCATCACCATCTTAAATCACATTAGACAGAAATCCACGAAACGCTTCTCCTACTGTAATGTCACCAAATGCAGATTCGCGTGGAATATCCCACGACGAGCCTTCCATCTCCAAAGTTACCCTTTAGAAGCTTTAAATGTGTCATTGTCTCCACCAAGTAGCTTGTGAAATTTAAATGCCAGTGCTTTCAAAATTACCCCAATTATCGGTACTCCTTCCTGGCCGCTTTGTTCAGCTTTTTAATATCCAGTGACTTATCAAAGAGAAGTAAGGTGTAAGGTATATTGTTGTCATGCGGCACCAGAGGTTTCCCCCATCTCCGCGTTGCTTTCTTTTTGGGTGTACCAGTTTCCTGAGAACGCCAGAGGTTTAAAAGTGCCAAGGAGAAGTTTATGCTACAGTCTACAGCCCTATTTCATCACAGTTGTACAACTGTTCATTTATATATATATATATATATATATATATATATTTTTTTTTTTTTTTTTATAGTGTTTGGGTAAGGCGCCACCTGTGGTTTCCCACATCTGCGCCATCAGTACTCTTGTGATGTTTACAGAACTCTGTAAAAGCCAGAAAAAGTGTATTGTGTTGTATGTGAAGAGTTCTGTTGGGTTCTGTTGTAATGTTCTGGCTTCTTAGCCGCCGGGCCCCTAGTGGGACTCCACGTTGCCCGCCACCACCACTGGAAGTGAGCCAGACTCCCACTGTACTCTGGCTGCTCTCTGTCAGGGGCAGCCTGAGCTTCCTGACGGAGAACAAAAAAAAAAATAATAATAATAATAAATAAATAAAATAAAACATATAAATAAAAAAAATATAAAAAATAAATAAATAAAATAAAATAAATAAATAAATAAAAATGGTGAGATTGAGTGGGGAAGATAGTATGAGAAGTGGAATCAAAGTGGGAACAAGGAGGAGGATGAGGAAGGAAGGTATCCTCCAGCGAAGCAAAGAGGTGAGAAGGAGAAGTAGGAATCACCCATAGCATTGGGAGCCCACCCATTGCCAGGAAAGAAGACAGTTTGCAGACAAGTTATTAGCTGTAATAATGATAAATAGCTGGAAGTTGTTGTTGTTGTTGTTGTTTTAGTTTTTTAGGAGCATTAGCAACTAAGGCCATATTGCTCCGATGGCTGGAAGTCAAGAGAAGAATAAATTTTGGATGGATAGCATTCAGGAAATATAGTCACATACTGAAGAGCAATATCCCAGTTTGTCTAAAACGTAAAATAATGAACCAATGTTACTCCCCACCATGACTTATGGAAGTTAAACTTGGGCACTCACCAAAAGAATGGAAGAGAAGCTGAGAACTACACAGCGAAGAATGGAACGAATTATATTGGGAATCAGACTGTTAGATAAGAAGAGAAACACATGGATTAGGCAGCAAACTCAAGTAAAGGACATTCTTATCAAAACTAAGGAACTAAAATGGTCTTGGGCAGGACACATAGCTCGGAGACATGATGACAGATGGACTAAGAAAATAACAGAATGGTACCCAAGAGGAGCTAGAAGAAAACCTGGAAGACAAAGGCGAAGATGGATAGATGAAATTCATGAGTTTGTGGGTAGTAAATGGATGGCCAGTGCTCAAAACAGAAGGAACTGGAAAGTTGCTGGAGAGGCCTTCATCCTGCAGTGGATTGAAAATGGCTGATGATGATTCTGCTGCATAGGTGGAGCTCTGTCAACAGTCCGACCAAGGGAGAAGGTAATGGCTTGATGGTCGGACGTTGTCCAAGATTCCTGTACTTTCCATTTGGTAAATTTTGGGGCTATTTAAGCGGTGGCCAGAGTGATGTCTATTGTACTCTCCCAGAGTGTGGAGCTAAAAGTAGGGAGATTTCCAGGCTGATTGAGTACCTGAAGGTTTACTGATGTGATGAAATTTCTGAGGTCTTCGCCGCTATGTGTCCCAGTCCGGTCAGGTGTGGTACTGTGCCAAAGTTGAGAACGACAGTTAGCGTCCATAGCGACAAGAATTTTAGCGCCAGGGAGAGTATCCAGAGTTGTCTGAAGAAGATTCGTTACAATATCGATGTTGGCACCCGGTCTAGAATAGATCGAAAGCAGGTGCAGGGATCCCAAGGCTGTGGAAAGTTCGGCGCAGGCACTGATAGAAGTGCAGAGGGATGTTATCTTAGTAACGGTTATTTGAATATTTTTTTCTGCTATTACAACTGTTCATTTGTGAATTCACCATCTTTAATCACATTACGCACAAAATCCAGGAAACGCTTCGCCTGCTTTATTTTTGTCACTAAATGCAGATTCGCCTACAAGACTAACATGGAATATCCCACGACGAATCTTCCATCTCCAAAGCCATCCTTCAGAAACCTTAAATGTGTTATCGTTTCAACCAAGTAGCTCGTGAAATTTAAGTGCCTGTGCTTTCAAAATTACTTCAATTATCGGTACTCCTTCACTACGCTTCTGTAGGAACCACTTGTATAAGCATTAGTCCACATCTCTGTTTTCACAAAATCTAGTTTTCTTTCTATAGAGGTCTACTTCATTTTCTATAGATTCCACGAATGAATGCAACGTTCTTTCTCTTTCACCCAGCCACGTATCGTTCCTTCTGGAATTCCACACTCGTGAAATATACTGCATTTAGTTTCACTACTCGTAACTTTTGATTTTTGATGTCATAGAATTTACTGTGTTTTGAGAAAACTAAATCAAAAGCAAGCTGTCCAGCCTATCATAGTGAAGTGCCGAAGTGAAGTCACGTGATTTGTCCATCATTTCTCGCTTCAAATACTTTTTTGTATAGTTTAGTCCTTAGCAGTTTTTTTCTATCCTAAGCGTAAAACTTCTAGTCGAAGAAAGGATGTCACGTGCTGTTGTTTACAAAAATTTACTTTGTAACTAATGTAACGCACTTCACGAACGGTTGCCATTTTCCCCTCCAGAGGTACTGTCTGATATACGTACTCTTTTATCGCATCTCTAGCTGAAGGGGGAAGCTGGGTGTCTTTAGTAATTAATCTCTGGCTAGTCCTATTTACAAAAATTACTCTTCAACTGAATACCGAATATATCGAAGCAATTCTACAGCCAATTTTTAGCTAATTTCTCCTATTGGAAATAAGTAATAGGGTGTACAATAGATACGAGTATACATAGTATTCACTTTTTCCAGTTTCCAATATGAAATTGCAAGTTCTTTGAACATACTACTTTTTTTTTTCATAATTCATTTTGAGGGGACATGATCATACCTGTGGTATATCCGAATCCGCAGGATGAAAGGGTGCGTTATATCGAGGTTGCATGTAGTTGACAAATCAAGCTTGATCATTTGTTAATGATCAAGCTTGATTTGTCAACTTGATCATTTGCTTGATCATTTGTTAATGATCAAGCAAAAGATTTTTTTAAATCCCAAATGTTTTTTCCAGATTAGAAAATAATAATATTTCTGGATAAACAACATAGTGACATATCGAGAAGTCACAGTGTCTGGGATCATGGGTTGATTCTACATCCATTCCTTATATTCCAACGGAATTGTGACTCCCACAGGTAACTTTCAGCCCCTCCATCTACGTTCTGAGACAGCCGTTCCGTCACGCTTTCCCATAGCTGCATCTCTGTTGCAATGTGGAATAGCGATGATTTTTTTTTAATACATTTATTTAACATTTAGCTTTAAATTGATTTAAATTAAGCTTGGAGAGATAGAGAGATTAAGATATAACCGCTCAGTAAAATTACAGAGATCAGCATTAGTTCATGTTCATATGAATATTTATATTTAACTTATTATCTTGCATATTAAATATGCACATTATGGAGCAGACGATATGTAAAATAAATATCAGCAGTTGGTACTTTCGTTTGGCTGAATAAACAGATACCACTGTGATGAAAAGCAGTGTTTCACTACACAACGAACCGTACTTGGCCGGATGTATTCTAATGTATGTTTGCATAGCTGCCAACTTCTGACTTTCGGAAAGTTGGAGATTGGGTGACTGTAAGCAGGAGGAAAACAGAAGATTTTTTTGGCCAAGCAAAAAAAAAAAAAAAAAGAGTTTATTATTATTATTTTTTAAAGTCCGCACTGCACTAGAAATTAAGTTTCACTGAAACCATTCGTATTTTATATTAAAATACAGCTATTGGATTATTTACCAATATAGTATGCTTTCAAACATTATCTTACTTCCATGTCTGGATTTCTATTTAGATTGTCAATTAGACATCAACTGATTATAATTGCTTCAAGAAAGATACCGTTGCAGACTGTGCCCTCTTCAGAAATGTTTCGTTGTAATAATGGCACTTCCGTTTAGACCTTGTTGTTAAGAGCAATTTACCAGAAAGAAAAGATCTAAACTCAGTGTTTTTTTTTTTTTTTTTTCCACCTAACTAAATATTCCGTCACTCTCACCATTGTTATTAGGAATTTTTAAAATGTCAGGCATGACGTCGGATAATTTGTTATATTTCAAGCTACCAGTGCACAAGCACTTGTCAGTTCCCCAATCAAGGACCATCGTATCTTTATACTTTCATAATAGCGTCCGATTGGTTTTCACACTGAAATTGCAAAATATAAATTTATTTATCTTCAATGATAATGAGAAGTACTGGAAACTTCGTTTTTGTTGTTGTTTTTCTTTACGAAATTGATCATTTAAATTTTATTTAAAAACAAAATTGTCGAATAGCACTATTGGAATGGCCAATTGATTCTTCAAATGAGATTATATTTAAGTTACAGTATTTAACTTCACGCTTCCGAAAACTCAGTTGGCAACTTGTTATATACGAATTCTGTTTGGAATCAGCAGACTTTCAACTGCCGTAAGAAATCACGCTTTGGTCTTGCGAATTCACGATAGAAATTCAGCTGACCCCCAAACTAAGACCATAATTTACCAGATTTATTCATAGTCATATTCATGAGTGTAATAAATATTTGAAGTTGTTAACTGGAAATTTTAGAATAGCAATTGTTAACTGAATTTTTAGAATAGCATAACATCAAATAATGTTATTCTAAAATTAAGGAAATCTAATACCGGGGTGCGCAACCCCGGTATTAGATTTTTAGGTAGAGAGTTTTTCTATTTTTCTGTTTTATTCTATATACTGTCGTGAAAAAAGTTCGAGGGGTCGCGAGGAAGGGTCTCCAATTAAGGAACTTTGAAAAAGAAATCATATTCAAAACATAATGCTTTTATCCTATCGCGTGACACTGTAGTTTCTACAATGTCAAGCTAAATGATAAAAGTATTATGTTTGTATCTTATTTCTTTCCAAAATTCCTTAATAGGCGAAATTCCCTCACGACCCCATTGTAGTTCCTTCAATTCCCCGCGACATCATACAATAAATAAAATGTAGTTGAGCAATCGAGATAAGCCTTCTGATCTTATGCTCTGTCTATGATGGCTGTTATTGTACTTGTTGCTGAAACTTGTTAGTCTTTTTCATGGACGTGACACTCTTGGACTCTTGGACAGTGAGATGTGAGAGAGAGAGAGAGAGAGTTTTTCTATTTTTCTGTTTTTCTATTCTATATACTGTACCATCTTCATTGTATACATATAATAAATACTATTCAAAACATATAAATAACGTATTTTTCATATTTCTCCCTATGCAAATAAACGGGGGTCGCGCGTCATTGTTATCTAAATTTAGGGCTCGCGAGTAAGAAGAGGCTGCGCACCCCTGATCTAATAGAAGAGTTCCTAAACTTTTTCTTGTTTTAAATTGAGTATGGTTACCGAAAAAAGTATAACTTTCTTTTATCACCTTTTTTATATATATATATATAAGCATGATGTCCTTTTTATACTTCAGAGGAGTTTACAATTAATCATTTCAATAACGAATATAATCATTAACCGTATTTAGTAGAGATGCAGGCTTGAACGTTAGTCCACTCAAACACATATGCTTCTGTGTTGTTTCGATTGACTAATCGGCTTTATCGGATCTCAAAAGAATAGTCGCCCAACGTGGAGCTCGAACCCACGACCCCAACATTAAGAGGGTTCTGCTCTACTGCCTGAACTAGGAGGGTATAACGGTAGTCGTCCAAAACTAATATCCAATTTTTTTTTTCCCTGCTCGTGTCAGGTTGCATTTAAAATGTAATGGCATCAGGTGAAGGTTTAAACCTAGCGTTCAAATTTTCACCTGAGGTGTGCGTGTGAAGTAACAATGTGCTATCAGGTTAATAAATGCAGAGAACACTGCACCCATTACTGTGAGCTCCAACCGACAGCTACATGAACTGGAAAACTACCTTCATGCTATTGGGCTCTCCATTAATAAAGAGAAAACTGCACAACTCTCTATCACCAAGAAGAAAAATACCAACGATGTGGACATCATTATTGCGAATTCTCCAGTTAAAAAAGGCACCCAACATAAAGATTTGGGTATCATCTGGGACAAAGACCTCACCTTCTTGCCTCACTTTAATGCCACTCGAACGAAAACATATTCGGCTTTATGGGCAGTAAAACAAGAGATCTCCAACTTCCATAACCCGGACCTTATCATCAAATACATTCTTCGTTGCATTTTCCCAATTCCATTATATGCCTCGACTATATGGTCCTCAGCACCCTCATCATACCAAGCCAGGTTCCTTTCCTCTCCCTGGAATTCTGGATCTTGAAATGGCTAAATAGGGTTGCCGGGCTAACACCTACAATCTCAAAATCTGTTCTGGTCACCAATCTTAATACGCTTCCTTGGAGGTATCACATCATCTCTAGGAACCTTCTTACCCTCTCTCAGCTTCTATCCGGAAAACTGAGGTCACCCGATATTTGGGATATCATCGCCAGACCGTCCGACAGCAGAAGATGCCAGTCCAACACCTCCCCATACAGATCGAAGCTGCGTAGCATGTCCTCCTTGGACAACATGTTTCCACACAACTCCTTCCAAATATTTAACAGATTAGCCATAGACGCTGAGAAACTTTGCAAGGACAGAACCTACAGATCTTCCATTCTTGCAGACATGTATGCCTTAGTCATGCTCTAGGTGGACTCTCTGTGATACCGCAATATCCACGCTTCGATGTATCCGGATGCACTTTTATTTGTTGTAACTTTATGTTTTTGTATTTGTTATAACTTTTAATATGTTTTTGTATCTTCATCAGTGGCTGTTTAAGGCCGTATATTGTATCTGGCTCTGTATGCAATGCACATGTCTGTATTTTATGTTTTTTCTCTGTATATAACTCATGTCCTCTAGCTGCATAGCTGTAAAAGGACATTTCTTCGGAAATAAATTGATATTAATAATAATAATAATAATAATTTAGATGCACTGACGTTTGGAGACCAATATGAGAACGAGACAGACGATGTGACACAAACGGTAGGCGTACCGGTGATGGTGATAGCAGCTTGAAGGACACGTCAAGGTCGAGCGTATCTATTCTCTCCTCAAAACGATGAGGAATGGGTAAACTGATTCGTGATGACCGACGCATTGACAATCGGGAAATGAGTGAGCGAGCGGGAATAGGCTGTAATGTATGCTCTTTCTCCATCAGACTTTCACTAATTCTGGACAATCTGGGATACAGAAAACTGTGTGCCAGGTTGGTTCCACGAATGCTAACTACAGATTAAAAGGAGCAGAAAATGCAAGCTTGGGCCTATCTTCTGGAGTGGTATCAGACAATGGACGACGATTTTCGTGACAGCATCTTTATTGAAAATGCGACTTGGGTGAACCAGAATCAAAGTGGCAGTCTGTGGAGTGGATTTCCTGAAACTGGGACAGACGATCAATTCCGCTTGCTATGTGGAGACTTTGAAGGAGCCAAAGACATGAACTACGTGGATGAGGCCAGAGAAGAAAGGAAAAATTTCCCTTCAGCATAATAATGCTAGATCCCATACCAGCATCCTGACGAGGAATTTCCCTCCCACTTCCTACAGTCCCGACCTTGCTTCATCAGGCTTTCACCTGTTTAGCCCTATGAAGCATGGTCTTCGTGGAGAACACTTCGCTGATGACGGTGCTGTCATTGCGGGCGTTAAGAATTGGCTCGTGGAGGTTGACAGCAGCTTTTACTAGGGGAGGATGCAGGCCCTGGTTCAGCGGCGGAGAAAATCTATATAAAGTAATAGCGAATATGTAGAAAAATAAGTAAATACTTAAAAACCTGAAGTAGGTAACATACAGTTTAAACTGGCATACCTGCAGTGGTTATGCAAGACAAAAAAAAAAAATTGGTGGCATTAGCTTCAGAGCGACCCTCATACTTCTTGTCACAGTATTCTGTAATACCGATCTGATGAAACTTTCAAGGAGATGAGGTACAATTAACAGTAGCTGCCTGCAAGAACAAATTTAAGCTGTTAGAAGACCAAAGTCAATAGGTGGGCTTCCCCTAACGGCATCTTTCCAAAGGACCTTCCAGAAAATTTCCAGAGGGCCCCCTTTGATGTAGAAGCCCTCAGATAGCGCGTTAAGCGCACCTGTGTATAAATCCGCCCGTGGTTGCCTGCTTTGAAAAATACTAACAGATCAACAATGGCATCACATTAAGCGAAAGTTCAATAAAGGTGGATTTTTCTATTGAAATAGTGAGAGTGAAGGCTTAACCCAGTATGGAAAAAGAATACGGGAAGGGAAAATGTTAAGAAAGAGACGAAGAGGTTTTTGTAGGAGGTCTGTAGGATCTGACAGACTGTTAGGACGGTTGGATAGTGGGTAGGATAACACGTAGTACATACTGGATGTGACAACAGTGGACAGGCGCGGATATGGATGACCTTTAGTCTGTTTGGCACTCTAATGATTGCAGGATATGAATTGAGAAATAAATTGGGATTATTAGGAATGTAACACCGAAGATTTTATCCGAGGTGCAAATGCACTTACTGGAAATGTGATAATATGATTCATTCTATGAAATGGATGGCACGAGCTAAGTGGGCTTCAACTTTGAATTTTAACAGTTTTAAATTATGTTACTAATACAGAGTTCTGTGCGTGTATGAGCTAATGTTCAGGAAGCGTAACAGAACGTAACAGGTCAAAAAATTAAATGAAAATGCCATTTTTATAATCTGAGAACACTTTGGCTATACAACTGGCATTACTGTTCAGCATTGCGAAAGCATCCAGTAAACAAACTTTTGGAAAGAAATTCCAACGAAATCCATCCAGAAGCCATCATTAATTCTTTTCAATTAAGTTTTTTTTTTTTTTTTTTTGATGGTGTACTATTGGAACGTCAACTTATACTGGCCAACGGAAACATCTTCCTCCTGTGGATCTATTACAGTTCCTTGCAAGGAAAAATCAAATGGACTAAGCTAGTTCATTTAATTTTAACACTTCTAGTGGTCACTGTATCTTAGAAATATTAACCACCCCTAGTATTCAGTTTGATATTATCTTTAGTCTCCCCATTTGAAGCCTTACTACTGAGTGCCCTCCTTCAATGATGTGTTTTCTCGTCGTGCGACATACCTACATTAACTTTGAAAAGACATCTCCATTCAAAATGGACTAAACCCGGATTAAGATCAAACTCAGTAGGCAGTGTTGATAACTATGTGTGGGCTGAAGGAATGGGAGACGTGTTGTGAAAAATCGAGTTGCATGGGTTTGTTAATGTTATTGAGAACAGAAGACTTCTTATTGTTTAAAAACCACTAACTTCAGAAAAAAAAAAAAAGCTGGAACGATGAAAACATATGTATCGAGTCCGGTTTAATTCCATTTCATTTCCATTCAGGCAAATGTCCTCCTGTCAGATAAGGTTGTGCAAAGAATTCTAATGCGTGACGTTATAAATATTTCACACAGGCATGGAACTTTCGCGATATTTCCAGACGTGCTTTGAATATTAATAAAAAAATAAATTACCAACAGTCAGCTTATTTTACTTTTTTATGTGCTAGATTTGCCCACTACCGATGACTAAAGCGCGAGGAAAGAACAAAGACCTTAAGCAAAAATCAGTAGCCTACTGTCACTACCCCGACAGCTTCTGTTTATAATTTTTAGCTTCCGTTTAATTATTTTATACTTGTTCAGAGTTACTAATTGCCAGTGGTATCCTGATACCTGTTAATATTCTTATTCTGCTTTATTTTATTTTTCGAACGCTTATTTAAAGCGCATGCGCTGATTTTTGTGCATTATTTGATTTCGATCATCAACGTCCAAAAGCACACTAATGAGAGATGGAGAGACTCTAAAACAAGATTCGTTTAACTTAATTAATTTTTCATAACTACTCCTCTTTAGAGTACTCTCCTTGGGACTTACACCAAGTCTAGCGAATTTTCCATTTTTTGTAACATGTGAAATTGTTATTCTTAATATGGTTAAGTATTTCGTACGATTTTTAATGAAACTCTAAGTCATCTCTTGCTTCAGTTTCGAATTCATCTTTGGAAAGAAGTCGCAGGATCAAGGTCTGAGATTAAAGCTGGTGGGGGATGTGGGAGGGCGAACTTGCACATTTGTTTCTTGGCCAGAAACTGTCATTTGTGTAAATTACTTAACTTACTGTACATGTATATGCCTTTCCCAAATGGAATAAAAATCTTACTATATGCGGACGATATAAAATTTTACTCATCTTGAAACAATAAAACTCATTGTAAACATTTTCAAACTTCGTCAGTCTTATTTATCAAATAGATTTGTGAAAATAACGTTTCAGTAATATCGAAAAATCTAATATATTAATGTATAATTGATCTTCGTTTTAGAATATTAGCTTAGTCCCCTGGCACCCGTTTAGATATTTTATTTCCCGTCTAAGACCGACAAGGAGGTGCAGGGCTTTCCCCGTTAATTAGTCAAGGGTTTTTCATAAGAACAAGGAATAACTGCAGTTGCGCAGCGAGCTTGCTATCCGATTCCAGCACTGAAAAAGTGTATCTGCATTGGAAAACTGCAGTACACATTATCAATTGAATCTGCGAGTCACTTCTTCGTCACGTGACTCGCATGAGTACCGATAATTTCACTTAACAAATTCCAAAAAAAAAAAAATTTAATAAATTGATTTCGGTGCTCCCTTCGGTTGACCACTGAAGCAAAGGCCCCGTTCGCCTCGCTCTAGTTCTGCCTTTGCTTAGTAAAAATATTTAATATGTATAAATATAACATTACATATTTTATTGAACTAATACGGTCATACTTAACTGTACATTATGACTTGATAGTAGCATTAGCAGAGGCATACGATGCAAGAAAGCAAGCTTATGCAGCATCAGCCAAAAAAAAAAAAAAAAACCCGTTCCCATTTCACCCCTCCGTTCGTTCCAAATACATGTCCAGCTCAAACAACCCTGCCAACTTTCGTATCGTCTGCAAACTTGGACATTAAGCCTAATATACCATCATCAATATCATTTATAAATACAGAAAACAACAATGGACCCAACACTGAACCCTGAGGGACTCCACTAATAACATTAGTCCACGAAGAGCAGTGTCCATTGATTACCACTCTCTGTCTTCACCCACTCAACCATCCCACTATTTAAAGCCAACTTAATGGAAACTAAAATTTAATAAAAGAAATACTTATTGTTTATTTTTAACTTACAATTGTTTATTTTTAACTAACAATATTTTATCGCTCTGTATATATTTTTATCTTAATTAAATTAGTATATGAACGTTAAATTAATTCTGGAGTCTCACATAAATATTCTTTATCATTATTATTTATTTACCAATATACATGTACTTTTCGGCCCTAGAATACAGCTACGAGCAACTAGGCCCTAGACAAACCATAAAATCGGCGCTAGAATCCGCGCTCACAGAAGAGCATGTATTCCATAGTTAAAATTATATATATATATACAGTATATATATATATATATATTTTTTTTTTTTTTTTTTTTTTACATATTGCATTTACAGTACATTATACTTTGTATGCAACACTAATGGCAACTTATTTTGAAAAAATAATAAAATGCAGCAAATAGCGCCTTACCGATCTCAGAAAGATTCAGGATACATCGAAAAGGCGCGCTATTTGCTGTTTTAAATTTGTTTAAAAATGCTACAAACACTCTACAAGGCTCAGAAACAGTTTAGGGAAAAACGCTTTCCTGTTAAGGTGACAGCTCTATCTTCAAAACAAGCTACGATTCTGCTAATATATCTTAACTAGTGTCTTTACAATATAATTTACTGGTTAAATTATCGCTATCAAGTCACGCAGGGTATTCTTGAAATCGTGCGTGTTAGAGTATGTTTGTTGATTTTAATAAGTACATTGTTATTCATATCTGAAAGATAAGTTCCAATAAATCATTCGGCACATTAAAACAGGAGACGGAAAGAGGTTATATCTGAAAGTACCGCTTTTATTACTATCAAAAAGCTGTTGTCACAAAAATCTTTGTGCTTCTTCAGTAAGCATTTTTACGTTGTAATGATATTTTTCTAACGATTAATCGCTTAAAAATTATGTGGTATTTATGTAAACAACAAAAATATCAGATAATACCAGATGCGCTTAAAAAGATGGTTATTATAATTCGATGAACGATACTCCATTCCAAGTAAGTGACCTCGGTGTATATGAGGTATTATCTGTTATCGGCGAGTCGCCCTGTAGAACGAGATAAGATTAGCAACCAGCGATGGTCTAGTCTAGACCACGCAGACAAATCGTCGACAAGCCAGATGGCAGCTTTTCAAATGGCTTCACGTATATACATTGTCCTTTGAACTAAAAGTTCCAAATGAAAATGGCATTAGATACTTAATTAGTATTGTAACATAAGTGCTCATAGGTGACCGATTACTGAAGCCTCCACTCCCCTCGAGATTAATCTGGCATCTTGCTGGACTGTTTTATACTGATTTTTAAGTTTGACTGCTTTGCACCTGTATTTCAGCATAATTAACACAGTTAAATATCTAGAAATAAATACTAAAATGTTCGACCGGTTTCATGGATTCCCTGTTAAATTTTTGCGATAATATCTATTTAAATTCTAAATTTATAATCTACAGCTTATAAAATTTCCCTGTGCAGTGAAGACTTCTGTTTAAACGAGGCTTCCTCCACCAGAGGTGCCAAAGTATAGAAAGGGCCATGACCTTGAATGATGCAAAAATAATGTGCCTTACCTGATTTCAAATGTGCATTCAAGCTGCGTAGCCATAATCCTGATCAGCATAAATATTAACAGGCGAAATGCAGTTCCGTATACGCAACATAAAATATATGTACAGCATGATAACAGATTAAATCATAGCGTGTAGACTCATAAATATTAACTATAAATATAAAACACCATAAATATTAACATCCGAAATGCATTCATACTGAACCTAAAATATATGTACAGTACAGTATATGATAATAGATTAAGCCACAGAATATTTTAAAGACAGATCGCTACAGGAATTCTATTCGTATTGTAACTGAAGTTATAAAAATTCTTACCTTTTTATTTAAAAAGGGCAGTAATTTCCCTAGAAATGTTGTTAATTAGATTATATAAAAGCTTCACCTTTGATATATTAAGTTATTATTTACACATCAAGTTCGACGAACTACTTCCTTACACTATGTTCCAGTTCGTTTGGTTAACAATAGGAACCGGAAATTATGCAACTGTTGCGCCATCTTCATTAACATTTCTCATTATTACGAATTATGTGTGTTATTCTAGAATTTCCTGGTCGATAAGAATATTAGCAACAAATACGCACGCAAAGTTATTTTTATCAACTTTTAGCGGTGGATATGCCTCCATTTCGAAAAGATTTCTTCAAGTAAAAAATGGATTTTAATATTTTTATCGTTAATATTGTGCTTTTATGTTTATTTACAAAACCCGAAACTCGGTTTAGGGAAATATGTTTATTAATTCGGTTTAGGGAAACCGAGTTAAAATTCGATTAAACTATAAGATGAACACCTTTGTAATCTCCAGAAACCTAATTAATTTATTTATTTTCTGATTTACGTACAAGACTTGATAAGTAAATACCAAAACAAATTTACTTTTTCAGCCATTCTGTTGTTTCCAATGCTGAAACTGTACTCATTCTGTATTCCGCATCCCTACTTGCATATTGAACGCTGTGCACTGGTTATGGTTTCTTCACAGAACAAATCTGCCCCAACGGCGTAACTACAAAATATCTATCCCCCCGCAAAAATAAATGATAGTCCACTAGCTCCGTCCAGGAGCTGAGGGCTAATAATATGGTTGCGTGTATGTGTGATTTGCTATAAATTACTAGTAGTCTGAATTCCGTATGCAGATACTGTCGAGTGACCCTTCATAGTAAAGGCGAAATATTGATCCTTCTATGAACTCTGCCCATTACCTGAGCATGTTTCTCGTCAATGGAAAATGATCACATGTTCCATTTTTTTTTTTTTTTTTTGTTTTCTGAGCTATTTCTTTTGTGAAGTACTCTCCTTCAAAGCACAAGCAAATTCTGAAAAATAAAGGGCTAAAAAAATAAAATAAAGCATTTGCACAAATATATGTCCTTAAAAATATACAGGATTATAATTAAAATGCATCGCTGTGAAAAGCCACGGTGCCAAACTCCTTAGGTGTATTATTTTTGTATAAAAAATAAAAAAGTAAAGTGCAGCCATTATCAACCCACTGCAGGATGGAAGCCTCCTCAACAATTCATGTTGAAGGAAATGGACCATAATCTGCCACGCTGGTCCAGTGCGGGTTGGCAGATCGACCGTATTCAGCAGTCAGGGGCTTGAACCCCGGTTGCTACTGCACTCCCGCTCCTGCCCACTCGGCTACGGATAGGTACTGTTAACTTTTTTTTTTTTTATTTTTTACTGTTAACTTATGAAAGTTGACAATACTTAAGGACCGCACTGTAAACGTCAGAGGGACTTCAGTTTGACATGTCTGATATATGCAGTGAAACAGTAATCGGACAGGGATTAAATTTCAAGTAAATAATATCCTGGCCATGAGAAAAGGAATATATTTTTACAGAATATGCAATAACTTATTAAAATACCATATATACGTCAATTTACTTTTTAAACAAGAGCATAACAACGACAATCGCTGGGATGGTTTCTATTCGATTTCTTTAACGATATAGCTATGATTTCTCTTCCTTGTGGAAATAATTATCGAGTTGTATAGATAATAAATAAATTTAAAAAAAAAAACTATTTTATCTCTTGTACATCGCTATCAGATTGTACGAATTTTCAGATGACGTTAGAAACATTTTAAAAATGGAAGTACTCGTGGAATACTTCGTAATTCTATATAAATCAAAAGAATCAATGATTTGGACACAACAAAATCCGGCAGTTGAACCACGGAAAAAGACTTGGGTAAATAACTATAA
This sequence comes from Mastigoproctus giganteus, assembly GCF_048544385.1. Classification (NCBI taxonomy): domain Eukaryota; kingdom Metazoa; phylum Arthropoda; class Arachnida; order Uropygi; family Thelyphonidae; genus Mastigoproctus; species Mastigoproctus giganteus. The sequence continues at coordinate 44,822,488 of NC_143578.1, read as the reverse complement.
GAGATATATTAAGATAGTAATTAGTAAAAAGAAAATTACAAAACTGGCCTGTATATAATGCTGGAAGTATTGTTAATAAAATGGGTGAACTCGAGCTCCTGGTCAGATCAACTATCGCTGATGTTGCAGGAATAACTGAAGCATGGATCCTACCGAAATAGAGGATGATGAATTTCATTTCGGCGAATACAGTGTTCAAGAGAGATATAAAGTTTCCATAGCCTTATCAAATCCAGGTATGTGTTGAGTCCGTGTGGTCCCAGATGACTAAGAAAGAAAGTAAAGATGTTAGTGGGAAAATGTTATAGACAGTTTCATGTTCCAAAGAGTACGATAAAAATTTCTTTTGACAACTTGAGCGGCAAGATAGAACGAGAACATCATTATAGTTAGTTTTCCACTTAGAGATGGGAAATCATGGATATTGCAGAGCACATGGCGATAGTAGTTTTTTGAGTCAATTAAGACGATTGCCATTTATTTCAACACCTTAGCGCCTAGAGGATCAAATATCCTTAAACTAATTCTCACGCAGGATCCAAGTAGTATAAAAATACGACATTTCAGGAACCGATAATGTGGAGATCACCATGTCATGAAATGGGTAGTGTCCAAGGAAATTTCGGAATTCAAAGGGAAACGTCAGGACTTTGATTACAGGAAGACAGAAGCGGTCCCAAGATTTTCTAAAGCGAGGGTAAAAGCAGTATTGCGCGAAATCATTAAAACTTAATCATCATAGGGGTTCACATCTGGTGAGTATGGGCTGGCACAGCCAGGGTCCTCAGCTGGATATCATCATTCTTCTCTTTCTTGGTGATTCCCTTCTACTTTTGACTCTCTCTCTCTCTCTCTCTCTCTCTCTCTCTCTCTCTCTCAGGCCGACCGGGCTAGCCGAGTGGGTAAAGTACCTGCCCGGCAAACCAAAGGTCGCGGGTTCGATTCCCGCCTCGGGCTTGGATCAAAGTACTGCAAAAACCTTGGGAGGTGCAATATGGCCACAGAAGCCGATGCGCCAACAACTACCAAATCAATCTCTCTCTCAGGGTAACTCGGGAATTTTTTTTTTTTTTTTTTTTTTTTTGTGCTAGTACAGCATAAGCCTCAGGCTTCCCTTCCACCATATAGCTAATAATAATAATAAATATCGCAGTAAAAAAAAAAAAATCCACATTTTGATCACAAAGGGGAACTTCAGCCCCGTTAGCCCCTTCCTGAGATCGATCCTGCAGGAAGGCAACTATGGTGGACCTAGGTATTCCTTGGGCTGTGTTAACTAGAATTATTACTACATGCTAGTTGATACTATGCATTATGGGAAGTGTTTAAGAGATTTACTCTGGATGCTGCAAACACATTCGTTCCATTTGAAAAGTACTGCAAAATAAATATGCCAAAATGGATGACAAGAGAGCTGAAACACTTAATCGAGGAAAAAAAAAAAAAAAAAAAAAACGATAGTTACAGGCTATCGGGCGACTCTGCTGATTCATACGATAACTATAAATAAATATGAAATAACTCCACTGAGAGGTAAGATTTGCAAAAGCTGACTATGAAAAATCGTTGACGAAGAGAATAAGAATGGGCAAAAAGAGCTCTACTCATATATGAAGCACAAAAGATCAGAGAGTGAATTCAATAGGTCCTCTGCAAAATCAAAGTGGTGGAATAATCGACAATCCAGCCGAAATGGCCGCCGATTTGAACAAATATCTTGCAACCATCTTTACTATTGAAACTGTATTAGTACCAAAGGGCAATACTCCACTTTGACCTTGGTGCGCTAGTTCATTGTGATTTTTATCGAGTATTATTTATTTGTCTATACTATATATGCTATACTATATATCCATACTACAGTATATAACTATATTATTTATTTGTCTATACGCTTGCGTATTCCGAGCAGTTATGCATGTTGTGCAAGCTGAAAAACCTCACAGGAGAAACCCTACTCCTTCCTCATAAGATTTACTAACTACAGCTTCGATTGAACAGACCTTTTTAGGAATTCCTTCAATCGCCGTTAGGATGATTTCTGCTCAAAATCTACATTCACCCAACGTTAGTAAGTTCTTATATAGGAGCTTATTAATGCCTTTAAAGGATATTTCATTTGAACTGATCAGAATCAGCTGAATTTTTTTAATCATGTTTGTTTTAGGAAGTATAGAATTGTAGGTAATTAGACTAAATTAAATAAATCCGATATTCAATTATTCTAAAGAAAAAATTCTTATACAAATACTAAGCCATTAAAAGAAGGCTACCGAGCTCATGCTACGAAATCTTTGAAAACAGCACCTTGAGGAAGCAGTGTGCGTGAGGAATATTGATTCATGTCATACCTGTATATACGTAATTAATAGACCCACTTTCTTTGTGGGGATGGGGGAAATATTCTCACCAAACCCAAAAATTCCTCTGTTCTTATGTTGTTAACCCACTTACTAATATCATTAAGCCGATATTGAATGTTTGTCATTCAAAAAACCAGAAACGATGTATACTACAGTTTTAAATTGTAGATGGAAGAAAAAGAAGTGTACGTGATTTTTGTTATTGAAGCGAACTTTAACTCGTTTTTCCGGAAAAAGAAAACGTCCGTCGTATAATTTAAATATCATGAAAACTCCATTGATTCCTTGATACACTGCACAGGACCATTACTGTCAGTTAAATAAATAGGTATTGGTGGCCTTAAATTAATTTCTGTTCATATTTTTATTTTTAAAAATGAAATACCACTCTCTTAAATATCTTTATCTATGACCCATTTAGCATGCATATCCTGAACTATTTTGCATTTATTATGATTAAAAACTAATTTTGCTTTTATTTTCTGTTGAAAATTGAAACCTGTTTAGCTTGATATCATGTAAACACATAAACTTGAATTAAATATAAATTTATCCAGTTTTTGTCTTTCGAAAAACACACACACACAAAAACCCGTCAACCAACAAGTGGAAAATCTGTACATTCGTTAGAAATGTAGTTAGAAAATCTTACTTACATTTCTTGATTCTATATTCAGTTTGCATTAAGAGACGTGAATAGAGTATTTGAAAAATTAGATTTTCAGTGTCAACATGATTACATACGGGATGTGGCAATAAAGTTCCCGGACTGGTGCAGTTGCGGTCATGTTCGATGAATTTGAAAATAAATGGAAGTGGTATGTTGTAGTTCAAACTTCCTCCAATAGATAATGGTACAGTGATTGTCCAGTAAGCCGACAGGTTTTAAGTAGCAACCAATTTCGTTAGCATCGTTAACGTTCCGTGTCACGATTTTTGCAATGAAGCAACGAACGAATATCAAATTGCGAAAATATGCAACACAAACGTATGAAATGTTAAAAACTGTTTATGGTACTGAAGCGTTAAATCGTACCAACGTGTCTGAATGGTTTAAGTTTTTCAAAGACGGACGTGAGAATGTTCATGATAAAATAAGAAGTGGGCTTCCGCCAACTTCTGGAAATGAGGAGAGTTACAAGAGTTCTGGAAATTGCGTCAAGAGATCGTCGTTTGACCCTCAGAATGATGGCTTATGAGCTGGGTATGAATTACGAGACGATTCGTGAAATTCTGCATGAAGATTTATGGAAAAGGAAGGTCTATGTAAAATTTGTGCTGTAGACTTCATCCAGATTTTTCAAGACAATCCTAATTTCCTCGACTATAGTGTCATTGGAAATTAGTGTTGCGTGTTTCAGAACGACCAAGAGACGAAGTGTCAGAGCATGCATAAGCCTTCAAAGTCATCACCAAGGTCCAAAACATTTCGTCTACAGAAGTCCAGGATCAAGACAACGCTGATCATGTTTTCCGACAAACGGGGTGATTCACAAGGAATTTGTGCCTGAAGGGGAGAGAATCTGCGATCTACATACAGGTGCTTCAAAGACTACTGAAGCAAATTTCCCGAGTGGGGCCACAATTCTGAAAGAAAGGCAGCTTGCTCTTGTAGCATGGCAATGCCCCCGCCCATTCCGCACTTGTTGGAAAGCATTTCTGAAGAAACATTGCATTGTACGGGTCAACTATCCACTCTACTCTTCTGATGTAGCACCGGTGGACTTCTTCCTCTTTCCCAAGGTGAAATCTGCCCTCAAAGGAAAGAGATTTCAGGACGTTAGGACAAAAGGAAAAACGTAGGTGCCGAACTGAATATCACCTCTTTGGACGCTTTCGCTGACTCTTTTCAGAAATTTTTAGAACATTGTAATAAGTGCGTTCAATCAGGTGATAATTACTTTGCATAAAAATAAAACAATGTTTGAGCCCTTTCCCTTTTGTGTTCTTTTTATTGCGATAATCCGGAAATTTTGTTGCCACACCTCGTATACAAGGGGATGGTCAAAAAGATCTGAGGACGGAGTATAAAAGACACAGGTACAAAAATTCTATGTTTCTTTTTTATCTTTCACCATATTTGCCCCGAAGTTAAATACACTTATTGTAGCCTGCAAAGAGTTTAATCGGCCAAAAAAAATTCTTCAGGTTGAGCATAAAACCAGGCTCCCTCATTTGCTTTTTAGTCAACCTTTTCCATCTGATGGTTGGGTTCGAAACCTTTTCTGGGTTGGAGATTCCTTACTTCCACTGCATCTTTCTAATTTGGACACAGGATTGTAAAAATGGAGCCAACCTTCATTACCAGTCACCAAACGAGATACCATAATCTGTCTGGATTAGCAATAATTAATTTTAAGTTCTCTTTTAATGCATTTGATGTTTTATCATGAATGGAAAGGCTTCCGGAAACCCATCTTGCACAAACTTTGGACATTCTCAAATGCCCATGTATTATTGTTAAAATGCCTTAAAATCAAAATAATTATCATTTTAACAATATGAACTGTCAAAATTATAGAATAGGTTATTTTGAACTCTCAACATAACCTATTCTATAATCTCTTAATACATTTTATGTACAGTACTCTGTTCTCAGAAGCCGACCGGGCTAGCCAGGTGGGTAAGGTGCCTGCCTGGCAACCCAAAGGTCGTGGGTTCGAATCCCGCCTCGGGCTTGGATCAAAGTACTGCAAAAACCTTGGGAGGTGCACTATGGCCACAGAAGTCGATACTCCAACAACTACCAAAAAAAAAAAAAAAAATGTTCTCAGAACTTTCTGACCACCACTCGTATAATAAAACAAGTAATATTTGAAGTATTAGCATAAATAATTGAAACCAATCGAACATTTATATTTATAAATATTTTCTCGTTAACCAAAATCAGAAATTATTTAAAATATTATTTAATTTATTAATTTAAATTTTTTTAAATAAAAGATCTGGTCTCTCTGTTATTATAAAGTTTTAATTTATTTTCATAATAAATATTCGATTTAACAATCAAATATATTTTGATGAGTTCAACTTGTAACCGTTGAACTCATCAAAGAACTTACAAATTTGGATGAAAGTTTCCTTAAAATTATCCATTGCTGTGCCTTCTGTCACTTTTTTGAAAGTAAAAATTTTAAAAATATTTTATTACCAATTTAAAGATATGAGTAATTGTTAATCAATAAAATCTTTATGGGCAGTTATTGAATTTTAGTTTAGTTTGGTTTTTAGCAACATCTTATTTATAATTTGTAAAACCTCTTGATAGACAGTATTTTCCGTATAGACTTTCCTTTCCACTAATATTGTATTTATAACTAATCTTACTGAAAATTATAATTCTTCCTTTCATTCCTTGAATTTTATCTTTTGGAAACCAGCAAAAAAGCATTAATTGCAGACGACATTTTATGAGTTGTTCTTCTGCATTTTTTCTATAAATTTATTTGCTATTGATGGAATGTACAGTTTAAAATCGTATTTTTTAATTTTAGGATCAATTTTCGAAACTACTGGAAACTATGATTTTCCTTTCTACATTTCTGGAGCACTGCTGGTTGTGTCAGCTGTAGTCAGCTTCCTGGTTCCCTGTGCTGCCCGTTACTGCAACGACACCACTACCACGGACGTTAATTAGGTCCTATTGCTGGCAACAATGACCCAGAAGACATAAATATTCCAATAAAAAAGGGGCACTTTACTGTCAGATTGGAAAATATGTTGTTATATTATCCTTCACTGCATTTAAAGTCAGCGTATCGCTGTCGTGTCTAATTTACTTTCGTAACTTCTAACATTTGTCACGAAGGATAATACAAATAATATAAAAATTTGTAACATAAAATTATACAATTTTCGAAAATAAAACTAATTTTATTTTGACATGCTTTATTCTGTTTTTTTTTTCTTACGCCATTGGACAATATTAAAATATTATCAAGTGACTCTTATGACACTTTGTTTAGCTATTCAACTAACCCACAGACGTAGTACAATATATGCTGCCCTAACAAAATATTAGCTAAGCGTACATATCGATAATGGAATAGGAGGAAGTATTTGTGGAGGAAGCTACAAAATTCAATGGATCCAGAGTGTATCGTGTTTGTGGTGGTCTATGTTTCGTGACATTTTCTAATCCTCTCATTATCCTTGAGGGGTTCTGTTAAATTTCAAGTGTACCTAATTATTGTTGCTGTACCATGATGGTAACGGAATGTTGTTATTACAGGGTTTTAGATGCAACTTAGGCCATATTGCACCGTATGTCTGTAAAGTGAGTGTTCTGTGCTCGATTTGCTGCTTGCTTGATGGACAAAAAACCCGAGTTTCCAGGGGATAAAAAACGTTCTACCCTCGCCTGAGACCCACTAACTGAGCCACATTGCGAAAAAGGCCTATAAAAATTCCTCGCGTCATCGATGGGATTCGAACTCAAGTTTTTTTTCCACCCGACGTAGGGAGAATGGTGATTTTACCAACTGTGCTACGTAAGAGTACATGGACATGTGTTATGTCTTATATACGGCGGCACCTAAACATTAGTTCAACTCCAGATATGAGTATGGTGTTATGTCCGAGAAGTGTGTGTCTTGTGCAATTTTGTTATTTCTGGTCACGTGATTACTAGGGAGCAGCGACCATCAGGAAGGCTGCTTCCTAGTACCCGTTCACATCACGAGGAGGCGGGCAGCAACAATACGCGCATGATCAAAGGAAAGTGACAAGGTAAGAATCTCGCACACTGGAGGGAAAATCAGTTCTAGTAGTAGATGGTTGGTTGGTTGTTAGGAATTTTATGGCGCATCGGCATCTAGTAGTAGATGCTAGCAGATTCTGTACCACTGGGAGCACAAACCGATGGTATCAGCAAAAAAAAAAAAAGAAAAAAAAAATAAAAGTAAATAAATAAATAAAAGTAACCGAAAATTCCAAAACTACAATGCTGTTTTATACAAGGCAAGGATTGTGAATGGATTGTTTAAAGATCGTGGTATTTTTCTTAGCCTTCGCAGTCCTTACATTTGAAATCGATCATCTGGTCTGTATCATGACTTTTAAGCACCACTATACAAAAGAAAAAAAAAATATATATAGTTTTTTCTACATTAAAATGACCAAGTAAATTTCACATTTTTTGAGGGTTGGAGTTGGATTCAGTTGCTTCCAGGCCTCCTTATTAACAAATCCCAGTATGTGCGACTATTTGGAACAATACCAACGAATGTGGGAAACCTCAGACAGATACTCTTACAGGAATGGTCTAACATCATCGAGAATGTGTGTGTACATTCGTAATCAATGACAAGGAGTATTTCCGCTAAAGCAGGACCAATTCTCTGATGACTGCATTCTGCAATATTTTGCAATATCAGTGTATATAAATAATCCATCAGATATTTATTTAATAGTTTTATGATAATTAATTTTTATAAATTAAGTAATTGTATAAATTAGCATGGTTTTAGGAGACGGAACGTACTTATCGGGGGTAAGTTCCGTCCTCTAGCGATGCTAAAATTCTCGGAACTTAAAGCAGCGCTGAAATCATTCTTATTAAAGTTAAATAAATGAAAGTCATTTGTTTCGCTTCTAAACTCTGAGCTTTTGTTCGTGTTTTCATATTTAACCAGGGCTGAGCAAAGCTGAGGTTGGAGGGTGCGGTGAATGCGATGCACCGGGCCCCAAAACGTTTCTTAAATGATTATAACAAAGGAAAGGATGGCTCTCAAAACCGACAATGCGCTCAGGTCGCCAGAGACCATTGCATGTTCGTGTATTTAACAAACCTTAAATTTTATAATCGTTAAAGTGGTTTCAAATATTATTTTTGCATTTGTTGTCTTTTTTAATACTAGTTATATTAAAGTTATATTAATTTATAACGCTAAAGATGAGTGTAAGCCGATCTAACGGATCACAGACATTGTCTCTGAACAGGTATCTGTTGAGCATTAGCATTAGTAAGTCATATGATGCAAGCTTATATAGCATCAGCCAAAAAAAAAAAAACTTCCCATTTCACCAATTCCTTAACTCCAAATGTTTGTCTAGTTCTGCCTTGAATTTATTTAAGCTGTCAACTTCTACAACGACAGATATAAGTTGGTTTCAGCAATCAACCACCCGCTGGCTAAAGGAAAATTTCCGCACATCTATTCTACAACTGTCTTTCCTCAATTTGAATTTATGTCCTCTCAGGCGACTAATCTGGACAAGGGGAAGAATCCTATCAGCATTGAGCTTTCTCAAGCCATTCAAGACCTTATATACCTCAATCAGATCACCAGGTGCCTAGTCTCCAGACACTGAAATTTGCAGAACTTAAGTCTTTCCTTGTAAGAGCAACCCTTTGTATCCCTCACCAGTCTGGTTGCCCTTCTCTGTATTCGTTCAAGCAGCTCTACATCTTTCCTAAAAGGAGGCCTCCAGACCTGTATACAGTACTCAAGGTGTGGCCTGACCATTGCTTTATACAAGGGGATAATCACCTCCTTATCCCTGCTAGAAAAATTCCTGTGTATCATTGACAAGACACCATGAACTATTCTTGCAGACTGTTTGCACTGCTCAGAAAACTTTATATCTGACTGCACAATTACCCACAGGTATTTTTCATTTTCTACTACCCTGAGTGTAGTAACGAACGAGCATTATAGCAAAAAATATAATTTATTGAGAGCACTTTTCTTTTTTATAATGTTGAGATTCGAAGATATAACTCTAATCGATGATGTGATTAAATTAGGTTTATCATTAGCTTCATTGAATTCGATTATTCCAAGCTAATTACCGTTTATTTTACATTTATTTTTATCGCGACAATTTTCTAATTAAAATTTTTATACCAAAAGAAACTTTCGCAGTTACTTATTACGGAGTAGCAGTGACGGATCCAGAAAAAAATGACAAGAAGGACGGGGGGTCCACGTGCCCCGGTGCCCCTACCCTGAATCCGCCACTGCGGAGTAGTACACTTGTTTTCAAGAGAGAAAACAAGACAGGAACCGAGAATAAATATGCTATTCATGAAACTCTCTTTAAAGCGATGAGTAATGAGTACATAGATCGATGAGCAGTTAAATTAGAAAATTCTATTGAATTCACTCTGTACAGCTCTAAATTAAACAAACAAACAAAAAAAAAAAAAAATATCTCGTTTATAGTAGAAGCAATTTGATAACTGATAATGGTTTTTTTTCTCTGTCAATGGGATCAGCTCATCAAAAAAAAAGTAATAAAGCTGTTTCCGGAAATGTCCAACTCCAAAGAAGGAATCCAGGTGAGAGCTCTGTTTGCTTCCTTATCTTTTCAAATTCCACGTTTCTTTTATAACGGGCGACAAAGTCAGCAAATAAATATGACATCGAATGAATCTGAACTGATAATACTAACGTTACGATAGGTGACGTTAAATTCTATGGCAAATATACTGGGGTGGTTTCATTATTTTGAAACCTGATCCATTTCAAATTACGAATACAAAAAGGAAGTACTGTACTGTAAAAGAAGTTTCATCTTCGTAATATTCAATTAATTATATCAGTTTTAATTATATCGATTGATTATAACTGCAGCCATTATAAATCCACTGGAGGATGGAAGCTTCCTCAACGATTCATGTTAAGGGAAATGGACCATAATCTTCCACGCTGGTCCAGTGCGGGTTGGCAGATCGACCGTATTTAGTAGTCAGGGGCTTGAACCCCGGTCTACTCAAAGAGTGTGCTACTGCACTGCCTGACTACTTGGCTACGGGAGCCTTCGATATCAGTTATTTTATTTATATCGATTAATTATATCAATTAAATTTCCCTTTTACGAGGGAAGTTTTATAATTGTAGGTATTTTTCGTGATCAAAGTATAGAAGTATAAAAATATATATTTTAGAAATTTTGGAGGTGAATTTATCCCTGATTTTCTTTACCCCTCCGCTCCAGGATATACTTGGATAACAAAGGATTTCTATTTTGCCACTTCTTTTTTTATTTAAGCTATTAGGAATTGCAGAAGCAGAGAATGGATTGATTTACAGTCTTCTACATGTGAAATCAGCTCCTATGCATATGTAGTTATTTAAAAAATAATTTAGAGAAACGGTAGAAACTCTGTAGGTTGTAAATGATTCTCTTCACCAAGTCCTTCTATCTTGTACAGAAATTGCTTCCAAATAGAGTATTATCTTGAAAAACCTCTTACAGAATTTAAGATGTTTGCCACGCTTATCATTATTATAGAAGGAAAGAGAGAGACTAACCAGTGTCTCCTCCATAGCCTCAGGCAGTACCAGCTCTGGCCTGAATGGCTTCACCTCAATAAAATACTCTCATCCCTATGAAAAAACAAAATATAAAAGTAAAAGGAATGTGGAAAATCATAAATAATGATATTAATCATAGAAATTCGTATATTTTGATTAATTTGGCAAAAATTTTGTGAGCAGGTTTAATTAGTTTAAAATTTCTAAAAATCTATGCTTTCTGGTAAGTTAACCAAAGAGATTTTTTTGTAAGTTTGGCTAAATTAAAATTTGTAATAAATAGAAAATTAATTACCCAAGTAATTTCACCATGATAAGTTACCAAAATTGTATGCTTTTTTGATAAGTTAGCTAAAGATATTTTTTGAGGGTTTAGCTAAATTAAGTTTGGTAATCACGAAAAACTATTATCATGATATACTCGTAACTGTTTGGCTAATTACTTTTCTCTTGATGGAAATAATCCTTGAAAATAACAGCTCGTTTAAAAACTTGATAAAGTTTGGTAAGTTTTAATAAATTATACTAAAAATTTGAGAATAATAGTAAATAATAATAAGGAATAATTGTACACTGATATTGAAGCTGCCTTTGACAGCCTAGACATCACAGCCCTTCTCGGTATTTAGCATTCCTTCTTCAGGATTAATGGCGATCTGCTAGCTTTCCTCGCCACTTTATTGAGGAATATAAGTGTCCACCTCACAATGTAGAAGTCTCGCTTTACCCGGAAGATCACTGCAGGAGTCCCACAAGGTCTAGTCCTTCCTTGTCTCATATTCTCAGCCATTCTTATTCCTTTTATGTGTCCCCTTGACGATGTTTTAATATATGCAGATGATATAAAGTTGCTTATCTTAATCCCACCGTCAGCAAATCTAATGGCAATATCTTCTTCAATCACAGAGAGCTTGACCGCTCTTCCAACATAATTGCAGATTTTTAGGTTTAACCTTAACCCTTTTAAATCTGGAATAATGATTTATCCACTCAAACAGCGAACAATAGTAATTCAACTATCAGTTTTTGGCACTCTCATCCCAGTGGTTACTAGCCATACGGAGGACACCTGTGTCTAGTTCGATGCGCACGCAGAATGCTTCCAGATGCGATTTATCACGTTACGTTGAAGAGCGAAACAACACTTACTTCCCAACAACGATGCCCCAACCACAACTTGAGGTACAAATAATCATCGCCGATCCCCTCAATTGAGAACTACTGACCTGGCTGAGCAGCTAAATGTAACCAGGCTCCCAAAGCTAATTGACCTCAGACGTTTGCGACTACGGTAAAAATGTTCACAGGAGTGATAAATGCCACGAATATCTGTCATTTTTGTCAGAAGCACAACTCTCCACCATCCTCAAGGTCTGACTCCACACTAACCCTCAAATACAACTGTCTGAAACTTTGTAATCGTTTCCTACCTGCTCAGGCACTCGCTGAAATACAGGCACCCCTGCATCTCGGAATACACCTGCAGACAATGGCTACCCATTCTCATCTGTTGTTTGTTTGATCAAAATCGATGGTTTCATTTTGATTCACCTTCCTTGCCATTGTTTTGTGTTACGATGTTTATATATATATATATTTTATCTTTATGTTTTCCTATTTATTATATTTTATGTTTTTTATATGCGTTTTCATTTTAGTGTAACTTTTCCTTATACCAATTTTCAATCACATGTATTATTTTCTGCCTTAATGTACTCGTAAATCTCCTGATCATGTCGCCGTGATGAGTATTATCGTTCGTAGTACTTGTACCGTACTTTGTAGCAATAAAGCTGATTTATTTATTCATTTAAAGAGTTTTCGTTGAATCATTTTGCAGTTAAAATTTATATCTAGAAAGTACATATATATTAATACGTTTGTAATATGATCCTCACTACGCTTCTGTATTTCTGGGATGATGAAATCTTCACCAGAAAAGTGATAATTATCAAGATAAAGCATCATTTAAAATTATCTATGACATTGCATTCTTCATCGAGGCCTATCTTCGGTAGCAAAGTTTCGTCACGAAGATGAAATCTGCGCAGAAAGTAAAGAAAAAAAAAATCTAGGTCAGATAAAAATCTCTTCCATTGACTTCATTACTGTATCGTAAGCAGTAGATTTAATCTTAGCAACTAATACAGCTATGGTAGGATAAAATCGTACAGCTCATTACAATCCATTGCTTAATCATTTCTATCGATCAATATATTCATGAACCACCAAGTTTTTTTTTTTATAATGAAGAATTTTAACGATCTGATTTTAGGCAGAAGCAGTGACGTAAACAACTATTTGAATTTTTTATTCCTTCCGCCTTGCTGTCGCCATATTTCCTTTTGTTCCACTTATTAAAGAGAGAGAGAGAGAGAGAGATTAGCGAAAATGCCAATCACAGCTGCTTTCTCCTTAATCGAATAACCTTAGGATTACAGTGGCCAGGTACTCAAGCTCAAGGATGTAGTCATACACGTGTCCGAGTTAACTGTAGTTCAAGTTCACATGACTGCTAAACATGGTGATGTTAGTATATCCTCTCTCTCTCTCTCGAACTCCTCTGACCTTATGTGGTCGTTCCGAATTATAAGTAGAATTTTTTTTCCCTTTGCACTAGATGCAAGTGTTGAAAACTATCTAGAACATTTCGGTCATTTGATTTCTAAACCTTCGCGGTTAGCGGATTGGCTTTGACTACTGTTCTTCCAAGCAGCAAAATATTTCTCTTTTGAGAGGTTTTTTTTCCCCTTCGTTAGTGCATTGCTTTTTCATAGTATTTAAATCAGATAGAAGTATGTCTAATCATTTAGTTTCAAGATTATCATCGCTTTACAGAGACGAAAGTTTTTTGGTTTTTTTTTTAATTTTAATAAATTAATTATCTTATTCATTATGAATAAATACTAATGAAAGCATGCGATACTAAAAACCGATATCTCTATCTTTTATTTCACACTCTTTTTCATACGAATTTTAGGTGCATAGTGTAAAAAAAAAAAAAAAAAATATATATATATATATATATATATATATGGCACATTTCTAGTTGGGATCCACCACCTAAAAGGTGAACTGTACACGGAGTTGGGATCCACCACTGACTTGTTTGTTTAGATTAGGACTTAGCCTCAACCATGAACCTTTTTTTAATAACGGCACCCCTAAGTAATTTATTTTATTTTGCGGCACTCCTACTCAATTTTCTACCTGTTAGATCCGATTCTCTCTCTCTCTCTCTCTCTCTCTCTCTCTCTCTCTCTCTCTCTCTCTGTATATAGATTTTTACCGAAACTCCAACAAGGAATATTCATTCATTTTATAACCATGAATTTCCAGCCCAATGGAGCATAGAGTTTTAAATTCTACCATAAAACTTTTTTAAGTTCCTTTAAAGATCTTTAATTGACCCCGGGGGCTCACATCTGGTGAGTATGGGCTTGGCAAACCCAGGGTCCTGAGCTGGATATCATCATTCTTCTCTTTCTTGGTGATTCCTTTATCTGTACTTCTCTCTCTCTCTCTCTCTCTCTCTCTCTCTCTCTCTCTCTCTCTCTCTCTCTCTCTCTCTCTCAGGGGGGGTAACTCGGGGAATTTTTTTTTTGGCTGGTGCAGCATAAACCTCAGGCTTCCTTGTACCATATGGCTAATAATAATAATAATAATAATAATAATAATAATAATAATAATAATATAAAAGTAGTTATACACTCACAGAAAGCCAAGTAAGTTCCTGTAAGTGAATTTTTTTTTTATTCTTCTCACGTGTTTCAAATATAATTCCGAATATTTTTTCCTACTATGAATAAATTAATATAATAGCAGAAACTTCAAACGCGTCTTATTGTATAGCATAAAAAAACAGTTACGGCTTGATCTTAAAAGGAAACAAAAGCACTTCGCATTTGGGATTTGTCACCTGATATTTCTAAACAAAAATACATTTTGCTCGTTAACTGTAACTTAAATTTACCTTACTGTTGTAATATTAATTAAAATATTACAAATATGTTTATTCTATTCCATATCGTATGTTTATTCTATTCCTATTCTATCCTAATACACTCGTAAATATATAAAGTTAATGTAGGTGATGCTATCTGACTATTTCATGTTCGAATAATCGACGTTTTGTATGATCAACGTTCGGATAATCGATATTCCTCTGTAGTTGAAAAACATACATGTTTATATATTTTTTTCTCTTCTCAAGAGCTTCGAAAGATGAGCTGAAGACTATATAAAAACGTCATGGACAAGATATTGCCCGGAAGTTATGGATTTGCAGAACCTGCTTTTGCTTGTAATGAATAATGCCTAGCGTGGTTCAGCACGGTTTTTTTTTTTTTTTTTTTTTTTTTATTATTACTTTGGAACCGGTTTATTCTCCACAGTTGTAGGAGGTAATCATATTTCAATGGCCAATGACGGAATTTAGATTTTTACCGAAACTCCAACAAGGAATATTCATTCATTTTATAACCACGAATACAAGTATAACCTTACATTCTCATATCTAGGAAGAGGTAAATTTCCTGAAAGGAGAAACATTTTTATTTCATACCTTACCAGAGTCCATTAAATTCATTCTACTGTATTGACCATTCTAGTATCAGTTTTTACACCAGACAGCTACTTTTTTTAAGCTTTCGTCATCTCAAGACTTATATAAGGTCGATAATGAACCGAAAGGTGATACAGTATTGTGGTGGTGGTTTTTAGGTGCATCTACAACATCCTGTAGTGCCATGGTGTATTGCTGTATAAACAGAAGTGGTCAGCAACTGACGCCTTAGGTGAACCATACAATAGGTGTCCCCTTCCGCCAAGCCTCAAATGTAGATGTATGGTTTTGCTGAGGTTTTTGGAAACTTTGGCAACAGTCTAATTCTCCTATATATAGTAGAGTTTGTTTGTTTGTTTGTTATTTGGTTTTTAGGAGCATTAGCAACTAAGGCCATATAGTAGAGAAGCCAATATACTTTCACGGAGGACTTGATATTATTCATAGCATTAAAGAAGCAAGAAATGTTCTACGAATGTTGAATGGAGTATTTTGTACCAAGAATGTTAATGTAACGATTAGACAAATCGTAACCATTAATGTAATAGTTAAACAAACTAATATGGTCCAGAAGTTTTTCATTTGAAGAAAGTAGAGGAAAGACCACTGAAAGCAATGGAGATGAATCACTATAGATGATGATTGAGGACGACAAGACAGATGAAGGTCAGATTGATACAAATTTTCTGTTAATGTGTATGCGGACGGGAGAGAGAGAAAGAGAAATATTTATATAAAAGTGGCATGCAGAAGAAACTGAACGTCTTTATGACAGAGAGTGGAGACAGAATTTGTTAGAACCGGGTCACTGATTAATCTGACTGCTCTCTTGGGCAGAATGTAGGAGTTTAAGAGAGATTTGAGGGACCCCACCCCAAGTTGTAGGAACAATGTTCCGTAGAGGGGAGGAGGGATTGAGTTTCGTACAGTGTCAAAAACTAGTGCTCCTATCCTAGATTGAGGACGACAAGACAGATGAAGGTCAGATTGATACAAATTTTCTGTTAATGTGTATGCGGACGGGAGAGAGAGAAAGAGAAATATTTATATAAAAGTGGCATGCAGAAGAAACTGAACGTCTTTATGACAGAGAGTGGAGACAGAATTTGTTAGAACCGGGTCACTGATTAATCTGACTGCTCTCTTGGGCAGAATGTAGGAGTTTAAGAGAGATTTGAGGGACCCCACCCCAAGTTGTAGGAACAATGTTCCGTAGAGGGGAGTTGGATTGAGTTTCGTACAGTGTCAAAAACTAGTGCTCCTATCCTAGTTTTTTCGATGCAGGTGAAGCAATGTTTCTAATACGCTTAGGTGAAGAAAGGTTAGAAATCAAGGTTATTCTCAATAAAGCTATGCGATCTTGTCTAGAGGTCTGCGTGTTATCAAAGATGAATATAGGATTAGGGTCCTGTGCATTTGTCCAAAGCCTTGCATATCCAGTAATCAATACAGCTTATTAGCAGAAAGAGTCTCACTTTCAATTTCACAGGATTCGTAAGTATTAAGACACTGTCGATTTCTAAAACTTTTATTAAACTTGAAAAAACTTGATGTAAATTTTCTGTTCTTTTGTTGCGTCCGCTCAAAAAATCGCAGAACATGTTGTATACGTCTTCGCTAAACAGCATCACATATGTGACTAATGCAACATGAAACTGCGTACTGCGAGAAAATTACTGAGAAACTGAACTCTATTACCCCATCTTGGAGAAAAATCCGCATTATTTTCATAACTTTTGGGTATTATCTCATATTACGAACATTTTAATGAAGAATTCAGCATTTAAACACTTTATCCATTGATCCAAATAAGTTCAATGACGATAAAGACTACATAAGCAAAATTTTGGAAAATATGTACCTCTGAAATCATCACTGATCTCTAGAAGAATCTCTACTGAAGACCTCCACACCACAAGCAAGACCCTGGCCATAATTATCAAGTCACCTTTACCAATAAGTCAGTAAACTTAATAATCGTAATAGCCTGAACGTATTTATATTATTAAATCTAAGTATTAATATAAATATTTATGAAAATAATCTCTGAATTTTTATGTTTATAGATCCATGCATATTCTCATATTCCATTTAAAGTTTAAACACGAATTTCAAAGTATTTAATATCATTAATGAGTTAAATGTGTTCTAAATTAGTTATTTTGTACGCAGTTTATTTTTCGCGTGTTAAAGTTTGTGCAGACCCCAGGGTTTCTTCCGTTTTGTATGCAGTGTAGAATTAGGTGTCTGTACATCCTTCAGGCAGTGGCGTATCCAGGTATCATCGTAAGGGGGGCATGGCAACCAGACTTTTGATTTTTTTTTTTTTTTTTTTGAGAATGTCTGCTGCGTTCTGTTTCTTTAATTTCAAATTTTATAGATCCTGTGCATTTAATATCCTCTGCCCACCCCTGAATACGCCCCTGCCTACAGGTGATGAATCTACGGCTAATAAACAGATTCAATAAATATAAATATAAATAGTAGCCGGAAAGAAGGTATTACACAATTTGCATAAAGGTTTGGGTTGGTTGGATTATTTGGAAGAAAGTCAATTAAACCTATTAAGAGAAGAATACATGCTAACCTTGCCCTGGAGCAATCGGCGATGCAAAAAACTGCCCATAAAATTTCATCACGTCAACTATGGACCTCAACCGAAATCTCAGGCACACCTTATCCACAGGATGTGAGAAGGCCAAACCACTGTGCCACCCGTTAACGAAATTAGAAAGTTGACATTTCACATCATCATCAGCCATTTTCAATCCACTGCAGGATGAAGGCCTCTCCAGCAACTTTCCAGTTCCCTCTGATTTGTGCAATGACCATCCATTTACTACCCACAAACTCATGAATTTCATCTGTCCATCTCCGTTGTTGTCTTCCAGATTTTCTTCTAGCTCCTCTTGGGTACCATTCTGTTATTTTCTTAGTTCATCTGTCATCGACACATGTCTTCGAGCTATGTGTCCTGCACACGACCATTTTAATTCTTTAGTTTGATAAGAATGTCCTTTACTTGAGTTTGCTGCCTAATCCATGTGTTTTTCTTCTTATCTAACAGTCTTATTCCCAATATAATTCGTTCCATTCTTCGCTGTACAGTTCTCGGCTTCTCTTCCATTCTTTTGGTGAGTGCCCAAGTTTCACTTCCATAAGTCATCGTGGAAAGTATACACTGGTTCATTATTTTACATTTCAGACAAATTGGGATATTGAAATTTCACAAATACTCGTAAATAATCTTGACACATTTTATAAATATTTATTTTCGACATGTATTGTACATGTTATCGTTAACAGAATTAACAAATATTCAAACAAAAATATATTAAAAAAAAAAAAAAGAATTTTTGCAACAAAAAGGAATTCCTATAAAATAAACGCTCTTCACTTCTATGGTCCTTTTTGACAACACATGGTACTGGTACCAAGTCATGGGGTTGTTGGTTGTGTCCAGTTATTCTTATTATCATTATTATTATTGCTCTTATATTATTTCTCCCTGATTATGATTATTATTATTATTATTATTATTTAATTTTAAACTAACTTATTAGAAAGTAATTGGGTCTTATCTTCGTTTCTTTATTGCAATAACGAGAACAAAAAAGGTTGCTCCATAGCCAGCGAATGTTTATCAGGAGCACAAAATGTAATTTGATCCAGATGTTAACCGAGTTTATCGTAGTTCATGTTTTCACTGCGGTGGAACATTTCCATTTAAAACTAGTCTCAATTGCTTATGCAGTGGTTCTTTATCATGTTTTTTAATCTGGTTACAACCTGTTTTGGGTACTAATTCCACTCTATTTGATATCGTGCATCGACATGTTTTCCGCCTGGTGACGATATATATTTTTTAATGGGTTTTCTTACGTAGAGGGAAAGTTTGAAATGAAATTCTTCATCTGTATGGAGAATTTTTTTTTACATAAAAGTAGTTAAAATGATATGAATTATTAATGACAATTTATGACATATATAACATAATAATTAATAACATATGTTGTTTTCCATCGCCAAATTCCATTCCTCCAGTGAATTAATTGAGAAAGATAACAAATAAAAATAGCGTCCTCAGTTTATAATTAGCCTATGCGTGTTTACACATACAGTATTTTGTTTTTATACAGGGTGTTTCAAAAGTTTTGGTACAAACGTTTAGGGGAGGTAGGTCACATCTAAAGGAATGTGAATCGCATAGGAACCCATAACCGGAAACGTCACCGTAAGTCAGTAGACGGCGCGGTAGTCGCCGCACGAAGAGCATGCATCGATATACGAACTGTGAGCTGGAAGACATGCACCTAGTGTATGGATTAGCAGAGGGAAATGGACGAGCCGCTCAACGAATTTATGTAGAACCCTTCCCATACAGACATGTACCAGACCACGGTTTGTTTGCGCATGTGCATCAAAATTTGTGCGATTATGGGTCATTTAGAGGTAACAGGAGTAGTGCGGGCAGACCACGTTCGACGCGAACTCCCGCCATGGAAGAAAGTGTGTTGAATGCCGTCCAGAATAATCCTACTACCAGCACACGTGCCGTTGCCTCTGCCTTAGGAGTGTCTCGTTGCAGTGTACAGCGTGTTTGGCACGACGATTTCTTACACCCCTTTCATCTCCAAAGGGTTCAGTTACTACTCTCCCAAGATCATCCTGCACGTGTGGCTTTTGCGCAGTGGTTTTTCTCCAAGAAAGTGTTCTAGACTTGAATTTTCCAGCCTATGTTTTGTTCACGGAGGAGGCTTATTTCACTCGGGAAGGCTTATTCAATCAGCACAATGCTCATGTGTGGACTCACGACAACCCACACGGGGTGAACCCCCCATGCGGGGCAACATCGCTTCGCAATAAATGTATGGGCAGGTATGGTCGGTGACTGCTTAGTCGGCCCATACCTGTTACCATCCCGCATGAACTCCGCTAAATATCGGATATTTCTTGAACAAGTTCTACCAGGGTTACTTGACGATGTTCCAGCAAATGTGAGACGCAACGTTTGGTTTCAACATGACGGGGCGCTTGCCCATTATGGAAGGGTGTGTTCGTGACAATTTGAACAGGCGTTTTGGGCGTCGATGGATTGGCCGGGGTGGACCCGTTGCCTGACCCCTACGCTCACCTGATTTATCGAGCCTTGATTTCTTTCTGTGGGGCCCTCAAATCTATCGTGTATGAATCGCCTGTGGAGATGGAAATGGATCTCGTGGCAAGACTCGTCTGTGCTGCTGCTACTGTCAAAGAAACTCCAGGTGTGTTCGACCGTGTCCGCCAATCCATGCTGCGTCGGTGTCAGTCACGCATGCATCGCGTCTCATGGTGGAATCTTCGAGCATCTGTTGTAACATCATGCAATGCATCCATCTCGTACTCCATTGTTAATATTATGTCAAATAAATGTTTGCCACTAATTACTGTCTTCTGTCATTTCTGCTTCTTGTGCCTCTGCTACTACTTTCCCATGACGTTTCCGGTTATGAGTTCCTATGCGATTCACATTCCTTTAGATGTTACCTACCTCCCCTAAACGTTTGTACCAATATTTTTCAGACACCCTGTATAAAATTATAATTTTCCATATGACGTTATTTTGCATTACGCGTTTCGTTTTATGCAATAATTTTATTTTGTTTTTGAAATGTGTTTATTTATAATTTCCAATTAGTACAATCCGTAAGGGAGCGCCATTATCGATTGACAGATGACGTAAGACAGTAAACTTTTATCGCAAGGTATGAGATTATACTGTAAAAGTGAATTAGAAAGACTTTTTAAGTCAATTTCTTTTAGCAAATTTAAGTTTTTATATTTACGATATTAATCAATTCAATATTATAAATGAAAGAGGGTGCCATTATGATTAATGGCCGAAAGTTTAGCAATGTGTCATTTCGAGAGGGACATGACGTGCGAAGCTGGGTGTCTTAACCAGTAACTTATAATTTGCTTTGTCTTCATCATGTTCGTTTGTCTGTCCGTCCATCCGCATGCCACAATTTTATATTTGAGCCTTTTAAAAATATTTGTCGACAAATTGCAAGTTTCATTAAAATCGGACCAATAGAAATCCATCAATTAATTTTTTTTTTCATGCAAATTGTATGGGAAAAATAAATTCATAGATTAAATGTAGTTTTAATGCAGTATTATTAGATTTATACAGTCCTAGCACGCTTCGCGTGTATTATTATGTAAGAGTCGTGAACGTGGTATCACTTGTGAAGAGATACATATATACAGAGGAATGAGACATAAAAGTGTATATCGGAGAAGTGCAATAAATATTATACAGTTGTAATTAAACTGAATCGCTAAGTTTAGAGATTGTAAACCTACATCGTTCTCTCTATCAACTTATAATCTTAGTAATTAAATGATAAGGAGATAACGATATTTACTATTCACTTCTATTAATTACAGAAAAAAAAATTAATTTAATTAAAAAAATCGAACTCTCCTGAAGTGTAACTCACTGCTTACATTAATTAACTTGTTAATTCTTTCAATTGATTTAAATTTAAAAGTACTGTAATTAAATTTATCATTTAATTTAAACTTTTTAGGATTGTGTATTAATTATGATACACAATAATCTCTGTGAAGGTAATAAGTCAAAATTGATCACAATGATATATGTTTTTGCTCAGAACAAAAGGAACTGGAAATACTGTTTACCTTTTCATCCATAATTAAACAGAGAAAACTTAAAGATATTTAAACTTGGTTATGAGTTGAAAACTTTGTAATGAGACCTTCCAAAGAGCGTTCGCAAATGCGTAAAGCGCCAGATATCTTCACCACGTCCACCTGTCCTTCAGTAACAATGCGACTACTCCCAGGGGATGGAGTTCGACCAAATTTTGTATTTAGGTATTGCTGAAAGATTTGTCGAGTCAGCAAATTCCATTGAAATCGGACCTATGGAAATTCGGTATTAATTTTTTCATAAAATTTTGAGTTATTTGTATCAAAGTATGTTTCAGATGTTTGTCCGTTACTCAACAAGGAAATGTCAAGTCGATACCAGAATTTCAGCTTATGTTCTGTTGGTTTTTCGAATGGTTTTATGATGAATTCCGGTTCAATTATCCTCCAGTCCTCTCTCCCTAAAAAAACAGCATTTCGAGCATTACTCAAGAATGAAAAGTCGGATCGATATCCAGTTCTCAGCGAATGTTTCGTTGGTCCCTAAGAAACATTTAAGACCAATTGATTCCATAATTCCCTGGTTCTCTCCTCCCACAGAAATCGAAATATCGCCTATATTATTGAAGGAAATGAAGGCATATTTTGGACATCACTCGAGAAAGAACAGACGGATAGACACTACATATTCATCATATGTTTCGTTGGTCCCTGTGGAGGAATAAAACATGAAGGTAGTTTCAAGACGAATTCCGATTTCATATTCTACCCCACATCAATTTTACGAAAAATCTGGTACAGTACCGTTGTTCCTTTTCATAATTTCAGCAATTATTAAAAATATACAACTTGATCTTTGTAACAAATGACATATTAATCAGTTAACATTTATCCATTGTATACTTGCCTCCCCTAAAATAAAAAAATACACAAACCTCACCTCACAGCGACCCATGTCTTGAGAGTCATGTGGTAAAATTTTGGTAAATACTTCGTAAATACAGCATACAGCATAGAAATTTTTAGTGCCTAAGGTACGTAATGCGTATTTAATAATCGAATATACCTCAAATTTAATTCAATACGTTCATTAACTGACTTCTTTGTTGTTTTTGGTTTGGTTGGGCAAGAAGCAGGAATGTTGTTGCTTTCTGGAAAACTAGTTAAATATCCTGCTCA
Organism: Mastigoproctus giganteus; assembly: GCF_048544385.1. Taxonomy (NCBI): domain Eukaryota; kingdom Metazoa; phylum Arthropoda; class Arachnida; order Uropygi; family Thelyphonidae; genus Mastigoproctus; species Mastigoproctus giganteus. The sequence continues at coordinate 44,799,464 of NC_143578.1, read as the reverse complement.
CTCTTCACTTACATAGTTGAGAAAGCATTTTCAGCTTATGCCTTAAAGTCAAAATACCTCAATAAATGTGATTCACATACTTCATAAACATTATGACTAATGTTTATGAAGTTTGTGACAGAATTTATGAATATATTTCTTCTGTGGAATCAATAAGGCAGACGTGCTTAAAAACAAGCTCAAGCGTCTTATTTTAACAATAAAAATAGATAGGAATTTAACCACCGAGATCGTGCGAAGCGATTAATTAAAAAATAACACAAAGTTAAAATTTTCACCAATACTTATTGACAATATGCTTCCATGTAAACCATATCCATTTCAAAATTTTCAATGGAATGTCCACTGCTTCCCGACATATTAAGTTCTTCAAAGCTCTTGGGGTAACACAGTTGTAGAATCGCCGTTCTTTTCACACCGGGTGGAAAACGTCTCAATTCAAATCCTGTCGATGGCATGAGGAATTTTTCACGACCTGGCTGAGTTACACTGGTGTGCAAAAGTTAAGGACTAGTCAGGTTTTCACCTGTAGCTTCTCATAGAAATGGCTTGGTTACGGGAAAAGCATACCAAAGGAACTTCGTGAGGTACAGAACTGATGACGGAAACAACACCGACACAACAACGGAAACAAAACAGTACAGAGGGACTTTATTCAAAAATGACAACACAGCACTGGCTGCCATGATACAGATGCATCACTGCCAAAGATGGAACAAAGGGAAGAGGTGGTCCTCAGTAGGAGATATGGCCACCCCTAATGTCGATGCAGGCTGTGCACCGCCTGTCAATACTTGAACAATGTTGATAAGTTCTCGGGGTACATTGTCCATTCCTCTGTCAGCGCCATCTTCAGCTGGTGTACATTTACTGGTGGGTGTGGATGTGCCTCTAGGCATCTCCCCAGAGCGTCCCATATATGTTCGATGGGATTTATATCGCTGAACGGGCAGGCCAATCCATACGAACAATATCCTCACTTTCCAAAAGCATATCAACAGCTTCAGTGCGATGGGATGTGGCATTATCATCCATAAACACGAACTCGGGGCCAATGAATGATAATGCGATGGGATGTGGCATTATCATCCATAAACACGAACTCGGGGCCAATGAATGATAATGCGATGGGATGTGGCATTATCATCCATAAACACGAACTCGGGGCCAATGGCACCTCGGAAGAGACGCACATGGGGAAGGATTACCTCAGTACAGTAGCATGCACCGGTTACAGCACTGCCTTCTGGAGTTGTGTACGTCAATCCAAGGTAACACCTCCCCAGACGAGAACACCCCGACCGCCATTATCGATCCCTTTCACTGATGTTTGCGGGGTGATACCGTGTGTCAACCTCTCGTCAGATTAGCTGACGTCCAGAAGTGCTACTGAAACTGAATCTATTCTCATCAGTAAATAGTACCTTAAGTAAAGATTTTGTGGTGTAACCTTTAGAAATAGTGTTGGTCCTTGAGTTTTGCACACCAATGTAGTTGGTCTTAGGCAAGAGTAACATGATTTTAATTCCAGCAAACAGACAAATCTACCACAGAACACACACAATTTTTACAGACATGATATACACCAATGAGCCTAAACATTATGACCACCTACCTATTATATGATGGTCCTCCACGTGCAGCCTAAACAGCTTGTACCCGGCGAGGCATGGATGCTACAAGATTTCAAACTGTGTCTGTGGTATCTGGTACCAACACGTAAGCCAGCAGATCCTTTAACTCCTGTAAGGTCCGTGGTTGAGACGCTGCAGGTCAGAGTTGCTATTCCAACAGAAACCACATATGCTCGATGGGATTGCCCTGAATGGGTGTACCTAATCAGCAGTGATGTTTAGATGGGTGCTATATAACAGAATGCCCTGCACATGGATGATTGGACCCAGGGTATCCTAGTTTTCGTCCCATCGTCATGTTTTCGTCCCATGGTGGATCCAGGCACCATCACTTCCCCAGGTAAACGACGCACACATACCTGGCTGTCCACATGGTGCAGCTGATGACGGTGAAACAGATGAATCACGTTTCACCGTCATCTGGTCCTGTGAAACGTGATTAATCGGACCAGATGACGACTTTCTTCCAATCAGTCAAGGTCTAGATTCGATGCTCGCATTCCCAATGTAAGCGCTGTCCCCAGTGAACTGTGGTTAGCATGTGCACTTGGATCAGCCTGCGGCTACGCAGCCCCATTTTTAGGAAGGTTCGATGTACTGTGTGTTGTGACACATTGCTCCCGTGACCAGCATTCCAATTACCGGCTAGTTGCATCACAGTCGCCCTTCTGTTGCTGCGTACCATGTGGGAGAGCCTTCGTTCACCTGGAGGATCGATGAGTCGTGGTTGTCTAACACCTCGCCGGCGGTTCGTGGGTTTCCCTCTTCTGACCACTTTCGATAGGTACTAACCACGGCTGACCGTGTGCGTACCACCAGCCATGCCGTTTCAGATATGCTCTGACCCAGTCGTCTGGCCATTACAATTTGGCCTTCGTCTAACTCGTTTAAGTCCGCTGCCTTTCCCATCTGAAGAAGTTTTTGTTTTGTTCTGTTTTCGGCTGGTGCTCTATAAGCTTGCTTTCTTGCATCGTATGCATCTACTAATGCTAATGCTAAGAATAAGAGTAACACCGATTAACGGAGCTCAGTATCAGGTGTTTTTATATGGTGAATTACGGCGCGTGTCCAGACCAGCACACGCGCCGTAATTCACCTGCAGTTGCTTCGATTTGCATAACGACTCGCTGGTCATAATGTTTTGGCTCATCGTGTATACAGCGCAATTGGACTAAGACGCTGTCTTCTCCCACTCAACCATCCCTTTATCCATAGTAGCAATTTGTCTCCAATGTCACACTGCTCCAATTTGTTCAGCAGTCGTCCCTGTGGAACAGTATCAAAAGCCTTTTTAAGATCCAAATATATGATATCAAAGTTATTCCCGGCATCCAGTTCCTTTGTGATCACATCATGTGATGGTTTCTGAAGTTCACACAACACGATTGGTTTTGTTAAGGGCAAATGATTGGATATTTTTACACAGTTACTCATGAGCTAGAGGTAAGAAATATTTTCGGCATTGTTTGTTTACATTTTAGCAAAGCGTTTGACTCAGTTCCTCTAAGGGGTTACCTATATAAACTGGAACATGTTGAAAACATGGGTAAGATTTTAAGATGGATTGTAGGTGGTTGCAGAGCAGAAAACAGAGAGTTGATTGTGAATAATAGAGTTACTCAGTAAATTTTTTCCAGCATTAGAAGTGGAGGCGACCCAAGGAGTGGGTCTAGAATCACTGTTGTTTCTGAGTTTCGCAAATGACGTTGATGAAAGGATAGAGGGAGGAAAGGATAGAGGATCATTAACCACTCTCCCGATGTGAACATCGGGAGAGTGGTTAATGATCAGCCCTAAGCTGCTCACCTTTAGGATGATTTGGACAGGCTTCATAGATGATCATAAAAGTAGCAACTATGTTTAATTGTGTAGACAGGTGGAAAGGAATGCCCGTGGTATCCCATTGACGATTTATTGAACGTTACTTGTAGAGAGGTAAGTCATAATCCCACTCTATAAGGCAGTTGTAGGACTGCATTTGGATTATTTGTTCATGTATGGAGACAGCACCTAAAAAGATATCGGCCCCCTTGAAATTGTTCAAAGGCAGACAACTCACTTGGTGAAATCTGCAACAGGGCATTCCTATGAGGAGAGACTTCTATTACGTGGGCTACTTGGAAGGGACCTACCTGGTTGAGGTCTGTAAGGCTCTGAGAGAGGATAATAAAATGAATGAAGACGGAATTGTCACTGTTATTAATGAATCTGGAGCGCTAGAAGGCGTGAATTTAAATTACGGTAAATAAATTTAGACTGGATTGTAGAAATTTTCCTTTATCAATGAGTTGTTAATTTGCAGAACAAGTTACGCCCTGCGTAGTTCAGGGCTTACTGCTTGAAGATGTTCAGAGGCCAGCTGGACAGTTGCTTACGTGAGGAGGGAAGCACATACATTGTTTATTTTCTTTTTATTATTATATACTGTATTTTATTTATTTATTACGGTTTTATCTGTGAAGCAAAAGCCTGTGATTTCCTTGTACTACTGTACTGTACACTGAGTGATCACTGAATTATGACCACCCCTATGAAAACTGCAAATGTTAGCGAAAGGTTGAAGTTAGAGATGAACGCCAGATCCGACGACTCGTACAGGAGAACAGGCGCAGCACTGTTGAAGAGTTGACTATCCAATACAACACGGACCACCCGGAACAATAAATGGCATGACCATGAGTCGCACGTATGGGCTACCACCAGCAGACGACCCCTACGGCATCCTCTCCTAACCAAGTTTCATCTGCGTAAAAGACTCGCCTGATGCAAAGAGCATGCAAGTTGGACGTTAGAAGACTGGAAGAAGGTGTGCTAGTCTGATGAGTCACGTTATTTACTCCACACCATGGATGGTCGTGTACGGATTTGGCATCTACAACATGAGGCTCTTGATCCATCATGCATGGTATGAAAAGTGCAGGCCTGTGGAGGCGGTTGTATCGTGTGGGGCATGTTTCACTGGCAGGAACTTGGACCACGTATCAGTGGTCTCCACTATCATCAGCTGCTTACTGACTGTGTACACTCGCGACTGTCTCTGATTGGTGACACCGGCCTTGATGCAGTAAGCCACTTTATTACTAACTCTAATCTCAAATAACAATTGGATACAATATTGTTGTGATCTAACTAATGGCATCATAAATACAATAATTATAGCATAAATGTCTCAAATGATATATAATTGGAATGAGCTGTATTATTGTCTATTGAAGATGTATTAAGAGTTGTCTAACTTATGTATAATTACTGTATATCTCAATAACTTTGGTAATTATGTCTGACGAAAATTGCTCATCTTCCATGCCAGGGGACTTGACCGTTGCCCCGGAACTGGCGGAGGCTGGACTGGCCGATCTCCAGGACCCTTCTATCAATATTGTTGATATTTTAGGGCAACATTTTTCCCCACTTGCACTGGTCCAAGAAAGGACAAAATTAACCGATAATGGTCAGAATAATGAGACAGTCCATTTAGATGACTCTGCTGTTCTTGATTACGTTTTTGCTCTGAAGAATAGTTTATTTGACTTTCTTAAGAATGGGACTAAGGTTACCCCTTCCATGATTGCCGAGGTTGGCAAAGTATGGAATTCCATGGAACGCATGTTACTTGAACTAACCATTGAGAATGGAAAGCTAAAAACTGAAATTGCATGTAAAACATTGCCTGCTCAAATTTCAGCAGCTGGCTATGCTGGTGTAGCTGCTTATGGTGTAGGCAAACAGGTTAATGTGAGTGCGATCCCCTCTGGGACACAAACCAGAAACTCGGTATTAGTGCGTGCTGATGACAAAAGTGAACTCAAAACAAGTGACGAGATAAAACAAATGATGACAAAAGAGTTTAAATCAGAATTGAAGAGAATTAAGATAAAATCAATAAGAAAGGTTAGAGATAGAGGTATTGTAATTGAGGCTGCCTCTAACAATGATCTTGAGAAACTAAAGAAGTGTAGTAAGTTTAAGGATCACAATTTAAATGTGGACCTTCCTAAGAAATTGAATCCCACTCTTATAATATATGACGTTAATAAAGAGATCACTGATAATGATCTTCTTGAGGATTTATACGATAAGAACCTTGCCGATTACAGTATAACTGGTGACGAATTCAAAAAATGTGTCAAGGTTAGATTTAAAATTAAGTAAAATTAAGAATAACTTTCATTGGGTCATTGAAACCCCTGCCAACATAGGAAAATTCTATTGAATACTGGTAATCGTGTATACATTGGATGGGCATCACATGGAGTAAAGGATTTTATTATAGCATCACGATGCTTCAAATGCCTCGGCTACGGGCACTCTGCACGTATTTGCCATCAAACTGAATATACTTGTGGGCACTGTGGCAATCAGGGGCACCAGATTGAGTCCTGTCCTGACAAGGCTTCTCCTGCAACTTGTCCCAACTGTAAAATGCGCAAGAAGAAAGCTGATCATTCCAACCGTGACAACGGCTGTCCTGAGTATATACGCGCGCAAGAGGTGACCAAGTCGCGTACTAACTACATTCAATCGTAATATAAATCATAATACTAGCGAACCAATTAAAGTTTTGCAATTAAACTGTCAAAGGTCGAACGCGGTCTCTAATGATTTAACTAGAATAATCTCTGACCACGATATCCAAATCTTAGCCCTTCAGGAAGTGTATTCATATAAAGGAGTTGTAAAGGGATTACCATCATCATCAAAAATTGTACAATCTAATACTGAAACTACTGGAAGTGGCAGGAACGCTGTGGCCAGGGTTTGGGCAGCCGTGGTTATAGTTGATCCAGGCATTATTGTCACCAAGATAACAAGCTTGTGCTCCACCCATTCTGCCTGTGCCTGTCTGGAGGGTACGTTTGGGCAGGTGTATTTTGTTTCATTGTATTTTCAATGCTCTCAACAACATCAACAGATCGAGCCTTACCTAAATTATGTAGAGGATATTCTCCACAGATTGGCGGGTAGAAGAGTTATTATGTGTATGGATGCAAATGCTGCATCTACATTATGGAACAGTCACTTCACAGATCACAAAGGCGAGTTATTAGAGGAGTTAATCCTAACTAAGAACTTACATCTTTGGAACACCGTAGGGCACCCCCCTACTTTTGTCTCAGCATCTGGTCAATCCTTCATAGATATTACGGTGTCCAACTCTACATTTGGACAAAACATAAGAAACTGGCAAGTTAGAACTGCATGGTCAGCAAGTGACCATAACCCCATAACGTTTGAAGTTGTTATGGACTCAGGCTGTATGGCAAGAAGGAACTCATACGATTTTCCAAGGTACAGGACTCAGGGTGCAAATTGGGAAACTTTTGAGAACAGGCTGTGCGCAGAAGCCACGGCTGATAACATTGAGAGAATTGGGCAACTGCCGGCAATGGAGCAGGTGGGAGCCGTAAACGACCTAATAAGGTTGGTCTGTGATGCCTCTCTCGCAAAGAAAAAGAGAAAACAGAATCATGTGCCCTGGTGGTCTCAGGATCTCACAAATCTGAGAAATGAACTGAAAAGTGCTCGGCGTAACTATCAGCGTGCCAAGAGAAATAATAGGGCAAGGGTTGAGGTGGACCGTCTGGGCGACCTTTACAAGCTGGCCAGGCGGACCTACTTTAATCAAATTTATAGAGAAAAGAAGAATGCTTGGGAACAACTGGTTAAATCGACACTAAAGGATGAACCGTGGGGACTTGCTTACAAAATTGTGGCGGAGAAATTGCACCCTGGTGAGATCGTTTCGTCTATCGTGGCTGATGGGCAAGAGACTCTTTTTTGGACAGAGTCGATGAATTCAATACTGGATGGCATTATTTGCCAAGACATTTGTGTACCAGAGAGTACGGAACAAACAAATTTAAGGATGGAGCACTTGATGTATTTTGCATTAACTGATGAGGACCCGTTTACTAATCTTGAAATTGGCGCAGCCATTGACTCTTTGAAGGATAACAAATGTCCAGGCTTAGATTTACTTGAAGTTGCAATATTAAAAAGAATCTGGACAATCAAACCACAACTAATTGTTAATCTTCTTAATTCTTGTTTGGCTGACGGGCGTTTTCCAACTCCCTGGAAGCAAGCCAAACTTAAAATTCTGGTTAAAAATCCTAACAAACCCCTCAATGTTCCATCCACCTATCGTCCTATTGCATTACCACCAGTGCTAGGCAAGGTTTAAGAAAATGTTATTGTAACTAGATTTATGAAATATTATAAGGCTAAAAATCTACAAGTAAACACTCAATTTGGCTTTACAAAAGGCTGTTCAACTGTTGATGCTATAAAGTTTGTAATGGATTCGGTCTCGAATGCGGATTCCAAGTATGTCCTCGGCCTTTTTGTGGACTTCAAAGGGGCCTTTGACACCTTATGGTGGCAAAGTGTCCTGGCGAGGTTCCGGGAGGCCGAGGTGTCTGCTCCCCTTTATCGACTAGTTTCTGATTATTTCCATGGTCGTAGCCTAGTGGTGTATTCTGGTGTCTGTTTGCTTACTCGTGCTGTTACTCGGGGTTGCCCTCAGGGATCAGTCCTAGGACCGATCTGCTGGAATGTGGTTCTTGATGGGTGGCTTGGGGTACAGCGCGACAAAATTTTGAAAGCGGCATATGCAGATGACTTGACCATATTGCTTTTTGGAGAGTCTCGTAGGGAACTTGAAGAACGTGCGAACGAAATCTTGGGAGACCTTGATGGTTGGTGTAGTATGCACAAACTACAGATTTCTATTGACAAAACTAAACAAATGCTTTTGAAAGGCTATTTGAACTTGAATAAACCCCCCAGTATAAAAATTAATAATCAATCCATTAAAATTGTAAGAACGTATAAATATCTTGGAATAACGATGGACGATAGATTTAGTTTCGTAGCCCACGCAAAAAATATGCTGAACAAAATAAAAGTCTTAACTGGTAAAATCATTAGAATAACTAAAAATGTCTGGGGAATTAAACCCGCAACTTTAAAGTTATACTACGAGTGTATTTTTATACCAATAATTTGTTATGCTGCAGATGCATGGGGTTATCGTGTTAATAACTGTTTAGTCTTGAAGTATTTGACTCAAGCACAACGTTTCTTTCTTCTTGCAATCACAAGAAATTGCAGAACAGTGTTAACAATGGCACTCCAAGTACTGAGTGGAAAACTTCCCATTCAATATGAAGTTATTTATCACTACTTACAATATTATCGTCGGAAAGCTCTGCCTGCAAGGGTGAGCAATTATTCAATTAATTTAGACATACCAACTAAGGATGATAATTGTAGAATTAGAAGAGAGTTTGTTAATAGTTGGCAATTAACTTGGTCCAATGCAGAAGTTGGTAGAGTTACTTTTAGATACCTTCTCAACATATTAGAATTTACTAAGCAACGGTTGGCCTGGTTCTGCCCAGGTCTGAATGTATCTTTTCTTCTTACAGGGCATGCCAGCTTGAACTCTAAATTGTTCTCTCTGGGGTTGGCTGCCTCTCCATTATGTAAGTGTGGTGCTCCTGAGACCATGGAGCATTTAATATTTAACTGCTATCTCTATACAGACTTAAGAAATAATCTACAGCTTCTTACAGAAGTGTACAATGAAGATGACCTACCATGTTTTGTCAATGATAAAGAAAATTTCCTAGCTTTTTGTAATTTTGCAGGTAAATTGTTTGCACGTAGGAAGAGACTAATTGGAGTCGATCTGTAAACAGTGATGCCAAGTAATCCAGAGTCTGTGTTCAAGGAAAAGAACTTTTTTTTTTTTTTTTTCTTAAAATATGTTTTCTGTAAATAAGTCCTTAGTTCTCTTTTCTTAAGTAACTATGTTGATTCCACGATGGTAATTGGTAATGGTGTTGTGTTTTGTAGATTATTTGCCATAAATATAAAATTGGATTTAGTAGAATTAAGAGAGGTTGTCTGTTGGTTGTGTTAGTGATCTTGAGCAGTGTGGTTTCTGCCAAAATGTGACTTGTAAAGACTACCACGATATTAATAGCGATTTTGTATACAGTGGAAAAGCTGGCTGTGCATGTTGTAAATATATGATATTGAATTGTAAAACGCTGACAGGGTGCTACTTATGTTTGTTCATGGATAGCGCCTCGCTATTTGCCTTCTGAGTTTAACGGTGAAATCTGGTAGTGTCGGATCAGATAATCATAGCACCAGCCAGAACAAAAAAAAAAAAAAAGTTGAGGTAAAGTGGTTGAGTCCTGTACAACGACTGGACAAGTGTGTCTAGTTGCTGTGGCCTAATACTTTTCAAATGGTGTTAATTAATGTAATGAAGTGTTATTCATAGTTTTGGTTGTCTGATTAAGTCCCCCAGGAGTGGTGATCGTACTCACTTAGCTAATAGTAAACATTGTATATAGTTTTTTTTTTTTTTTATTATTATTTATTTTATTTATTTATATATATATATATATATATATGTGTGTGTGTGTTTTTTTTTTTACTCTATCCACTATTGTAAACTTCTCTCTTCTATTTCATGTGAGGTCTATCCCCCCTTATCTTCTATGCAACCTCCCCATACCTCAATTCTTATCCCCACTTCCTTTCCCTTGGGGCTCCCAGGCTTGCCTGATAGCCCCAGTAAGGGTCTCAACTAGAAAGTGAACCTGGTGCGCCTCCTCGTGGCCAAGGTTGGGAGTCAGAGGGCAGGGGACCAGGTGTCCCCTGCCCCCTGGCTGCAAAGTCGCCAGTGCCGGCACTCAACACTCATCATAACAAGACACATACTTACACACCTACATACGTCCACTTGCCGGCCTTCACCTTTTCAGATGCTACAGCGGCATATAGGGGAAACCCTGGAGACCGCAAATGAAACAAACACACCTTGAGCTTGTGTACACTCCGCTATGTTATGCTTTTTCCCGAATGGCGATGGTGTCTTACAAGATGACAGTGCGCCGAGCCATTGGGCACTTGTTGTGCAGGAATGGTTTGAGGAACACAGTTCTGACTTCTAGCATATCGCTTTGCCTGCGAACTCTCCCGATATCAGTCCCATAGAGCACTTGTGGGACTCTATGGAAAGGCATATCAAGCGTCTGGATACACTAATCACCTCCATACCTGAATTGCTGACCGCATTGCACACAGCTTGGTTGGCCATACCTCCAGAACGCTTCCGACATTTTGTTGAATCAATGCCACGTCGGATAGCTGCTGTACTATAGGTAGATGGTCATAATTCAGTGATCACTCAGTGTATATGGTTAATACTAATACAGTATAATATGATTATTCATATGTATAAAGCCATGGTTAGACCACATCTTGAGCACTGTATACAGGTCTGGTGGTCTTGCTTTAGGAAGGATTTAGATCCAGTGGAAAGGGTGCAGAGAAGGGCAACCAGATTGGTGAAAGGAACAAAAGAGTGCTCGTTCTTAGAAAGGCTTCAGCTCGTTTCTAGAAAGGCTTGAGGTGTTTAAAGCCTTGAATGGAATGAGTAAGCTGAATGTTAATGGCTTTCTTCCTCTTACTGAGACTACACACATGAGGGGGCATAAATTCAAGTTGAAGGTCGCAGGAAAGATGTGCTAAAGTTTGTCTTCGGCCAGCAGGTGGTTGCTTGTTGAAACAGGCTTTCATTAGTTGTTGTGGAAGTGGATGGTTTGAATAAATTCAAGGAAGAACTAGACATTCTTGAAGGGTATAGATGAGTGAAGTGTGTAGGTTTTTTTGGTTTTTTTTTTTTCTGATCTTATAAAAGTTTGCTTACTTGCATCATTTGCCACTACTATTACAAGATTGTACCTGACTTCGTCTCCAGATTAACACACATCAATTTACATACTATATTAGAAGAATCGTATTTCATGTTCTGTTTATACGAGTATTTCGCCATGATCACATAGATCAGAATAGTTTACAACCAGTGATTTGACAATGAATATTATCAGAATTCGTATTTTGTCTTCACACGTATTCGAATTACGGTCAATTGACACTGCTATACTTTTGGCTACTCGGTTGTGTCAAGCATTTTGAAAAATTACTATTTATTTTTTTTTATTCCTAATTATCTTGTTTCTTTAGTGATGTGGAATCTTCTGTTACCTTTATTTGTATATAAAAAAATTTTTAGAATGCTACGAATGTTTTTTATGGGCGGATGCCTGAGGAACAAGTCCAAGTCTAGTTTCACTACGCAATAAAAGCCATTTCACTAGTCAAACTTGCACTAGGCAACAAAACTTACTTCTGTTGTCTACTCCAACCCTTACGAATAAAACGATTCTCTGTACTTCACTTTATTATTACTCTTGTCTCCAGCAATCTTAAGAACCATTCGCATCTCATCTGGAAAGACACTTGCTGTTATATTGCTAATAATGCTTCTTTCCAGCACAGTTTGTGTTCTCTTCATCCAAACAGAGAGCTGGCTCCCTCAGGCCTGGCCAAAAGGTTAACTCTTTTAGAAGGTTTGATAATTAGAAAAGTTTATTGCAAAAGAAAAAAAAAAAAAAAAAAAAAAGACAAGTACTATTGCCCTCAAAGGGAAGCTGGTCTAGGAATTGATGAGTAACTTGTATTACCATGAAGAAATAAATGAGACACACACAATGAACTACCGACTCGATATGTTATACGACATCAAGAAAGTAAATTTTAGCTTCTGTTGAATTAGCATCGCTACTGACCATTAATATATTCAACAATCTTTCCTTATGTCAAAACGTTAGTATAAAAAGTATCTCCAAAGATTAACAAGACCCAGATAACCAAGTAAGATTAATTTAGACACGTATTTTCTTTTGCTCCTCCTACTTCCGTCCCGAAGCAGGATAAGGTGTGCTTTTTTTTTCTGACATCATAACAAACACGGAAATAATCTGATTTACATTTAATTTCATAGCATTCATATTTCAATACAAATCCCACGCACTTGCCAGTTACGCAACAAAGTTGCTTTGCTTGTGTTTATGTGGTCTATAGACACAACAGATATACAACGACTGTAAACGAACCTTGAACTGCTACGCATTGTTTAAAGGAGCATGCAGGAGTAAATAAAATACACTCTCACATTATCTTTGCAGCTTACAAATCGCTAACGAAAGTGTTAATAATTTATCCATAATGATCTTATAAAGAAGTAGGGAAATATAATTTCGGTGCAAGTTTTAAAAATAGCAAAAGGCAGTCCATAGTCTTCTCCTACTAATACCTTGAACTGTTTACGCTGACTGTAAATACGAACGCAAAGCTCCTATCATGTTATGTATTATGTATACGCAGTCGCACTGCAGACACTTCCAAGGTCGACTTGTCTCCGTCGCCTGGTTGCATGCTTACCGGTCTGGTAATCACGTGATCAATAAACAAGAGCTAACTAGAGACGCGTTAAGTGAACTGGTGCAATTGAGAGGACATGTTTTCGAAGGATTTCGCCTTACAAATGTAGGATACGTTCGTCGTAATATCAACTTCTTGTTACCAATAACGAAGTGCCATCGTTACTGTTGTGTGGTGAATCGCGCAATTTCCAGGAGACGGAGACAGTGAGTGCAGGAATTATATACCTTTTATGCAGCGACAGTCATTGGAATGTGGAGGGAGTGTGTACGTGACCTTACCAGCCAGACACTCTAGACGAGGTTCAGTCTGGCAGATGTAGGAGATGTTTAGGAAGATTGGCCAGTTACAAAAATAATGAAAATCGATGTAGGAGATTAAGTTTTTTTTTACGAGATATGCAAACTGTAGATGACCAGTATGGATCAGACGTCGACTCAAGTGTATACGCCTCATTTGAAGAAGGTGTTAAAGAGCTACCAGGCGGCGGCTACCACCAGTTTGCATGGCCCTAACAGCTTTATAGGCGTTTGGGAGTCAACGTCAGACAAAATGGTAACGGACGTTACAACGAAAGAGAAAGCGAATATAGTACCGAGAGTGCCTGGCAGTACCGAAGTAAAAAAGCTTAGTAACAAGTACGTAGACTATGACCCCTTTCTTGCTCCTCCGCCTTTCCCGATACAGCAGCCACCCCTTTTCACCCCTCCTGATCAAAGTCGATGCGAAAGATCAGAAACCATACTTGAAGGGGAAACAATTTCGTGCTTTGTTGTTGGTGGCGAAAAACGTTTGTGTTTACCCCAAATATTAAATACTGTACTTCGAGAGTTTAGTCTCCAACAGATTAACAGTGTTTGTGATGATTTACATATTTTCTGCTCACGTTGTAATTCAGAACAACTTGAAGTGCTAAAAGTGACGGGTATCTTGCCAATGACTGCTCCTAGTTGTGGTCTTATTACAAAAACAGATGCTGAACGACTGTGTTCGGCATTGCTTCAAAACTGTGTCCCAAAAGCATGCCCCGTAACTGAAAAAAAGCAACTCTTCCATTTCAAAGTTTACCACGAGTGCTTTGGTCGATGTACTGGTATTTATACACCTGAACTATACACGGGTGTATTTTCTCAGTGTATTGAGTGTTTAGAATGCCATAGCATGCTTACACCACAAAAATTCGTCTGCCATGTTCATCGTGCAAAAGAAAACCGTACGTGTCATTGGGGATTCGATTCCTTTAACTGGCGATCTTATGTGTTGTTAGATAAGTATCAAGAAAATGTAGAACAGCTACAGGAACATTTGACGGAAATGAAATGTAGACACAATTACGCACAACATTATAAAAGAAAACGGGTAAGTCCGTGTTTCTTTTGGAAATCCCAGCGTGACATATGCATTTATATGATGTGTATATTTAACAGATACCACTGAAATCATGTTCCTCAAGATTGCTATTTGAAGTAGTTCAGAGTTATTTTGTGAGTTACTGTTCATTCTACCCAGTATTATTTTAAATCTTATTTAGTGAACAAAAGTCTGTGTATAGAAACAAACACTAATCATTAAAAAAGAAACAAACAAAAAAAAAAAAACCCAACCAAACAAACAAAAATCATGATATATATCGAATGTTAAAACATGACACATTTTCAACACCCTAAAAATTTTAGCATGCATTAAATATGAAAAATATGAACTCTGAAACAATCTGTTTAAGCTAACAGCAGTTCAATTTCTTAACGTTATTTACATTCAATACTTGGTACATACTTATTAAAGTTATTTATGAATAATTCTGTGACATTTATTTCCTGGAAACAGGAAATTTTTATAAACTTTAGCGATTTGCTGTAAATAATACTTCAGAATCACTTTCAAGCGTGTGGTAGAAAATTCCTATTGTATATTTCATTTCATTTTTATTTTTTTGCCCAAAAATTATAATTCTGGCTGTATACTTGCAAGAAACTGTTTCCCTTGCTGTCCTAAAAAAAGTGTATATTTGCAACTATTTATTATTTATTTATTTTCTTTTGATTCATGTTTTTGGGAGCTTGGCAACTCGAAATCATTGGATGAGGAAGGGTAGCTTTCCAGAGAAAATTTACCACTCTTCCCCCAATCATATCTTGTTGTCCATTGTAATGGACAACAGCACAAGAAAGTTTGCCCCTCTTCCCCTAGTTGTAACTTGTCCATTGTAATGGACATTGGGATTGCAGCATGCTCGGGAGGCAACTAGAAGGAGTAATACCCTTCATCTAATTAACAGAAGCGATTTGTAATGCATTAAGAATCTGCAGATAAAGGAACCACTAGGTGGCAGTGACCACAGTGTATTGATGTGGGATTTAATTAAAAATGTAACTACTGTTAAATGTAAGGATTTTGCTTTCATAAAGGTGGCTACAGTGGTCTCAGACAGTTTTTAAATTCTATACAGTGGGACCAACTGATGATACTAACAGCAAATTCTAAATGGGAAGCATTCAAGGAAGTAATTTGGGAAGCTACTATGCTTTTTTGTCCCAACTAAGGAATACCGTTCAAGGTTTAGACCTCAATGGATGGCAGATGAACTAACGAGACTCATGGCAGAGAAGAAAAATGTGTGGGATGCATATAAATTATCAGGTAACACAGAAGGCTATTGTTGATATAAACTAGTCTGTAATCAAGTCACAAAGGAGGTCAGGCAAGCAAAGTCAGATTATGAGAAATCTTTGACAAAGGATGCAAAGAAAAACAGTAAAAACTTCTTTACTTATGTAAACTCCCGAAGGTAGGGGATGAATCAGATTGGTCCGCTTGATATTGACGGTTCATTTGTTTATGAACCTGCTGAGGTAGCTGACAAACTTAATGAGTATTTTGCATCTACATTCACACATGAGGAAATCTGTAGGGAAGTGGAGGCCAGAAGCTTATCAAACTCTAGCAGGGAGCTAAATGATTTTGTAATAACTGAGAGCAAATTGAACATAAAAAAGGCACCTGGGGTGGATGGGATCTATCCAGTTATATCAAAGGAAGTAAGCAAACCCTTAACTATAATTATGAAAGCTTCCTTGGGCTCAGCAGAGGTCCTCATGGACTGGAGATGTGCAAATGTATCCCAGTTCACAAAAGGGGACAAAGAGTGACATGATTAATTACAGACCTGTTAGTTTAACTTCTGTTCTAGGAAAAATAATGGAGTCACTAGTTAAAGAAGCACTGCAGGATCTAGACAAGACTGCATTTATTGTTCAGACATAGCATGCATTTGTTAAGGGGAAGTATTGTATGACAAATTTGATTAGATACTATGATGTGGTCACAAAGGAATTGGAGGAAAAAAATAATTTTGATATCATATACTTGGATTTTAGGAAAGCTTTTGATACTGTTGCACATTGTTATTACTATTATTAGCCATATGGTGCAAGGAAACCTGAGGTTTATGCTGCACCAGCCAAAAAAAAAATTTCTGAATTACCCTGAGAGAGAATATGTCAGAAGTAGAAGGGAAGGGAATCACCAAGAAAGAGAAGAATGGTGATATCCAGCTCAGGACTGTGGGTGTGCCAAGCCCATACTCAACAGATGTGAGCACCTGGGATTATGGAAGACTACTGTACAAATTGGAGCAGTGTGGCATTAAAGGAAAGTTGCTGCAATGGAAAAAAGGATGGTTGAGTGGTAGAAGAGAGAGAGAGAGTGGAAATCAATGGACACTGCTCTTCGTGGATTAATGTTTAGTGGAGTGTTCGATGTTGGGACTAGTGTTGTTTTCTGTATTTATCAATGATATTGATGAAGGTATATCAGGTTTAACTTTTCTAGATCGTGTTGTTTCCACCTCTCAGCCCATCTGCTCAACTTCAGTTTCCACCTCTCAGCCCATCTGCTCAACTTCAGTTTCCACCTCTCAGCCCATCTGCTCAACTTTTCTAGATCTAGAAAAGTTGAGCAGATGGGCCGAGAGGTGGAAACTGAAGTTTAACATTGACAAATGTAAGGTACTGCATATGAGTAACAGTAACCCCAGAGTAATGTACCAAGTGTGTGGTACTACACTCAGAGTAGTAGAGAATGAAAAGGACCTGGGGGTAATTGTTCAGTCAATGATATAAATTTTTTTGAGCAGTGTAGCATATGGTGCAAGAGTATCTCATGATGTCTTGTCAATGATATACAAAAATTTTACCCTCAGGGATAAGGAGACGATTGGCCCCTTGTATAAGGCAATGGCCACCAACACTTTGAGTGCTGCATACAGGTCTGGAGGCCTCATTTTAGGAAGGATGTAGAGCTGGTGGAACAAGTACAGAAAAGGGCAACAAGATTTCTGAGTGGAACAAAGGGTTGCTCTTACCAAGAAAGATTTAAGTTCTGCAAATTGCAGCGTCTGGAGACGCTGCACCTGCGAGGTGATCTGATTGAGGTATATAAGGTCTTGAATGGTTTGAGCAAGCCCAATGCTGATGGCATTCTTCCTCTTGCTCAGATTACTCATCTGAGGAAACAAATTCAAATTGAGGAAAGACAATTGTAGAATAGATGTGCAAAAATTTGTCTTTATCCAGTGGGTGGTTGATAGTTGGAAGAAACTTCCATCTGTTGTAGTGGAGGTCGAAAACTTAAATAATTTCATGGCAAAACTGGACAAGCATTTGCAGTGAATGGATGGGTGGAAATGGTAAGGTTTTTTCTTGGTTGATGCTATATTAGCTTGCTTTTTTGCATCGTATGACTCTGCTAACACTTATGTAATCCCACTGAAATGTCGGTATTAGCTTATTAAGAAATAAATCTTTCTCACATGAAACATTTTTAACTGTTTCATGTGAGAAGGTTTTTTCTTGGTTGATGCTATATTAGCTTGCTTTTTTGCATCGTATGACTCTGCTAACACTTATGTAATCCCACTGAAATGTCGGTATTAGCTTATTAAGAAATAAATCTTTCTCACATGAAACATTTTTAACTAAGGATAAGTGGAAAGTTTGTTCTATATCTAAGTCAGGAGAGAAAATCTAACCCCTAATGTAACATTTGCTAGTAGATCTGCAAAATAATCAGTGTAATATTTAATAAATAAATATCCTGTCTATACTCCGGGACAACTACACAGTCAGAGGAGTTCACAAGATTGAAAGAATATGTTGTACCTTGCATTTGTCATGTTAAAACTTCAACTGCCATTTATCAGCCAATCAACCAATTTTCCTAGTTTTTTTTTTTTGCAGTAGCTCACCCTGATGACTATTGTTAACCATCCTGCTAACTTTTGTATCATCTGCACATTGATAAATATTGAAAACAACAATGGGCCAGCACTGAATCCTGGAGAACTCCACGAATGACATTAGTCTGAGAAGAGCAGTACCCATTGAAAACTACTCTCTCTCTCTTCTTCCACTTAACCATCCCTTTGTCCAAAGCAGTAACTTGCCCTTAATGCCACATTGCTCCAGTTTGTACAGTAGTCTTTCATGTGTAACAGTATCAAAAGCCTTCCCGGAATCCAAGCATATGATGTCAGAATTATTTTTTGCATCCAGTTCCTTGCCCACTGCATCATAGTAACCTATCAGATTGCTTAGACAAGCTATCCCTTGACAAATCCATGCTGTGTTTGCAGTATAATTGCATGCCTGTCCAGATTGTCCAGCATTATTTCTTTAACCAGTGACTCCATTATTTTCCCTGAAACAGATGTTAAGTTGACAGGTCTGTAATTATTCATGTTACTTTTTGATCGCCTTTTATGAACTGGGGATACATTTGGACATATCCAGTCCAAATGGCCTCATCTGAATCCACGGATACTCTCATAATTATGACTGAGGGTTTGCTCACCTCCTTTGCTGCCTCCCTTAATATGATTGGATATATCCCATCCACACCAGGTGCCTTTCTTACATTCAGTTTCAACTATTTCTCTTCTACTTTTCTTTCAGTTATCGCAACACCATTTAGCTCCCCATTGGAGTTTGATAAACTTCTGCCATCATCTACCTTTGAATGTAGATGAAAAATATATATTCAATTTGTTAGCAACCTGAGCAGGGTCATCAACAGTTAACCTATTGACATCAGGTGGCCCACTATGATTTAACCCCTTCCTTCTACTGTTAATATAAGCATAAAAATCTTTGCTGTTTTTCTTGACATTCTTAGCCAGAGACTTCTCAAAATCTGCCTTAACTTGCCTAACCTCCTTTGTGACTTGATTACAGATTAATTTATACCTACCACAGGCTTCTATATTACCTGATAATTTATATGCATCCCATGCATTTTTCTTCTCTGCTACATGTCTCAATAGTTCATCTAACATCCGTTTAGGTCTAAGCCTTGAAGAGTATTTCTTTGATGGTATGAAAAGTCTAGTAGCTTCTTTGATTACTTCCCTGAATGCTTTGCGTTTAGAATTCGCCATTGGTAACATCATCAGTTGGTCCCATTCCAGAATTTAAAAACTTTCTGTGATCACTGTTGTCACCTTTACAAAAGCAAAATCCTTTAGCCTTACCCTTGACAGTAGCTATGTCTTTAATTATTTCTCTGTACAATTGTTCATTGTACTCATCACAGTCATTAGGCCTATAACACATTCCTACTCTCAATTTCATTTTCCCAGTGCTTATATCATACCAAACTGTCTCAACATTGCACTTATCACCCATGTCAACTGGATACACTGCCTTAGATTTAATATGCTTCTTAACTAAGCATAACTCATCCATCTCTCCTGTATACATTGTACTAGCCCATATTCAAATTGAGCATCATTTATGTCTGAGTGACACTGTGCCTCTATTATCCCTACAATGCCTGCATTTGATGACTTAATCAATACTTTAAATTCATCAAATTTATTTACAATGCTCCTAGCATTAGTGTACATACAAATATACATGCACATGTTTTAACTGTTGGTTACCCTAACACAACCCATGTATTTATTTGTTCCATGATGACTCAAAGCAGGGCCTGAAGTCGTAGACATCTTGCTTTCCAGACTGCCGCATGTAGCAGTGCAGGAATCACTTTTGCCTGCAGCTCTAGTTAAGCTATTAGTCTGTGTATCCTTCCAAGCTAGCAGTTTTCCAACCCACCTATCACTGTCTCGATAGTATCAGGAAATATTCTTTCATCCCTTCTATTCAAGTGTATTCCATCCTTGTTAAAACAGCCTCCCTTGTTAACAAGGTTGCAATTATTCTTCAGACACAGCATGGGTTTGTTAAAGGGAAATCTTGTCAGACCAATTTGATTGGGTAGTCTAACGTGGTCACAAAGGAACTGAATGCAAAAAATAATTTTGATATCATATACTTGAATTTCAGGAAAGCTTTTGATACTATTGCACATAAAAGACTGCTGTACAAATTGGAGCAGTGTGGCATTAAGTGCAAGTTGCTGCTATGGATAAAAGGATGAAGTGGAAGAAGACAGAGTGGTAATCAATGAATACTGCTCTTCATCAGCTAATGTTGTTAGTGGAGTCACCCAGGGTTTGGCGTTGGGTCCATTATTGCTTTCTATATATATCAATGATATTGATGAAGGCTTAATTTCCAAATTTGAAGATGATACAAAGGTTTGTAGGGTGGTTAATGACAGGAATGACTATATGCTACTGAAACAGGATCTAGAAAAGTTAGTTGAATGGGCCGAGAAATGGCAATTGAAGTTGAACATTGACGAATCTGAAGTACTGTATATGGGTTTTGATTTGATTTTTTGTGGCACAAAAACAGAAAGGTTATAGTGTGCCATGAAAATGTTAAAATTCAAAAAAGATTATTGTTAACCTCTAAAAAGGTTACCTCACAAAAGTACATGTATATAAATACCTGTCAATAAACAAAAATCAGTATAAGAGTAAAAATAAATTGTATATTTCATATGAGTGTATACATATTAATTGAATTTAAAAACTGCTGACACATTGTCATTTAAAATCTGACTGAGTGTATATGGCCCAGTCAGATGGGTAAAAGCAGTAAAACGAGCATTTCTAAAAGTGGTACAATTGGATAAAATGGTGTCGCATTGCTTGCACATAGGAGGGTCATCAGCCCTCATCAAAAAGGAATGTAGACAGGCTGCCAGGACAGCTCATGGGCCTTTGTTGATGATATTCAGGAATTCTGCTAGCAGAAATAATGATGTGATTATCCCATTGTATAAGGCAATGGTTAGGCCACACCTTAAGTACTGTGTACAGGTCTGGAGGCCTCATTTTAGGAAGGATGTAGAGTTGCTAGAATGAGTACAGAGATGAACAACAAGATTGGTGAGGGGAACGAAGGGGGTCCTCTTACCAAGAAAGGCTTAAGTTCTGCAAATTGCAGCTTCTGGAGACTAGGAACCTGTAAGGTGATCTGATTAAGGTATTTAAAGGTTTGAATGGATTGAGCAAACTCAGCACTGATGGGATTCTTCCTCTAGCTCAGCCTACACACAGAAACACAAAGTCAAATTGAGGAAGGAAGGTTGCAGAATAGATATGTGGAAGTTTGCCTTTACCCAATGGGTGGTTGATTGCTGGAACAAACTTCCGTGTATTGTTTTGGAAGTTGATGGCTTAAATAAATTCAGGGAAGAACTAGACAAACCACTGGAGGGAATGAATAGTTTTTTTGTGTTTTTTTTTTTGCTGATTCAGTAAAATATTTGATTTCTTGCATCATTTGCCACTGCTATTGCTAAATAAATTTAAAACTGATGTTTCATTTTGTAAAGGTCCTGGACAGATTATAGTGTAATCTTAGTTTTTCTCTTGTTTGTTTTTACAACATATAATGTAATGTACTGTGATGTAAACTATTTGTCTGGTTTATTTTGTAGTAGGTTAGTATTTTCTATGAGTTTGGTATTCCTTCAAACACTAAAATGAAAGAATTTCATTTATTCTTTTTGAATTTTTGTACTTTTTTGCTCCTCCTTTGAGAATGGTGAAAGAAACTTCCAACAAACAAGTATGAGTAGCCAAAAACTTTTACAGAACTAAAGCATTATTGCATGAAAGCATGTGATACAAACCTAAAACCACTTACAGGTGATAGAGGATATCTTCAAGCTTTAATTGCCAGCCAAAAAATGTCTATGTTGCAGTATATGGCAGCATAATCTCAAAGCTGTAATCATGGTGGAATTTACCAACCCTGAGAAATCATAGTGCTTACTTTTGAGCATTTCTGCAGTTCAATGAGCTGTAATTTGCCACCACTGTTATGCATAAATTTCAAACATGGTTTAACAAGAAACCACCAAGTAGACCTACAGTTTTGCAGTGTTACAGAAAATTCATAAAAGGACACCTGTTTATGTGGTCATTTTGGCTGTGGTGGGTGAACAAAAGTCTCAGGATGCAGTGGAGATGGTTCAAGGAAGTTTTATGTGAAGCTCTGGGAAATCCATTGATATGCCAGTTGTGAGCTTAACATATGAAGGTCAGTAATGTGTTGTGTCACTGTCTGCGGATGAAACCATGCAAGTTACAGCTCATACAGAAGCTGCAAATCAAGAGGATGGGAATTTTGTTTGTAAATGTTTCAGCTTATGGAAGATGGTGACAATTTCCTGGAATGAATCATCTTTAGGAATCAGTGCATATTTCACACCAGTGGGAAAGTAAACAAGCAAAATGCAAGAATATGGAGTGCAGAAAAGCTCTAGGAAATTTTGCAATACCAGCATGTCAGTCCAAAGATAATTGCATTTTGCACAGTAAGTTGCTGCAAAGTGTGCAGATCTTTCTTCTTTGCAGAAACTACTGTCACGGGCATCACGTATCCAGACTTCTAACAGAATATCCGTATGCCCTAAATGCAGGATAACAACGATGGCAACTTGATTTTCCAAGATGGAGCTCTACCATATTAATACAGAGAAGTTCATGCATACTTGAAAACAATGTTTCCTGGCAAATGGATTGGAAGAAGTGGACCTATTTTGTGGCTCCCAGATCCCCTGATCTGACTCATTTAGATTTTACTTTCAGGGAATTTGTGAAAGACCAGGTGTATGTTCAACCTATGTCAAGAATCATTATGAAGTGATGCAGATTCTAAATCGAACTAAATATTCTTCTAAATATTTCCTTCCACATGCAAATAGCATGTGGAAGGAAATATTAAATTAAAACTTGAAATTACCTGGAAAGATAAGAAATATTGACATGAAAAAATACCATGTAAAAAAAAGCATGAAGAAAAATGACATAAATTTGGCAAATCAATCAAGAAAGAATATGTAAAACTTTCTTTTGAAAAAGAGTGCCTAACTCAAAAATGAGGAAAACTAAAAGAGATATTTAGTTTTTTCAAAACAGAAAATATACACCAAAAATAAAGACAGAGAATGGATAACAGAAGAAACAAACACTGAAATGAAAGAGAAATTAAGGAAGTACCCAGAAGAGACATGAAACAAGATAATGAGTATAAGGAAAAGGGAATATAAACATAAAGGACATTACATAATTGTGATAAAAAATTGGCCAGCCAATAGAAAAGATTAAAAAAACCCATTAAGTATAAACAAGGAGGGAAGTTAAAGCAGAAAGAAAAGCATGTGCAAAGATGAGTAGAGTATTTTAAGGAATTTATGATAGAAATCCGCCAAATATATTTGTATAAATTCTTGCAGAAAATGAAAGGACACTGAATATACAAATGGGGAAAATAATGATGTAAAAAGAGCAAACAGATTTAGAAAAAAAATAATGCATACAATATGTTATATTTCAGGTGTGTTAGATTTTTATTTCTTAAAGTAATTAAATTTTTTTCTTTTTCTGTAAATAATGGAAGCGAAAAGTAAATAACTTTTCGTTATTTATTATTTATTGATTAACTAAAAATATATAGAAATAATTGTGTCCATTTCAGTGCACGTACTTCCCAGTATAATAGTCACTTTGTGTTTTTTAATACTTTGTAACCAACAACATGTGAAGTATGATACATTTCAGGCTCCGTGATTTAAAAAATTAAATAATTGAAATATACTATCAGTGGTTTATAATGCAATTTTACTTATTTCTTCCTGGATTTTAATAACAATTGAAATATGTATTTAATGTTTCTGTTGTGATTAATATACTAATAATTTGTGATTTTTGTGTTTAATAAACTGATAGAAAAATGAGTGAAAAGCAATGGTATTATGCACAAACCAAGAACATTTCATTTCTGCACATTAACCATAAAGAGGAGAGTAAATCCAATAGGTACCTTAAATGGTTGCTCTGGAAGGTCTATCGGAATCAGAGCAGAAATGGTAGTTGTGTTGAACAAATACTTCTTATCAACGTTTCCAGTTAAAAATTCTAGGAAATATTTAGGAATTGGTCTGTTCAAAGATAAACAGTGCTGTCGTGATATATTTTTGCGCCCTAGGCAAATCAATCATTTGGCACCCTTTTTAAAACAGTCCCTACCCAAGTGGCATCCTAGGAATTTGCCTGGATGCCTACCATACCATGATGGCACTGAAAATAAGTAATATAATTATCTCAGATAAGGATTTTTTTATAAAACCTATTTGAGGTTAAAGAATGGCAAGGCCCCAGGAGTTATTATTATTATTATTATTATTATTATTAGCCATATGGTACAAGGAAGCTTGAGGCTTATACTGCACCAGCCAAAAAAAAAAAAAAAAAAAAATCCCGAGTTACCCCCTGAGAAAGAAAGAAAGAAGAGAGAGAGAGAGAGAGAGAGAGAGAGAGAGAGAGAGAGAGAGAGAGAGAGAGAGATACAAAGGAATCACCAAGAAAGAGAAGAATGATGATATCCAGCTCAGGACCCTGGGTTTGCCAAGCCCATACTCACCAGATGTGAGCCCCCGAGTTGATGGTATATATTCAGTTATGAATATGAATAAATTTGCATTAGTAGAGGCATTTGATGCAAGAAAGCAAGCTTATGCAGCATCAGCCAAAAAAAAAAAAAAAAAAAAACCCACTTCCACTTCACCCCTCTGTTCGTTCAAAATACCTGTCCAGCTGAGCCTTAAACTTATTTAGGCTATCAACCTCCACCACAAGGGATGGAAGTCTGTTCCACCAACCAACCACCCGCTGGCTAAAGGCAAATTTCCGCACGTCTATCCTACATCTGTCTTTCCTCAATTTGAATTTATGCCCTCTCAGGTGATTTTTCTGAGCTAGAGGAAGAATCCCATCAGCATTGAGCATGCTTAAACCATTCAAGGCTTTATACACCTCTATCAGATCACCTCGCTGGTGCCTAGTCTCCAGACACTGTAATTTGCAAAACTTGAGCCTTTCTTCGTAAGAGCACCCTTTTGTTCCATTCACTAATCTTGTTGCCCTTCTCTGTACTCGTTCCAGCAGCTCTACATCCTTCTTGAAATGAGGCCTCCAGACCTGTATACAGTACTCTAGGTGTGGCCTGACCATCGCCTTATACAATGGAATAATCACCTCCTTATCCCTGCTGGAAAAATTCCTGTATATCATTGACAATACTCCATGAGCTACTCTTGCAGCCCTTCTGCACTGCTCAGAGAACTTCATATCTGCCTGCACAACCACCCCCAAGTCCCTTTCATTCTCTACCACTGTCAGTGTAGTACCACAGAGTTGATACGTTGCTCTGGGGTTGCTGTTTCCCATGTGTAGTACTTTACATTTATCAATGTTAAACTTCATTTGCCACCTCTCAGCCCATCTGCTCAACCTTTCCAAATCCTGTTGCAGCAGCATAGTGTCAGTAGTGTCCTTGACAACCCTGCCAACCTTTGTATCGTCTGCAAACTTGGACATTAAGCCCGATATACCATCATCAATATCATTTATAAATACAGAAAACAATAATGGACCCAACACTGAGCCCTGAGGGACTCCACTAATAACATCAGTCCACGATGAGCAGTGTCCATTGATTACCACTCTCTGTCTTCTCCCCCTCAACCACCCCTTTATCCATAGCAGCAATTTGCCTCCAATGTCACACTGCTCCAATTTGTGTAGCAGTCTTCCATGTGCAACAGTATCAAAAGCCTTTCTAAGATCCAAGTATATAATATCAAAGTTATTCCCTGCATCCAGTTCTTTTGTGACTGCATCATAGTATCCAATCAAGTTGGTCAGGCAAGACTTCCCCTTAACAAAACCATGCTGTGTCTGAGCTATAACTGAAGTCTTGTCTAAATGATCCTGCAGTGCTTCTTTAACCAGTGCCTCCATTAATTTTCCTGGAACAGAAGTTAAGCTCACAGGTCTATAATTACTTGTGTCAGCCTTTGATCCTCCTTTGTGAATTGGGGTCACATTTGCACATTTCCAGTCTATGGGTACCTCCCCTGAGTCCAAGGAAGCTCTCATAATTATGGCTAAGGGTTTGCTTACTTCCTTTGCTGCCTCCTTTAATATAACTGGATAGATCCCATCCACCCCGGGTGCCTTTCTTGTGTTTATCTTCAACAGTTTCTCCTCCACTTTACTCCCAGTTATTTCAAGATTCTGTAGCTTACTGCTAGAGTTGAATACACCTCTGGCATTCCCCTCGCTGAATAACTCCTCATGTGTGAATGTCGATGCAAAATATTCATTTAGTTTGTTAGCTACCTGAGCAGGATCATCAACACTTGACCCATCAATATCAAGTGGACCAATCTGATTCACCCCCTTCCTTCTAGAGTTTACATAAGTAAAGAACTCTTTGCTGTTTTTCTTTGCATCCCTTGCCAAGGATTTCTCGTAATCTGCCTTCGCCTGCCTAACCTCCTTTGTAACTTGGTTGCATATCAACTTGTATCTATCATAGGCTTCTGTGTCATGTGTTAATTTGTATGTATCCCATGCATTTTTCTTCTCTGCCATATGCCTCATTAGTTCATCCGACATCCATTTTGGCCTAAACCTTGAACAATATTTCTTAGTTGGTATGTAAAGCCTAGTAGCTTCCAAGATAAGTTCTTTGAATGCTTCCCATTTTGAATTTGCTGTTGGTAACATCATCAGTTGGTCCCACTGTATAGAATTTAAATACTGTCTCAGTCCATCGTAGTCGCCTTTACGGAAGCAATAACCCTTCCCTTTACCCCTAATGGTAGTTACCTCTTCGAGTAAATCCCACTTCAGCACACTGTGATCACTGCCACCTAGTGGTTCATTTATCTGCAGATTCTTAATGCATGAAGAATCACTGCTGATAATCAAATCAAGAGTATTACTCCCTCTAGTTGCCTCCCGAACATGCTGATGTAGAAAACAATCATCCAATAAATCCACAAAAGTCCTGCTAGTGTGTGAGTAACCAGCCCCCAAATTATGATTAACAAATTATGATTAATAAAAGCTACAAGTGAATGAATTTAAACAACTAGGAATGCCTTTAGGTTCCAGGATGATTCTCTTGGACAACAGAAGTGCTGATGTCTTCCCAATCACAAAGGTGATGCTAAAGGGGAGTTGCATAACTATATGCCAGTGAGTTTGGCTCCTATGACAGAGAAGATCACAGAGTCTGTGGCTGAGGTGATTCAGGAGCATCTTGACATCTTGGCTGAAGGCACACTTCTGCACATCTATTCTGCAACCATCCTTCCTCAGTTTGAATTTATGCCCCCCCTCATGTGTGCAGTCTGAGCAAGAGGAAGAATCCCAGGTATTTAAGGCTTTGGATGGATTGAGCCTTAAATACCTTAAATCCGTTCATCAATCCTATTGCCCTTCTTCTGTACCCAGTCCAGCAGCTCTACATCGTTCCTAAAATGAGGTCTCCAGATCTGTATGCAAGATGTGACCTTGCCATTGCCTTATACAATGAGATAATCACCTCCTTATTCCAGATAGCAAAATTCTTATATATCATTGACAAAGCCCCATGAGCTGTCATGGCAGCATGTCAGCACTGCTCAGAGAGCTTGATATCAGACTGCACAGTGACTCCCAGGTCCTTTCATTTTCCACTACTCTGAGTGTAGTACCACACAGTTGATAGGTTATTCTGGGATTACTGCTACCCATATGCAGTACCTTGCATTTGTCAATGTTAAACTTCAATTACCATTTCTCAGCCCATCTGCCTAATTTTTCTAGATCTTGTTGCAGCAGCATACATTCATTACTATTGTTAACTATTGTTAATTACTATTGTGATTTGTATCATTTGCAAACAGACATTAAGCCTGATATACCTTCATCAATATCATTAATAAATACAGAAAACAACAATGGGCCCAACACCGAATCCTGGGGGACTCCACTATTAACATTTGTCTACGAAGAACAGTGTCCATTGATTACCACTCTGTCTTCTCCCACTCAACCATCCCTTTATCCACAGCAGCAACATTCCCTTAATGCCACACTGCTCCAATTTGTACAATAGTCCCTTATGTGCAATAGTATCAAGAGCTTTCCTGAAATGTTAAGTATATAATGGGAAAATTATATTTTGCATCCAGTTCCTTTGTCACTGCACCATAGTGTCCAATAAAATTGGTCAGACAAGATCTCTCCTTAACAAACCCATGCTATGTCTGAAGTATAACTACACTCCTGTCTAGACAATGCTGCATTACTTTTTTAACCAGTGACTTCATTATTTTCTCTGAAACAGAATTTAGGCTAACAGGTCTGTAATTACTTGTCACCCTTTTAATCCCTCGTTGTGAATTGGGGATACATTTGCACCTTTCCAGTCCACAGGGACCTCCCCTGAATCCAAAGTTGCTCCCATAATTATGGTTGAGTTTTTGTTTACCTTCTTTGCTGCTTCCTTTAATATGATTGGATAGATCCTATCCATCACAGGTGCCTTTTTTATGTGTAACTTCAACAATTCTCTTCACTTTCCTCATTTATCAGAAAATTATTCATCTCTCTGTTAGAACCTGATGAACTTCTAGCATCTGCCTCCCTAAAGAATTCCTCATGTGGGAATGTAGACGCAAAATACCCATTCAGCCTGTCAGCAACATGAGCAAATTCATCAACACTGAAACCATCGACGTCAAGTGGACCAATGTGATTCAACCCCCTTCCTTCTACTCTTAATATAAGTAAAGTGTTTGATGCTTTTCTTGGCATTCTTTGCCAAAGTCTTCTTGTAATCTGCTTTGGTTTGCCTAACCTCCTTTGTGACTTGATTGCAGACTAGTTTGTCTACTTTAGGCTTCTGCATCACCTGATAATTTATATACATCTCATGAATTTTTCTTCTCTTCCATGTATCTCAACAGTTCACATGACTTCCATTAGGTGTAAGCCTTGAACAGTATTTCTTAGTTGCTATGAAAAACCTAGTAGCTTCTATGATTATTTTCCTGAATGTTTCCCATTTAGAATTTGTTGTTGATAACATCATTATTTGGTATAAAATTTAAAAACTGTCTGAGATGCTGTAGTCTCCTTTACAAAAGCAAAAATGCTTTCTTTTTTCCCTTGACTTATATTTTTAAGTAAATCCCACATAAATACACTGTGTTCACTTTCACCTAGTGGTTCTTTTATCTGCAGATTCTTATTGCATGAAGGATCACTGCTGATAACCAAATCAAGAGAAATGTCTTGCTAGTATGCAAGTGACCAACCCATAATTTAATAACAGATAATTATAACTGTTAGATTAAATAGATTTTACAAATGCTGTATAAAATTAGCTTTATGAAAACCATTGTTGACAGTTTTAACAAAATTTTATAAACTACAGAGTGAATACCCAGAAAATAATCCTTATATGCCTCCAATACATCCTATACTGACATTAAAATAATGTGATCCCCTGTTGTTGAGGGTTAGGCAGTATATTTTCCTCATAAAATTTCTTTGAATTGTATATGTTGTATTTCTTCCAAGTTTTCTTGTACATACGATTCTTGATGGATGTAAGACACGTATGCCAGTAATAGAAATGTTCGAACCTTCATGAAAGGGATCCATGGCAAGTTAGGACCTGGGTGTGTCCATGTTTGGCTGCATTCCAAAATAGTGCATGCTCAAAAAAATTTTATGTAGCACTTCCAAAACCACTGTGTGGCCATGCAGGCACACAGTTTTAAAAATCATCAAGAAGTAATTCAAAATTGTTC
The DNA here is from genome assembly GCF_048544385.1 of Mastigoproctus giganteus. Taxonomy (NCBI): domain Eukaryota; kingdom Metazoa; phylum Arthropoda; class Arachnida; order Uropygi; family Thelyphonidae; genus Mastigoproctus; species Mastigoproctus giganteus. The sequence goes on along the minus strand of NC_143578.1, from coordinate 44,769,453 downwards.
ACTTTTTTTGAAACTACCTTTACTTTCAACTTTTCTGAACACAATTGTTCAAGTTGTGTTCAGAAAAATTATTTTTTTATTTTAAAAACATATACATTTAATTAATTCTTGAAATTAAAGCTCTCTTTAGACCTGTCAGTAAGTGAAATGAAAATCAATCAAAAAAGCCGTGGACTTCAACAAACACATGCAGATGGACTCCAGCCTGTTAATAACAAGAGTATTGCTGCATGAAATGTGAAGTGCACACTTCAGCAGTTTGATACCAGCTGACACTTCAGTATAATAAAGCTAGAGGGCATTACCAATTGAAGGAAAGCATTCATCAATAAAACCAGCTCCCTGTTGATAATTGCATGTGACAGATGCCATTCACACATGCATATTAATTCCTGAATTTTTATTAATTGTGCAATAATTAAAAGATTTCTGGAATTTTCTGTGGAGAAATCAAAATGTTTTCACAAACAGCTATTAGGAGTGTTGTGCTGTGTGGATGAAGTATTGCCCAGACAATAGTTCAGCTGTGTTGCTGAAATATTGTCTGGGATCTTATCTCCTCTTGTGTGATGGGCTTGGAACTAAGGGGAGGGCATGCCTGACCAATTTGGTAAATTACTGTGATGTAGTCTGGCCTCTCTCTGCACATAGCTGTGAGCAAACTGTTTGCTCATAGCAATATCCACTTTTTTTTTTTTTTTAGCTTTTCATGATTTTTAGGATTATTAAAATAGTGTATAATGAAAAAAATTGTCAAACAATTTTATATTATTTATAGTAATATTTATACATACACATATAATTAATTTTATTAATATGAGAAACAAAAAAGAAATTCAAGATAAAATTACATAAAAATTGCAATATTTTATTTTTATAATATTTAATGAGAGACTTGATACTGTTTATTTTTATCAGTGAATCGATATCTGGATGGATATTTGTTATAGCAATGCGCAGAGTATATTCAAAATTTACGTCAGAAATTCCATTAATTCAAAAATATATATAATAAATGGCAGGCCATTTATTTTTTATTTTTTGAAAATGACCGTGGGCCGGAGGTTCCCCACCCCTGTGCAAAGATATTAGTGGTCTTCTGAATGAATTGGGCATTGAATACAATTTTAATGATGGCATGTATTTATTGATGCCATAAAATTAGTTTAAAAGCAGTTGCTGCAACTGCTCTTAAAATGGATGTGCTTTCCCATCAGTTCCTCTTCTTCATGCTGTTGGTTTGAAAGAAAAATTTGAAAGTACTGTCCTAAATCCAGAGTGCAGTAAACTACCATGATTTTATTTGGAATGTGTATGGTGATCTTAAGTTAATTGGATTACTCATTGGTCTTACAGGGAAGTTTCACAAAATACTGTTATTTCCTATGTTTGTGGGACAGGCATACAACAGCAAAACATGGTTGTGTAGCAGTGAGAAAAGAGAGGAAAATTTTACCAGTGGGAAATAATATTAAATATGTTCCACTGGTACTGGTTGAATCAAAAATTCTACCTTTGCATATTAAGCTTGGATTAATGAAAGAATTTGTTAAGGCTCTGGATAAGAAGTGGGTTCTGCTCCTTAAATGGGTTAAATTAGGAAGTGTTTCCTAATTTAACAGATGCAAAACTGAAAGAAGGAATTTTCATTGGTTCTCAAATAAAGTAACCCCTCAAAGTTGATGTATTTGAAAGATAGCTACAGGATACTAAGCCAGTAGCTTGGTGATAATTTAAACTTTACTTCCGTATGTCAAGGATATGAGCTGCTGAACGTCTTTGAAAATTTGTTTTCTTTATTCCCATCTCAGTTTTTCTTTTGAAATTTGGGAGATGTTAGTGATAAGCAAGGGGAATGCTTTCATTAGGGCAACGAGGTTGGTAAAGGGAACAAAGGGTTGCTCTAATCAAGAATGACTTAAGTTCTGCAAATTGCAATGTCTGGAGACTAGGCACCTGCAAGGTGATCTGTTTGAGGTGTATACAGCTTGAATGGTTTGAGCAAGATTAATGCTGATGCAATCGTTCCTCATGCCCAGATTGTACACCTGAAGGGGCATAAACTGAAATTGAGAAGACAGTTGTAGAATAGATGTGCGGAAATTTTCCTTTAGCCAGAGGGTGGTTGATTGCTGGAACAAACTTCCATTGGTTGCTGTGGAAGTTGATAGCTTAAATAAGTTCAAGGAAGAACTGAACAAACTTTTGTGGTGAATGGATGGGTGAAACAGGAAGAGTTTTTTTTTTTTTTTTTGGCTGATGCTGTATAAGCTTGCTTTCCTGCATCATGTGCTTCTACTAATGCTAATATCTATGATGGAAAAATTGTACGAAGCTTGCTGGGACACTGCTATGATTTGGAAGATTATCACTAGCTTTTTAAGAGGGAAAGCAAAATGAAATATAAGAAAAACTGAGTGGCAAACATTTCTAAGGAAATATAATGTATTTTGAAATGAATAAGACTCATTTTCGTGTACAGAGAAGGGCAACAAGATTGGTGAGGGGATTGAAGGGATCCTCTTACCAAGAGAGGCTTAAGTTCTGCAAATTGCAGTGGCTGGAGACTAGGCACCTGCAAGGTGATCTGATTGAGGTGTATAAGGCCTTGATCGTGTTGAGCACGATGAATTCTGATGGGATTCTTCCACTTGTTCAGATTACGAACCTAAGGGGGCATAAATTCAAATTAAGGAAAGACAGATGTAGAATAGATGTGTGGAAATTTGCCTTTAGCCAGCAGGTGGTTAATTGCTGGAACAAACTTCTATCTGTTGTGGAAGTTGATAAGTTAAATAAATTTAAGGAGGAACTGGACAAACATTTAGAGGGATTTGTTTTGTAATTTTTTTTTTTTTTTTTTGGCCGATGCTGCATAAGCTCATACACTTGCTTTCTTGCATCACATGCCACTACTACTACTATTTTTAAGATAGTATAGGTATACTTGTATGATATTTAAAACTGGTCATTCATTAAATTACTAAAATTTAATATCTTTGAATGGAGACATGATAGAGACAATTTTGGTGTTTTCTTAGTATTAATATTGTGGTACCTTCAGTTTCTTTTAGAATTGGCAACTTTTGTTCTGGATGTATGAAAAAAAAATTTTTTTTAGCTGGTGTAATTTGTCTAATTCTTAAATTTATCCCAACTATCCACTTCCACAACACCAGTTCGAATTGTGTTTCAACAATTAACTATCTTCTGCCTGAAAGCAAATTAGCCTGCAACCATCCTTCCTCAATTTAATTTTATGCCCCCTTATGTGTGTTGCCTGAGAAAGAATAAGGATGCCATGAACATTCAGCTTTTACTCGATCCACTCAAAGCTTTAAACACCCCAATTTGATCTCCTTCCCCTCTTAGATGCCTAGTTTCTAAGTGCTGGAACTTTCAGAACTTGTATTTTAGGGTATGAGTACTCCTTTGTGTCCCTGACTAATCTGTTACTCTTCTCTGCATCCATTCCCACAGATCCATGGCGCCTCCGTGGGCAGGAGCAGCAGTGCGTAGCACATGCTTCTTGATTAGACTGAGGTTCGAGCCCATGATCACCAAATACGGAAGATGCGGAAAGATCAAGGAATGACCACCGTATATCCCTGGAGCAATATGGCCTTAGTTGCTAATGCTCCTAAAAACCAAATAACAAACCACAGATCCATATCCTTCTTAAAACGAGGTTTCGAGACCTGTATGCTGTTGCAGTATTCAATATGTAGCCTAGCCATTGTCTTGTACAACAGGTCACTCACCTCTTGTCCCTGCTGGCAAAATTTCTGTATATAATTGACAAAATCTCATGAGCTATTCTAAAAGGCTAGCCTCGCTGCTCAGTAAACTTAATGTTAGACTGTATAATTACTGTAAGGTTATTTTCTTTCTCCACTACCTTCAGTGAGGAGCTAATCAATTGGTATGTTCTGGAATTATTGCTTACCATATACAGTACCTTGTTTTTTAATGTTAAACTTCAATTACCACTTCTCAGCCAATCTGCTTGATTATTCTAGATCTTGTTGCAGTAATATACATTGATTATTGTTATTAGTCATCCTGCTGACTTTTATATTCACATTAACATTTTGTACATGAAAGAATCATGTTATTATTGTCACATTTTTATCTACAGAAATTCTTGGTATATGAAGTAACTCTAAAATAATTTAGAAAATCTAAATGAAAGAATAATAATTCATTGAATTTTGAAAGCTAATTAAATAGAAATTTAGCGGTACCCCCTCTGATGGGTACCAGGTCCAAATTTATGTGAAATATCACCAACAGAGGTGTTAACCACTACAATAAAATAAAACAAAAATAAAACAAAAATAGACTGACCATTATGCCCTATCTCGACAGAGGCCAATAATGGTCAGGGAATCGCTGCATTTCGATTGCTGGACAAATTGGCGCAAAGGAGAGTTGATCGAAAGATCAGTCCGCCATCCGATCCTCAGATCAAACCACCAATGAAGAAGATTTGAATAGCGGTGGTCCTGATGCAGTAAAAAATTTAAAAAAAAATAATATATATATATATATATATCATTAAAAGGATTTTGTTTCAGTCCATGACCTTATTTGTGAATTTCACTATTTGCAGTCATTCCAAGAATGTATCCACCATGAATATGGAGGGTAGGGTGTATTTCATTTTATAAACTAGAATTTATTATAGTAGGTGGCTCTTGGTTATATATGTGCAAAGGTTTATTCTTATCTGTTGTTGATGTGAATTATTTCGTATCTTTTTTAGCTTGTTGCTTTTTGAACAAAGATTTCTATAAAATTTTGCTTTTTGTTGAAGAAATCATCCTCAGATTTATTTCAGTTATGTACAAATGATTGTTATTTCTACATAATTGAAATGTATTTCAATTATGTACAGATAACTTGAAATAAATAATTGAAATTTATTCCAATTATTTATTTCAGTTATGTACAAATGATTTTTAAACCACGCAGCGAAATGCCTTCACAACGAATTGCCCTGACATTGCACTACCTCGAATAAGCAATGCTCTGCTAGTAGAGAAGACTAATGTTACTTATTCTAGGTGGATACCACTGTCCAGATGCCACCGTTTCAAGGGTTTTTGGCCTCTCATTGGTGGGCAGGTCGGTACCCTAATGTTACAATAAGTGACAACCTAGTTATGAGGTATAACTCCACAATATGAGACAGAGCCTCTGAGAGGAATTTTTCAGGGGGTACAAAGTTTCTTTTGGGCCCCCTTCCCTTCTCCATTAGTCGGCCTGTTTTTATCCATTACGGTTTTATGCCATGAGCTGTAGCCTGTAAGGCCAAAAAGGATATGGAAGACGAAAGAGGGGTGAAATGGAGTGCTCTGTTGATTTTCTGCATTTGAGGCCATATGCTCCTATAATCCCTCCATTATAAATAAAATAAAATAAAAGAAAAGAGGACCAGAGAGAAGAAAGCACATTTGATTTGAACATCTTTGTTTATGCTACAATACAGATAAGGAGAAAGAAATCACATTGAAACATCCTTTTATATTGCAGTGCAGATCAGATCATCAGAAGACAGTTATTAGTAAAAAAAAAAAAAAAAAAAAAAAAGGTAGATAGGCTTAATATTTACTAAAAAAGAGCTTTCCTGGCTTTTTTTTGTGAAAAATTTCGAATCACAGCATGAAAATTAATTGTTCTGGAAATGTGTGATTCAATACTTAGCCTGGCCAAATCCACAAGATGTTCCCGAGACATTGTAGACCTTAAATAATTCTTAATCAGCTTGAGTATGCTAAATGACCTCTCGCAGAAGCTTCTGTTGCTGGAATTGTTAATAGTATTCTTAAGCTAACACGAACATTTGGAAACAGGTCACCAAGTCTGTACTCTGTTAACAAGTTCAACAGATCTAATGACTTTAACTGTGCATTTATAAAATTTGCTTTATGTACTGAGGGTAAATGTTACATTTCTTTTCCAAAATCATCACCATTAAGGTTAGCAGGATATTGCTCTGATAAAGATAAAGCTTTTCTCTCCCCGTCACTTTCAGACATGGTGAGATATTTCCACAAGAAATCATATTTTTCTGCCAACTGCTTAATAGCATTGAAGCGGACAGTTAATCCTGCTATAGCATTGTCTACCAAAACGTAAAACACACACTTTCTGAAGTAGTCCTCTTTTGGCGTATCACCTGTGTCATTCATTTCCTCCAAGTTAGCATCAGGTGTGCTGTCATTATGCGGCCTTGCCCTCTTGCACCTAACTCCACCACATCTATGGGAGAGTTTTATCTTTAGGTTTGACGCAACCAATTTGGCTTCATTCCACATGCATTTACAGTTGTTTTGAAGTTTTGTCAGATCTGTGAGGAGAGTTTCTATGTTTGCTACTTCAACATCCAGTGTGGCATCTCTAGCTTGGATGACCTTGTTGCAAATATCTATGCTGGCTAATATTTTGTACCACACAACTGACATTAACACACAGGTAAAAGATGTCACATATAATAAAACTCCATGGACTTCATTTCTTGTTTTGGCTGTCAATTTAGTTGTAGGAGGTCTTCCAGTGCTAATTTAATCCCAGGCAAGTTAGTTGCAAAAGGCTTTACACATCCAACACGATCTGACCATCTTATTTCAGCTTAGGACTGGAACTGAACAGGTGGTACACAGTTTGAATTGTTCCGAAAAAGGTTATTGCTTCAGGTATGCATCCAGCAGCATCATTTCCACATAAGTTGAGTGTGTGACAATCACAAGGTGAAAAAAAATTGCTGTTGAGCAATATTCTTGTATTTTTGCTTGTGCGCCATTGTATTTTCCACCCATATTTGCCCCATTATTGTATAGGTTTGAGCTCTACAATCACTGAGAGGAATAGCATGTTCTTTCAACGTATCAGTTATCAACTGAGCAATTTCTTCCCCTCTTTTGTTGCTGCATTCTGCAAAATTGAGAAATCTTTTTTGAATCTCATACTGTTTCTTTTAAAAGTACATATCTCAAAAGAAATGTTGTTTGTTCAATATGAGAGGAATCTGGTGTGGCATCTACTAGTACTGCAAAGTACTTTGCAGATTGCCTTTCCAGCAAAATGTGTTGTTTCACAAGATTCAAGCATTCTGCAATAAATTCATTGTGTGAGTCAGGGGACAGATAATGAACTTGAAGCCTTTTCTGTGATCTACACTTAGCACATGTTCCTGAAGGATGGGGTCCCACCTGGAGAGCAGTTCAACAAGTTGTAAAAAGTGTCCATTGTTTGAATCACCAGTTTGATGGGATGAACCAGTAAATGCCAAACCACGTTCTCCCAAGAAGAGTACAACATCGATGATGTGCTTTAAAAGATTGTACCATTTCACAGCTTCAGTTTTGATTGACGCTTCTAAGATGGTGTCAACTCCTGTTCCAGATAGCAGGTGCCTTTCTAGTTCTCGCCAAGCTAGGTAAAATTCTCTATGACTATTGCCTTTTTCATGTTTTGGGATCCTCTAGGAAAGTTTCCATCACTTCCTATTAGAATCCCAGCCTTCAGCAGATACCAGCACAGATTTAGATGCAGAAGTGCTAGTCTTGAGACTATTGACTGTCTTGTGCCAAAATAATCGATATGGAAAGCAATATAATGCTTGTTTCTGTTGACTCCAGACAAGCCAGTCTCTTACATGTAGTTCTCCATTGGTGCTTTGAAATTTCAGTATGCTTTCTGGGAAAACTTGATTGCAGGTATCTTTTGGGAATGTTTTAGGTAGGGAGATGTGACCATTTGTAACATACTTTTCTATTTCCTTTTGAGATGGAAACTCGGTTGTGATACATCCAATGTCAAGGCCTACATTATGATTACTCCTCTCGTTTTCCAAATTCACTTCCACATGTGCCTGTATGTCTGTTTCTTTCTGTTTTTCATTTTCTGCATCTGCCTCTCATCAAAATCCTGTGCATGATTACCCAAATCAACTGCTCCTTGTTTGGAGATGAGGTTACCAACAGTTTCTTTTTGCTAAAATTCTATAGGCGAGTTCAATGAAAAATTTTTTGAAGCCGCACTTAATCCAAATTAAAAGTGTGTTTGTTGACCCCTTTTTTCATTTTCCTCTCGTTCTTTCTTGCCTTTTCTTTTCTGGGCTCCTGATTTGTGAGAATACATTTTGGCGAGATGATTTATAATTTATACTTTTATATCTGAAAAAAGTAAAAAAAAAGACAATAAGACAAAAAATATTATATACTAATAATTTAGTAAACGTAGTGGTAGCAGTGATAGTAGACTAGTATTAATTAGTAGTAATAGTAGTACTGCTATAATTAATGTAACATACATTGTCATTTAAGAGAACATGCTACTGCAGCTAAGTTCAAGCAATGTCAACATCCATCAGCCAACGATAAAAGCCATTCTGATGATTTTTAATATGGTATATTAATATGGACTTTACTTTTTCGTGATTCACATACAAATTGCATACTTAAGTTTCTCTGTAGCATAAAATCATTGGCTTATCAGAATGTACAATATGTGATGCCTGATCTTTTGAATAGGCTTAACCAAGCTGGCGATCATAGTTATCATCATTAGGCCACCAAAGTTCTATAGATAAGCTATGAACTGTTGCAATAATGTGTAATATAGGTTACAGTTAATACTTTGGCCCCTGGGCCCGGGTGTTCCCTGTGCCCCTATCATAGAGATGCCAAATGGTGTGTGACAGTATAGACTAATAAGGTTTTAGGGCTTCTTAGTCTATACTGTCATGAAGATGTGGATATTTTAATGGTACAAGTGCTTAAGATGGGTATGATAATATTGAGGATGGTGCAAGGTGTGGGAGACCTTGCACATCAATAAATGAACCAGTTTTGTATGTTAGAAGCATTATTTAGGCCAATCATCAAATAAGAATTAAAGACAAGTTGGAATATTGTGTGGTAGTTACCAAGCCATTGTAATGGATATGTTAAACACCAAAAGATTATGCAATTTGTTTGTTTCCAAGTTTTTAATAGAAAATCAGATGGAAACTAGGGTCAAACTGAAAAGAACTATTTGAAATTTGTGATTATGATCCAGGATTTCTAAAGACAATATTGACAGAAGATGAAATGTGTTATTTTTGCAACCTGCAAGCAAAAGATCAGTCCTGAATAGAAGTCTTCAAAAAAAAAAAAAAAAAATTGCTTTGTCTAAAGTTTAAGTTACGCTGGAATGATTTCTGACTATTTATAGTCAAAAGGCATTATGCTACAACTTTACCATTATGGCTTCAATTTTGACTCAAACTATAATTTATTATGAATTTATAACAAGAGGTCATACTGTTAATAAGATTATGTTCTTAGAACTCATTAAGCACTTAAGAGATGCTCTCAGAAGGAAGAGACCTCATCATGGGGCAAATAAAAATTGATGACAATCTCCTATTCATGATGCAACAGTTTCTGAATTCCTCTCTAAATACCTCTGTAACTGTATTGTGACAACATCCTTATTCATCTAGCCTTGTACTATGTAATTTTATTTATTCTTTTTACTGAACAAAAGAACTCATTAAAGAGACTGATTTTCTGATTAAGGGAAGTTTTTACAGCCATGACAAACAGTTTAGGAACTTTAAAAAAAGAGAGACTTTGAAGAAGCTTTTTCATAGTTATATAACCAATGGAATAGAATGTAAATAGCTAGGGTAGTTATTTTAGTAAATTTAATAAGTAATTATCTTATACCTTAAATGCTGATCTGCAGGTAATTTCTCCAGTGGGGCAGCTAGCTTAGTTGATTTCAATCCTTCTAAAACTTAGTCCTGTCTTATATCTTACAAAAATAATTCTTCTGGTCCTATGCTTATCTTTGATGACACTTTCTAGACATGATCAAGTATTCCTTTTGGGGATTACTCTGACTTCTAATATCTCTTGGCATAAGCACATTACAAATATTGCTTCCACTGCATCTAAAAAACTTGGTTTTCTCTTTCGCTCTGTGTTACTTTTCTTCCAAACAGCTGTTCACTCTTTATAAATCGCAAATCTGCCCTACCATGGAATATTGTTCCCACATCTGGGGCAGTGTTTCCAAAACCTCTCAGGCTTTTAGATTCCATTCAGAAGAGGGCAGTTAGGTTAATTAATGACTCATCTCTAACAAAGTCTTTCCATTCCCTGTCTCATAGACACTCTGTTTCTGCTACATGCCTTTTCTAGAGATACTTCCATGGACACTGTTCTTCTGAATTGGCTTCTGTAATTCCCTCTCTCTTCCAAACCAGTCTAAACACTTGCTGCAACCAGTCAGCATCCTTTTACTGTCCAACTTCAAACTCACAGAATCAACCTTTCTTCCTCATCTATTCCTTCAACTTCCTTTTTTGGGAACAATCTCCCTTCGTATGTATTTCCTGACAATTATATTCTACAGAAATTCAAGTCTAATCAACAAGTATCTTTCATCTTCTCAACCTTCAACCCATGCATGTTGCTAAGTGCTATAGGTTCTAATACCTCTTATGCTTGGGGTTTCATAAAAAATTAAAAAAAAATCTGTTAATGTTATTGATATTAGAAAAATGAAGCAAAGAATTAGGGTTATATACAGCATCATCTGTATATATGGGAGGCCTCCGTCGCCAAGTGGTCATGAACAGGAGTGCAGTAGCACACGCTCCTTGAGGTGACCGGGGTTCAACCCCCTGACTGCTAAATATGGTCGATCTACCAACCCGCACTAGATCCACATGGCAGATTATGGTCCATTTCCCTCAGCATGACTTGTTGAGGAGACTTACATCCTGCAGTGGGTTGATAATGGCTACAGTTTATCTTTACCTTTTTTACAGCATCAGCAAACAAAAAAAAAAAAATCCACTTCATTTGCTTATCTTCTAATTAACCTTTGTTTAAATTTATTTCAACAATCAGTTACTCTCTGACTGAAGACAAATTTCTGCATATCTATTTTGCAGCCATTCTTTTTCAGTTTAATTTTGTCCCCTTTTGTGTGTAAATTGAGAAAGTTTAAAGATTCCTTCAGCATTTTTAAAGCTTTTAAAACCTCATTGAAGTCCCCAATAGATGCCTATTTTCCAGATGTGTTAAATTTACAGAACTCAGGCTTTTTGTTCTTTTTACTAACCTTGTTGCTCCTCGTCTCTGCACCCTTCTCAACAGATCTATATCCTTCCAAAAATGAGATTCCTAAATCTGTATGTAGTATTCAAGATGTGGCCTACCTATTTATTTATACAAATGGGATACTCACCTCTTTGTCCCTGCTGACAAAGTGTTGTCAATGATGTAGCATTTACAAGAAGCTGCCTTAGCAGTACTCAGAGGACTTCATGATCATACTGCACAATTACTCCAGTTCTTTTTTTATTATCAGCTTGAGTTTGGTGCCACCAAAATGTCATGTTATTCTAGGATTAGTGATACTCTTTTGCAAGAGATATAATAGTAATAAATACAATGGATTGACTGTGCATTTATCAATACATTAATCGCCATGACACAGCATTTGTGGCTTTATTTTTTAAGCTTTAGGCCATGCAACACATCATTATGTCACAGTTCACTTTACAGTATGAGCAGCACGATTCTACTATAGTACCACAGGCAACATATTATGTAATGTAAAATTAATGTAGATGGTTTTGGTTTCAACATTTTTGAATAAATCATGGTATGATCATATTTAAAAAAAATTGGAAGTCCTTAGGAATCATCTTTTATTAACATTACAGTGTTAACATATTAATGTAACTAACCACTTGCCCACCTTTTGTATCATCAGCAAACTTATATATTAAACTCTAAAAGCTTATATCAGTATCATTCACAAACGAAATCAAATTTAAAATAAATGAATGGTCTTTTTTGTGATTTTATTGAGAAATGGTACGTTTTGAGGGTGTGCTTGATTTAAGTTTTTGTATGCTTATACTGGCCTTCATCTGTCGTGCAGTGGTGACCACCCTCATGATGTTAGACTAAATATGTAGATTAATGGAGTGGGTGATAATGGTTATGTAACTGAAGGGAGTATTGCACTCCTGAGTGATGGGGCATGGTACTGAATTACTGGAAGTTCTGATGTGAGAGAAGGTATATTCGATGGGGTGGGGTTTTGTGACTTAATCAAGTCACAAAGGAGGTTAGACAGGCGAAGGAAGATTACGAGAAATCTTTCGCAAAGGATGCTAAGAAAAATAGCAAGGATTTCTTTACTTATATAAGCTCTAAAAGGAAGGGGATGAATCTGATTGGTTCACTTGATATCAATGGTTCGACTGTTGATGATCCTGCTCAGATAGCAAACAAACTGAATGAGTATTTTGCATCTACATTCAAACATGAGGAATTATTAAGGTCTGAAAATGCCAGAAGGTTATCAAATTGTAGCAGGGTGCTTAATGATTTTGTAATAACTGAGAGCAAAGTGGAGGAGAAATTGTTGAAGTTAAACATAATAAAGGCACCTGGGGTGGATGGGATCTACCCAGTTATGTTAAAGGAGGTGGCAAAGGACTTAAGCAAACCCTTAGTCATAATTATGAGAGCATCCTTGGACTTATGGGAGGTCCCCACGGACTGGAGATGTGAAATGTATCCCCAATTCACAAAGGGGGATCGAATAGTGACAGAAGTAATTACAGACCGGTTAGTTTAACTTCTGTTCCAGGTAAAATAATGGAATCGCTGGTTAAAGATGCATTGCAGAATCACCTAGACAAGACTGTAGTAATAATTCAGACACAGCATGGGTTTGTTAAGGGAAAGTCTTGTCTGACAAATTTGATTGGATACTATGATGTGGTTACAAAGGAACTGGATGCAAAAAATAATTTTGATATCATATACTTCGATTTCAGGAAAGCTTTTGACCCTGTTGTACATGGAAGACTACTGTACAAATTGGAGCAGTATAGTATTAAGGGTAAGTTGCTACAATGGATAAAAGAGTGGTTGAGTGAGAGAAGACAGAGAGTGGTAATCAATGGACACTGCTCTTCGTGGACAAATGTTATTATTGGAGTTCCCCAGGGTTCTGTACTGGGCCCACCGTTGTTTTCTATATTTATCAAAAATGGTATTGATGTAGGTATATCATGCTTAATGTCGAAGTTTGCAGATGATACAAAGGCTGGCTGGGTTTTTAATGACAGTAATGACAGTCTGCTACTGTAACAGGATCTAGAAAATTTGGTTAGATTGACTGAGAAGTGGCAACTGAAGTTTAACCTTGACAAATGCAAAGTACTGCATATGCATAGAAGTAACCCCAGAGAAACATACCAACCATGTGGTACTACACTTAAGGTGGTAGAAAATGAAAAAGACCTGGAAGTAATTGTGCAGTCAGATATGAAGTTTTCTGAGCAATGCAGACAGGCTGCCAGGGCAGGTCATGGGGTTTTCTCAATGATATATAGGAATTTTGCTAGCAAGGAAAAGGTGATTGTCCCTCTGTATAAGGCAATGGTCAGGCCACACCTTGAGTACTGCGTACAGGTCTGGGGGCCTCATTTTAGGAAGGATGTTTGTTTGTTTGTTATTTGGTTTTTAGGCACATTAGCAACTAAGGCCATATTGCTCCGGGATATGCGGTGGTCATTCCCTGACCTTTCCGCACCCTCCGTATTTGGTAGTCACAGGCTCGAACCCTGGTCTATCAAGAAGCGTGTGCTACGCACTGCTGCTCCTGCCCACCTGGCTACGGAAGCGCCTTAGGAAGGATGTAGATTTGCTTGAGTGTGTACAGAGAAGGGCAACAAGATTGGTGAGGGGATTGAAGGGATCCTCTTACCAAGAGAGGCTTAAGTTCTGCAAATTGCAGTGGCTGGAGACTAGGCACCTGCAAGGTGATCTGATTGAGGTGTATAAGGCCTTGATTGTGTTGAGCACGATGAATTCTGATGGGATTCTTCCACTTGTTCAGATTACGAACCTAAGGGGGCATAAATTCAAATTAAGGAAAGACAGATGTAAAATAGATGTGTGGAAATTTGCCTTTAGCCAGCGGGTGGTTAATTGCTGGAACAAACTTCTATCTGTTGTGGAAGTTGATAAGTTAAATAAATTTAAGGAGGAACTGGACAAACATTTAGAGGGATTTGTTTTGTAATTTTTTTTTTTTTTTTTTTTGGCTGATGCTGCATAAGCTCATACACTTGCTTTCTTGCATCACATGCCACTACTACTTTGCTGGTGTTTATGTTTGCTGGGTTGGTTTGGATATTGAATGCCTCAAATCTTTTCTCTTTTGGTGCTGTATTTTCCTCTACTACCAGGATCCTTTGATGGTATAAATTAGGATACCTGTTTGGAAATTTTATTTCCCAGACAAGTATTCCAGGCATATTCCTGCATTTTTCATGTTTTTTTTTTTTTGTTTGATTCGATTAAGTTAATAATTTCTGAAAAGGAATGCCACCATCCTCTGGGGAAAGGGAACATTTTAACAATCATAAGTTTCTATCTTGCTTTGTGTTTGTTGTCTTCTCTATTTATGTAGTAAACATATTGTAATTTTCTTTGTGAAAATAGGTTAAATAGAATAATGACTAGTTCTTAGATTAACGGTTTCTTTTACTTTGAATTTACTTGTGCTGAATTGAATTCTTCTCTGTATCATTTTCAAAAAGTTTATGCGGCACTGTAACTTGCATGGGAACATTTTGAAATCCACTTCATGCATTCGTTGATTGTATCAGCGCTTTTCTGACAGATTGCTGAGATGTTCAAATTTCACAGGCTGCTTTTCTTGTTGACTTTCCTGAGCTATGCTGTATTGTAAATTTTTTTTTGGAGAATGAAAACTGGTTTTCATTCCTTTACGTAGCCATCCTCTTTAGCCTGCTGGAATAAACAAAGTATTGTTTTTTGCATGTGCCTAATGATTTTCGAGAAAAAGTCCAAAATCTCTGCATTGCAGTACTTTGTTTTAGCATAACTTTTTAACTTTGGGAGCATGTGAGATTTATAAACACTTCAAGTGCCTTGACTTAATGCAGGTTTTGTGCTCTTTGTCTACTCAGTCCACACAGCTGAAACTCCCAATACTTTTTAACAAAAGCGTTTTCTTTGATTTTGTCACTGATTTCAAATTACAGTATCTTTCATAATATAATAATCAAAACATGCACCCTTTATGTTTTTATATTTTTATATATTTTTAATATAAAAAATGAATTTTTCACATTTGTGTTTATAATAGAATGAAAATAAAGATGGCATTAAAAAGTGAGCAATTCTGAATTATTTCTTGCCAGATTTTAAGATTTTAAATGAGGTAACCTTTTACCCTATTTAACCATGTGCATGTGTGAAAATTAAAAAAAAACATTGGTGTGATCAGTTATGGATTGATTGATGATACAAACTGGCAACATTTATGCATGGCGCTTCCGTAGCCAGGTGGGCAGGAGCAGCAGTGCATAGCACACGCTTCTTGATTAGACCAGGGTTCGAGCCCGTGACCACAAATACGGAGGATGCGGAAAGGTCAGGGAATGACCATTGCAATTTCCCTGGAGCAATATGGCCTTAGTTGCTAATGCTCCTAAAAACCAAATAACAACATTTGTGCATCACTCGGTATGAAAGAAGATGTTGAAATGTGAGGAATTTTTAATTATGAATGATACAAAGCAGATGTCAGTGGAAACTTTAGAATAGTAGCATTCCTTCTTGGGTTACAAGGTAGTTATACTAAAGATCATTGTGTCCTCCATTATTCATGTGATGTACATGTATTATACATCACATGAATAATGTAATGTGATCTATTGAATATTATTCATATTCATTGTGTACATTACATAGGTAACAAATGTTAAAATTTGAGGAGAAATATTGAACACTGCTTTAGTATTGAAATGCATCATTTTAGCCTATCCTGCATGATTATAGTATTCAGAAAATTTAATCCTATGTTAATTCCTAAAATAAGTAAAGTACAATGCTGGGTCCATTTGTTGTTTTCTATATTTATTGATGATATTGATGAAGGTATATCAGGTTTGATGTCTAAGTCTGCAGATGATACAAAGGTTGGAATGATTGTTAATGACAAAAATCAATGCATACTATTGCAGCAAGACCTAGAAAAATTACACAGGTGGGCTGAGAAATGGCAATTGAGGTGTAAAATTGGTAAATGCAAGATACTGCATATGGGCAGCAGTAATCCCAGAATAACATACCAATTAGGGGGGGGGGGGGTAACACACTCAGATGGCGGAGAACAAAAGAGACCTAGGGGTAATTGTGTAGTCCAATATGAAGTTCTCTGAACAGTGCAGACAGGCTACTAGAACAGTTCATGTGGGCTCTGTTAATGATATACAGAATTTTGCTAGCAGTGACAAGGAGGTGATATCTCATTGTATAAGGCAATAGTTAGTCTTCATCTTGAGTACTGCAAACATTTCTGGTAACCTCATTTTAAGAAAGATGGCAATATTTTGGAATGGGTGCAGAAAAGAGCAACTAGACTAGAATACAAAGGGGTAGTCTTACCACAAAAAAATTCAGTTCTGAAAATTGCAGTTCTTGGAAACTAGGTACTTATGAGGAGATTGATTATAGTGTTTAAGGCTTTAAATGGATTGAATAAACTTATGTTAGTATTTTTACTCTCCCTTGGACAGCACACATAAGGAGATATAAATCAAAAATGGATGGCTGCAGGATAGATGTGCAGAAATAATCTTTCAGCCAGAGATTAATTGATTGTTGGAGAAAAACACCATCTGGTGTTGTGAAATTGGGCAGTTTGAATAAATTTCAAGAAGAATTGGACCTATTATTTTTGTTGATGCTGTGTATGCTTGCTTCCTTACATTACTGCTACTACTAATAATAATACAAATTTGATTATTTTAATTTCTATGATAATCAGGGATGCGGTGAATGAACTAATTTCATTCATAATCAGCATATCCAAATTAATAAAGAAACAGCAATTCCATCACATAATTAATCCGTTTATGCTATAAATTAATTACAAATGTATAATCTTACTTTAATTCTTCAAAGTGAATACAACTTTCATATCAAAGTGATAGTAGTGTGGTAAGGGCATATTTTTGTCTGATTCCAGCTAAAACAGTTATTTGTTCTTTTTTGTTGTCATGTAGAGAGAGTTAAAAGAACAGTTTTCAGTCTGTTGGACAAAGTTAAAGTAATTTGCAAAATTGAGAATAGGAAGAAAGAAGATTGTTGTTTTGCTTTGAGTTAATGTTTTTTTGGTTCCCTCCAGCCTACATATTTTGGGAAAGCATAGGTGTATAGGTTATGCGTAGTGGGGATAATATCATACAAATAATGATAAGTGATTTTTTTATTTTTTATTTTTTTCCTATGTTTGAATAATTGTTGTTACAGAGTACTTTTATCTCATTTTATTTTGACATCAGAGTTTATATTTGTTGCATATAATTCTATGACAATTGTAAAATAATGTATTTTTTTTTTTTTATTCATATAAGAAGAAAAAGAAAACTTACATGCTATATTTAACCAAATAAACAAACAGTTTAATCGAATCAATGACTCTTAAACTGTGAAAGTAATAGCACTGAAACTCCAGCACATCACGTATTTAGTTAACTACTGCTGTTACCATAACAAAACCCCTCGACGTGGGCACCTGTACGTGGTAAGGGGGCCTCCTAGTGATGCTGCTGGTTTTCCAGATTAGCATCACTGGGATCTAACACCCATACCTTGGTTCCAGGGTTACGTCTTTGGAATCTGGCATGTGCAGCCGTGCGCCTCGACCCGTGGAATTCGGAAAGGGGGATCCTGGTGGTTGAGGGGCCCAGCTTTAATACACCACTTTGGCCCCTGCTTTGACAAGATGGGAGGTCCCGGACCAGCCCGACTGGGATCAATTGGCGGGTGGTTCTTACTGCTAGGGTCAACTGCGTTCCAATAAGTCTCCCTCCCTTTGGTCCTGGGACGGGATCAAGGCTTATTGGAAACGTGGGTATGGTGCTCCTAAGCTAACTTGGCATCCCATTCGTGTACGCAGTACCTGCTAGTTCACGAGTAGGCGTCCCCTCGTAGGGCTCCGTGGTGGGCGAGGTACTTAGGGCATCTGAAATTTTTATCTTACTCATATGAGTAATTTAAATTCTACTTCTTCTGGGGCCCTAACAAGGCCCCTACCTAACCGAGACGATAACACAGACAACACCTCTGTCAAAAGAGCCAGAACTGAGGATAAAACACCATCTGTAACACCGCTTTTCCTCATTCTCCATTCGACCGGAGAGCAGTCAATTGGGAAGATGTCACCCTTCTTTATCCAGAAAGGATTAGAAGGGTTGCCAGGATCACCCAAATCTGTAAAACGACTACGTTCTGGCGACCTTTTGGTCGAAGCTACAACTATGAAACAGGCAGAAAAAATCCCGAAAGCCACATCAATAGGGGGAATACCTATCACCGTAACCCCCCCCCACAAAACTTTGAACTCTTCACGAGGTGTCATTTCAGAGTGGAACGTTCTTCATGTTTCTGAAGAAGAGATCTGCTCTGAATTGAAAGAACAAGGAGTGACGGCTGTCAAAAGAATATCAATGAGAAAGGATGGGAATCTCGTCCCTACCCGAGTTCTCATCCTAACATTTAACACCACACAGCCTCCAAGTTCCATCAAGGCAGGCTATCTAAACTGCCCAGTGAGGATTTATATCCCAAACCCACTGCGGTGTTTTAGATGCCAAAAATACAGCCATTCACAAACATCTTGTCTTGGTAACCGTGCCTTTGCTCGATGTGGTGTTAAAGACCATGAGAGCAAGGAATGTTCAGCTCCAAAACTGATCTGTGTCAATTGCCAAGGAGAGCACCCTGCCTACTCTAGAGCATGCCAGCGGTGGAAGGATGAAAAAGAAATCCAAAAACTGAAAGCAGAGCTGAATATCTCCTACCCAGAGGCCAGAAAACGTATCCAACCAATAAATAGTGAGAAACCTTCATATGCCAGAAGGTTTCTGCTAAGTGCACTATCGGTACACAAACGAGATGACTATACCACCATGAGAGTCATTCACCCCGATTGCATGCTATTTATTGAGTTCACAAAAGCCCACCAAAAAAACACAGTCAGCTGCCACTTCTATATCCGTACCTCCTAGTGCTCCACCACTACCAAAACCAAGTGGTAAAGAGCCTCCAGTAATAACAGAAACAATGGATGTAGAGAACAAGGAGGTACCGGATGAATCAGTCTTGGAACTCTTTGCGGAGGAAGAAATGGACACGGGACAGCGTCCATTCTTCCTCAAAAAAGATAAATCCAAGACTGACAAAAGTAAGTCCTCAGCACCTTGGAAGCCGCCTGATGGACCCACCAAGCCAAAATAATGGCTAAATTCCTACAATGGAATTGTTGTGGATTCCGGCGAAATACAGATAACATTGAGGCCCTCCTGCAAAAGCACGAGCCAGTTTGCTTTTGCTTGCAGGAGACTTATCTAAAGGCAAATGATAACCCTACCATGCATAACATAACATTTTTTTTTTTGTAAGGACAGAATTGCAGATGGTCCTGCTCATGGAGGAGTGGCTATCCTTGTGGGCAACCAGACCCCAGTTCAGCCCTTGCTAATTACAACTAGCATAGAGTCTGTTGCAATTCGCCTTACAGTGGGATTTTTGTTAACCGTCTGCTCTATTTATTTGCCACCTGGGACTGACATCTTCCAGGAAGACCTTGATGATCTTGTAACGTAGTTGCCTCCCCCTTTCTTACTTCTCGGGGATTTTAATGGACATAACACCCTGTGGGGTAGTGCTAACATCAATGGAAGGGGACGAGTCATAGAGCATATGCTAAATGACAATGACCTTTCCCTTCTAAATACTGGAACAAATACCTTCTTCCACATGCCTACCCGTATGTTTTCTGCCATTGATCTCTCTATCTGCTCCACTTCTCTACTCCCTTCACTCACTTGGGAAGTGGAGGAGAACCCATACCGAAGTGATCACTTCCCCGTGATAACCTCGTTACACAGTGGGAGACCGTGTCTTCCTTTCAGGTTACCACAATGGAAGACTGATCAGGCTGACTGGACTACCTTCCAACATCAGGCAAATTTTGACCTCAGTACCGTCAGTCAGGAGCCTATCAATGATGCAATATCGTACATCACAAAAATTATCGTCCAGACTGCTGTTCCAAAAACATCTGCCCGGTTTCCACCAGTTCCCAAACCTTGGTGGAATTCACAATGCACAGCAGCAAAAAAGGCTCAAAACAAAGCGTGGGGGGTATTCTGCCGATATCCTACCATGACCAACCTTGTAGCCTTTAAACGTGCACGAGCCAAAGCACGCTACATCCGCCATCAGAGTCAAAAGGAATCGTGGATCCGTTTTACTTCATCAATTACTCAGTCCACTCTAAGTTGGTCTGGGATAAAATCCGGAAAATGAAGGGAAAATATACATCCCATCCTTCCTCAATCCTAGATTATAATGGATGCACTGTTGCAGATCCAACTGCAATAGCCAATTCTCTTGGGGAAACATTCTCTAACATCTCTGCAACATCTTCGTATTCCCCAGAGTTCCTGGTCCTGAAACATAAAATCGAAAAACTGGCACTTAATTTTAAGTCTAAGAGCGTCTATCCCTACAATGGGTCATTCACTTTACAGGAACTGAAAAGAGCTCTTATTCTCTCCAAAGCAAGTGCTGTTGGACCAGATGGCATCCATTATGAAATGATTAAGCATCTTTCACCAAAATCTATGGATTATCTGCTCCCTCTATATAACAGAATCTTTATTGAAGGGCAGTTTCCGGATTCCTGATGCAAGGCAATTGTTCTTGCCTTTGCTAAGCCAGGAAAGGATCCAAAAGTCACTACTAATTATCGTTGTATTGCTCTGACTAGCTGTCTGTGCAAAATCCTGGAGAGAATGGTTAATTTTCGTTTAATATGATATTTAGAATCAAATGACCTTCTCTCCAACATCCAGTGCGGCTTCCGAAGGAACCGGTCCACTTTGGACCATCTTATTAGACTGGAAACATCCATCCAGGATGCTTTCCTAAAACGTGAACATTTGGTGTCGGTATTCTTTGACATGGAGAAAGCGTATGACACAACTTGGAGATTTGGCATCTTAAAAGAGTGCATAGTCTTGGTCTTAGAGGGCATCTCCCCATTTTTATTAAAAACTTTTTAGCCAATCGATCTTTCGAAGTTCGTGTGGGATCCTCACTCTCTCGTTCCTTCAGCCAAGAGGAGGGAGTACCACAAGGATCAGTATTAAGTGTCACGCTTTTCGCTGTCAAAGTAAATTCCATCACAGAACAACTTCCAACTGTAAACAGTGCCCTCTATGTTGATGACTTTAGTCATCAACATATTTTGTCAGTCATGCAACATGAGGGTTATTGAAAGACAACTGCAAAAAGACATTGATCGCCTTAATTCCTGGGCACTTGCTAATGGCTTCAGGTTCTCGCCGGAGAAGACCGTTTGCATACACTTTTGTCGTAAGCGTTATCTTCATCCTGAACCTGAATTAAGGCTCGGACAAAATGCTATTCCAGTAGCAGTGGACACAAAATTCTTGGGACTCGTATTTGATAAAAAGCTGACCTTTCTGGATCACATCCATCAACTCTGCACAAAGTGCACAAGAGGTTTGAATATTTTGTGCTCTCTCTCTCTCCTCTACATCTTGGGGTGTGGATCGATGCACCCTACTATGCATTTACCGTGCGCTTGTACGATCCAGACTAGATTACGGGTCCCTGGTATACAATTCAGCCAGAGACAGTGTACTTTGTTGGCTGGATCCTGTCCATCATCAGTCTCTCCGTATCGCTATTGGAGCATATCGAACATCTCCTGTCCAGAGCTTATACGTCGAAGCAAATGAACCACCGTTATCGCTTCGATGTAAACAGTTGTCTCTAATGTATGCTTTAAAACTGAAATCCCTGCCAGACCATCCTACGTGGCCATTCGTTTTTGAGCCACAATGGGAAAATTTGTACAACACCCGTAAGACGGCCAATCGTCCTTTTGGTATTCGTCTCCAAGAGCTACTCAAAGAACTTAATATCAAGGTAGACAAGGTTGCCCAAACACCAAAGCAACCCCTTCCACCCTGGCATGCTCATGTCCCAGCATGTGACTTGTCCCTTAGGAATTGGGGAAAGTCAGACACTCCATCTGTCTACCTGCAGCTGTATTCAGCACTCCGAGCTGAACATTCTGACTTCGTGCCAGTTTACACAGACGGTTCGAAGTCGGAATCATATGTGGGATCTGCTGCTGTCTTTACAGACACCACTACATTGGAGCAGATTCCCTCTGACTGCAGCGTATTTACTGCAGAGCTGCACACTATAGAGTTAGCCTTGGATCACATTAGTAAATGCCAATACCAACGGTTCATTTTATATTCAGACTCTCTCAGCGTGTTACAGGCTTCAATAACTGTGAGATATAATTCTCATCCAGTTCTGTCTTGCATTCAGCAGAAGATTCACTTTCTCCATGAACGTGATTATGATATCCGCCTCTGCTGGATTCCCAGCCACATTGGGATTAGGGGAAATGATTTGGCTGATGCTGCAGCCAAATCAGCAATTCCCAATAATAATCGCTGCCTGTCAGTCCCCTATACAGACTACAGGCAAATAATACACCAAAAGATACACTCCCAATGGCAGGATTCGTGGAATAGACAGACTGCGAATAAATTATATTGTATAAAGCCTGTAAATTGAACCATGGCAGTCTAGTCTGCGCAGGAATCGTAAGGAGGAAGTTGTTCTTGCCCGGACCAGCATAGGACAGTCATTTGACTCATTCATTTTTGCTGAGGGCTGATGATCCTCCTATGCGTGAGTCCTGTGGCACAATTTTATCAATGAGACACATTTTAATTGACTGTCCAGATTTTAGCAATATCCATTTTACCGCTTTTAATCATCTGACTGAGCCATATACACTCAGTCAGATTTTATCCGACAATGACAATGTGTCTGCTGTTTTTAGCTATTTTAAATCAATAAAGGTTTTTACTTGTATTTAAAATTTACATGTTATTGTTATTTCTTTATTGATTTATCTTATTTTATACCTTTGTTATTTTTATCTTGACATGGTGACCTAAGTAATTAGGTCAGTGAAATTTAAATTTTTATATATCACATGGTTTTGGCACATTATAGCCTTAGTTGCTAATGCGCCAATAAAACCCAACAACCAACCAACCATAACAAAAACAAAAAATCTGCTGCATCGCACCAACCTTGAAAAGGTCTAAGTGGTTCTTTCTATGGTGAAAGTAGGTTTCTGTTGTTTAATTAATTTGGTTGTTTCATTAATTAGTGTTTTTTTGTTATGGTAACGGTAATAGTTACCTAAATAGTTAATGCCCTTGAGTTTTGGCAGTATTACTTTCACATGGTTTAGGAGTGATTAATTCAATTGAACAGTTTGTTTCTTTTTTTAAATATACCATGTAAGTTTTCTTCTTTTTCTGTTTTTATCTGAATATATTATTATTCTTTTTTCTTTCCTCTTATCTTCCCTCCCTTTTTACTTTTTACATGATCCTCGGTTCAGTTAGACCTCCCGTTTTCTTTTATTATCTTCTTTTAAGTTGATGACTTATTTATTTAATCAGTATTAATTGATATTAATGAGACTTTCATATCTTTTTCTATTATAGATTTTACTGTTCTATTGAACTATAAAAAAAAAAAGAACAATTAAAGAAATTTAACTGTAAAATAAACTAAACCAATGGTATTGTTAAAAGATGTGTTTGGCTATGCAATTAACTGTTTTATTCATCTAATGTAACTTAAGTCTAACAGACTTTTATAGTATAAATTACATTATAATGCAGGGGTTATTCCCCACCTTCCCCAACAAACTCTCCAGTGGCCAAACATGGAACATAAGCACACTTGCTATACACATACAACTGACCAAGAATCATGTCTTGCATTTCAACTTCCCCTTGCACTTGTATTTTGGTCTTACATAACTGTTTTTTGAACATACATTTACAGTATCTTCCAGTATTATAATATATTTAAATAGAATTTCTCTTCTAATATAGTGTTATCCATTGTTCTCCTCTGATTAGAAGATAATTGATCAGTGTTGCCTTGGCAATACACGCTATGACCAAAATTACCTGGTAGTTCCTCCACAGGTAATGTGTTGTGCCAGAAATCTCCTATGTATGCATTCAGCTCAGATATACCAGTAGAAATATTGTGTAGCAGCATGTTAGGAACCAGTATGCGTTATGGATCAGAACTTTTTCAATGTAGGATTGTGGTTGAATGTTAGGTCAATAATCGTTTTATCTGCACAACTGCAACTCATCTGAACTATCCAAAATTTGCTGAGGTAAATGTTATGCAAAGGTGATATATCAATGAAGAAAGGTCTGAATGATCTTTCTTCACAAACTGACAATGTGTCTGACAAACTATAAAGAGGGTAGTTCATGTCTTGTGCATATCATCAATAGAACACTAGCAAGACTTTTGTGGATTTACTGGATGATTGTTTTCTACAGCAGCATGTTCTAGAAGCAACTAGAGGGAGTAATACTCTTGATCTGATTATCAGCAGTGATTCTTCATGCATTAAAAACCATCAGATGAAGGAACCACTAAGTGGCAGTGATCACAGTGTACTGATATATGATTTACTTAATGATGTAACTACCACTAGGGGTAAAGGGTTTTTGCTTTTGTAAAGGTGACTACAGTGGTCTCAGAGATTTTTTAAATTCTATACAGTAGGTCCAACTGATGATGTTACCAACAGCAAATTCTAAATGGGAAGCATCCAAGGAATTAATCTTGGAAGCTACTAGGCCTTTTATACCAGTGGATAAAAGGATGGTTGAGTGGGAGAAGAGAGAGAGTGGTAATCCGTGGACACTGCTCTTCGTGGACTAATGTTATTAGTGGAGTCCCCAGGGTTCGGTGTTGGGCCCATTGTTGTTTTCTGTATTTATCAATGATATTGATGAAGGTATATCAGGATTAATGTCTAAATTTGCCGACGATATGAAGGTTGGCAGGGTTGTTAATGACAGTAATGATAGTACACTACTGCAACAGGATCGGGGAAAATTTGAGGTGGGCATGGACTTTTGTGGTTTTCGGCACTATCAACAATGGACTAATTCCAAACAAGCTGAAACAGCCCCATACAAGAGAATCCCAAACTTTGGCTGAAAGGATACACTAAGACCAGAAACACTTTCCAAGGAATCTCCACACTCAAACACATATCAAAACAAAATATTGCATAGCAAAGAATCATTATGACATATCATCTTAAGCCATGCTTCTAGAATCCATGAATATCAGCAATGACATTACTTCAAACACCATTTCTCGTTGTTGACCACGATATCGAACTTACGTTCAGCTAACCTACCAATGATGTCCTGTCCCTGTGGCTTCTTGAACCTTTTCAGTGATGAGTTCTATTGACGATATGCACGAGACATGAACTGCCCTCTTTATAGTTTGTTAGACACATTCTGTGAGTTTGTGATGTCACTCAGACCTTTCTTCGATATCATCTTTGCATAACATTTACCTCACTGGATTTTGGGAAGTTCAGGCGAGTTGCAGTTGTGCAAATAGAAAGATTACCGACCTGACATTCAATCACAATCCCTCATTGAAAAGGTTCTGATCCATAACCCATACCGGTTCCTAACATGCTACTACACAGGCATATTCACAATATTTGTATTGGTATATCTGAGCTAAATGCATACACAGGAGACTTCTGGCACAACACAATACCTGTGGAGGAACTTCCAGATAATTTTGGACATAGCATGTATGACCAAACTTACCTGCTAATAAAATGAACTGGTCTATGGCCAAGGCAACACTGATCAAGTATCTTCTAATCAGAGGAGGACAATGAATACACTATACTAGAAGAGAAATTCTATTTAAATATATTATAATTATACTGAAAGATATTGTAAATGTATGTTCAAAAAACAGTTATGTAGAACCAAAATACAAGTGCAGGAGGAAGTTGAAATGCAAGATATGATTTTTTTTTGTGGTGAATTCTTGGTCAGCTGTGTGTGTATAGCAAGTGTGCTTATGTCCCATGTTTGGCTGTTTGGCCACTGGAGAGCTTGTTGAGAAATTGTTCAGAGGGGGGAAATACCCTTGCATTATAATGAAATTTATATTATAAAAGGCTGTAAGACTTCGGTTACACTAGATGAATAAAACAGTTAATTGCATAGCCATAATACATATTTTAACAATACCTCTGGTTTAGTTTATTTTACAGTTAAAATTGCACAATTAATGCAATTTTTTTTTTGTATAGTTCAATAGAACAGTAAAATCTATAATAGAAAAAGATATGAAATAGCTTCATTGATATCAATTAATACTGATTAAATAAATAACAGTCATCAACTTAAAAGAAGATAATAAAAGAAAACGAGAGGTCTAACTGCACCTAGGATAGGTGGAATAGGATGAAGGCATGTCTGCCAGGAGTAAAAGGTGATATTGTTGTACACATTGGCACTAATGATATTAAGAGTGGGAGATCAGTGGACTTGCGTAACAAGTACAGATCAATGTAGAAAAAAAGTCTCAAGTTAAGGTTAAATTTGAGTGTCTGCAATTCTGCACAGGCACGATAAGAGGGGGTGTATGATGAGAGCCTTGCAGCCAATTCAGCCCTTGAGAGATTATGCAAGGCTCGTTACTTAGAATTTGTGAGATTGTGCCAGGCTCAAGGAGTAGAATTTTTCTCAGCCTTGGTCTGTGCTTGTTAACAGGAGAGACTGCTTCTAGAGGGATGAGATACACTTAAATAGAAAGGGTGCAAGAATATTTGCTGATGCTATCGAGGCAGAGTTAGGTGGGTCAGAAAACTGCTAGCTTGGGGGGGGATACACGGACTAATAGATTAACAGTAGCTGCTGGCAGAGATGAAAGTGATTCTTGCACTGCTTCTATTGAAATGCAATTGAGGAACAGCCTGGAAAGCAAGGCAAGGGGATTTCCAGGACTGCTGGGAGTCGTAGTGAAACAAGTAAATATATGGGCTGTGTGAGGGTAACTAAGAGTAGAAACAGGTGCATGTATACTTCCATGTACGCCAATGCTAGGAGTATAGTTAATAAATTTGATGAGCTTGAACTGCTAGTCAAGACATCAAAGGTAGATATTGTTGGGATATCAGAGACATTGTGTCACACAGACGTAAGCAGTGCAGAATTAGAATTTGTGGAGTACAAAGTGTACAGGAAGGGAGGAGGGGCTATGCTGTTAGTTAAGAAACATAAAATCTAAGGGAGTGCATCCAATTGATGTTGGTGGTCAATGCAATGTTGATTCTTGTTTGGTGACTGGGGAAAAAAAAAAATGAGAGTAGGCGTGTGTTATAGGTCTAATGAAGCTGATGAGTATAATGAGCTATTGTGCAGAGAAATAGAGTGGGCCAGTAAATCAGTTTGTCTTATAATGGGGGATTTTAATTCCCCAGAGATTGACTGGAATTTGTGGGTTGGTCACTCACACACTAGCAGGCTTTTGTGGATTTATTGGATGATTTTTTTCTAAATCAGCATATTAGTGATTCTTCATGCATTAAAAATCTGCTGATAAAGGAACCACTAGGTGGCAGTGATCATAGTGTGCTGAAGTGGGATTTCTTCAAAGAGGTAACTACCATCAAGGATAAAGGGAAGGGTTTTTGCTTTCGTAAAGGTGATTATGGTGGTCTGAGACAGTATTTACATTCTATACGGTGGGACGAACTGATGATGTTACCAACAGCGAATTCAAAATGGGAAGCATTCTGATAATTAATCTTGGAAACTACTAGGCTTTTCATACCAACTAAGAAATATTGTTCAAGATTTAGGCCTAAATGGATGTCAGATGAATTAATTAGACATGTGGCAGAGAAGAAAAATGCATGGGATACATATAAATTAACAGATGACACAGAAGCCTATGATAGATATAAGCTGGTCTGTAACCAAGTCACAAAGGAGGTTAGGCAGGCAAAGGCAGATTACGAGAAATCTTTGGCAAAGGACGCAAAGAAAAACAACAAAGAGTTCTTTACTTATGTAAACTCTAGAAGGAAGGGATGAATCAGATTGGTCCACTTGATATTGATGGTTCAACTGTTGATGATCCTGCTCAGGTAGCTAACAAACTAAATGAATATTTTGTATTTACATTCACACATGAGGAGTTATTTAGGAAGGGGAATGCCAATGTGTATTAAACTCTGGCAGTAGGCTAGATAATCTTGCAATAACTGAGAATAAAGTGGAGGAGAAATTGTTGAAGATATTTATTTCTTCTGTTGAAGATATCAATTTCTCCTCCATTTTTGAATGGAGGAGAAATTGATAAGAAAGGTACCTGAGTTGGATGGAATCTATCCAGTTATATTAAAGGAAGCAGCAGAGGAAGTAAGCGAACCCTTAGCCATAATTATGAGAGCTTCCTGGACTCAGGGGAGGTACCATTGGACTGGAGAAGTGCAAATGTGACCCCAATCCACAAAAGAGAATCAAAGAGAGATATAGGTAATCACAGACCTGTTCGTTTAACTTCTGTTTCAGGGAAATTAATGGAGGCACTGGTTAAAGGTGCATTGCAGGATCATATAGACAAGATTTCAGTTATTGCTCGGACACAGCATGGGTTTGTTAAGGGAAGGTCTTGTCTGACCAATTTGACTGGATACTATGATGTAGTCACAAAGGAACTGGATACAAAGAATAATTTTGATTTCATATATTTGGATCTTAAGAAGGCTTTTGATACTGTTGCACATGGAAGACTGCTGCACAAATTGGAGCAGTGTGGCATTGGAGGAAAATTGCTGCTATGGATAAAGGGATAGTTGAGTAGGAGAAGACAGAGTGGTAATCAATGGACACTGCTCTTCGTGGACTAACGTTATTAGTGGAGTCCTCCAAGGTTTAGTGTCGTAACCATTGTTGTTTTCTGTATTCATTAGTGATATTGATGATGGTATATCATGGCTTAATGTCCAAGTTTGCAGATGATACGATGGTCGGCAAGGTTGTTAATGACACTAACGACAGTACGCTGCTGCAACAGGATCTAGAAAAGTTGAGCAGATGGGCTGAGAGGTGGCAACTGAAGTTTAACATTGACAAATGTAAAGTACTGCATATGGGAAGCAGTAACCCCGGAGTAACGTATCAACTGTGTGGTACTACACTGACAGTGATAGAGACTGAAAAGGACCGGGGGGTAATTGTGCAGTCAGATATGAAGTTTTCTGAGCAGTGCCGATGGTCTTCAAGAGTAGCTTATGGTGTCTTTTCAATTGATATACAGGAATTTTTCTAGCAGGGATAAGGAGGTGATTATCCCCTTGTATAAGACAATGGTCAGGCTACACCTTGAGTACTGTATACTGGTCTGGAGGCCTCATTTTAAGAAGGATGTAGAGCTGGTGGACCAAGTACAGAGAAGGGCAACAGGATTAGTGAATGGAACAACGGGTTGCTCTTACGAAGAAAGGCTTAAGTTTTGCAAATTAGTGTCTGCAGGCTAGGCACCGGCGAAGTGATCTGATTGAGGTGTATAAAGCCTAGAATGGTTTGAGCATGCGCAATGCTGATGGGATTCTTCCTCTTGCTCAGAATAATCGTCTGAGAGGGCATAAATTCAAATTGAGTCAAGTCAGTTGTAGGATAGATGTGTGGAAGCTTGCGTTTAGCCAGCAAGTGGTTAATTGCTGGAACAAACTTCCGTCTGTTGTTGCAGAAGTTGACACTTAAATAGATTCAAGGCAGAACTAGACAAACATTTGGAGCAAGTGGATGTGTGGAATTAGAAGGTTTTTTTTTGTTTTTTTTTTGGCTAATAGTAGTAGTAGTAGTAATAGTAGTAGTGGCATGTGATGCAAGAAAGCAAATGTATGAGCTTATGCAGCATCAGCAAAAAAAAAAAAAAAAAAAAATCACACCATTCCCTCCAAATACCTGTCCAGTTCCTCCTTAAATTTATTCAACCTATCAACTTCCACGACAGATGGAAGTTTGTTCCAGCAATTAACCACCCGCTGGCTAAAGGCAAATTTCCGCACATCTATTCTACATCTGTCCTTTCTTAATTTGAATTTATGCCCCCTTAGGTTCGTAATCTGAACAAGTGGAAGGATCCCATCAGAATTCAGCGTGCTCAACCCATTCAAGGCCTTATATACCTCAATCAGATCACCGCGCAGGTGCCTAGTCTCCAGCCACTGCAATTTGCAGAACTTAAGCCTCTCTTGGTAAGAGGATCCCTTCATTCCTCTCACCAATCTTGTTGCCCTTCTCTGTACACGCTCAAGTAAATCTACATCCTTCCTAAAATGAGGCCTCCAGACCTGTATGCAGTACTCAATGCGTGGCCTGACCATTGCCTTATACAGAGGGATAATCACCTCCTTTTCCCTGCTAGCAAAATTCCTATATATCATTGACAAAACCCCATGACCTGCCCTGGCAGCCTGTCTACATTGCTCAGAGAACTTCATGTCTGACTGCACAATTACTCCCATGTCTTTTTCATTTTCTACCACCTTCAGTGTAGTACCACACAGTTGGTACGTTTCTCTGGGGTTACTTCTACCCATATGCAGTACTTTGCATTTGTCAAGGTTAAACTTCAGTTGCCACTTCTTAGCCCATCTGCCCAAATTATCTAGATCCTGTTGCAGTAGCACACTGCCATTATTGTCATTAACAACTCTGCCAACCTTTGTATCATCTGCAAACTTTGACATTAAGCCTGATATACCTTTATCAATATCATTGATAAATATACAAAACAACAGTGGACCTAACACCGAACTGTGTGGGACTCCACTAATAACATTAGTCCAAGAAGAGCAGCACCCATTGATTACCACCCTCTGTCTTCTCCCACTTAACCATCCTTTTATCCATTGTAGCAACTTACCCTTAATACCATTGTGCTCCAATTTGTACAATAGTCTTCCATGCGCAACAGTGTCAAAAGCTTTCCTGAAATCCAAATATATGATATCAAAATTATTTTTTGCATCCAGTTCCTTTGTAACCACATCATAATATCCTATCAAATTTGTCAGACAGGACTTTCCATTAACAAACCCATGCTGTATCTGAATTATTGCTGCAGTCTTGTCTAGATGATCCTGCAATGCTCTATAAGCTTGCTTTCTTGTATCATGTGCCTTTGCTAATGCTATATAAGCTTGCTTTCTTGGCATCGTGTGTGCTTGTTAACAGGTGAGAAACAGCTTCTACAGAGGTGAGATACACTTAAATATAAAGAGCCCAAGAATATTTTCTGATGCTATCGAAGCAGTGTTAGGTGGGTTGGAAAACTGCTAGCTAGAGGGATACACAGACTAATTGATTAACAATAGCTGCAACTAGAGGTGAAAGTGATTTTTGCACTTCTTCTATTAGAATAAGCAGCAGCCTGGAATGCAAGTTGCTGAGGATTTCTAGAACTGCTGGGAGTCATCGATGAAGAAGTAAATACATGGGCTGTGTTCGGGTAACTAAGAATAAGAACAGGTGCATGTATACTTGTATGTACAGCAACTAGGAGTATAGTAAATAAATTTGAAGTGCTGTTCAAGCCATCAAAGGCTGATGTTGTTGTTATATCAGAGAAATGGTGACACACACAGACTTGCTTCTTGAACATCATTGTTGAATATCATGCAGAAATGTAAACACTGCATGTTCTTTTTCATTTTTCTATATTTCAAGTACAGCAGCCATTTGGTTTAATTAACTAATGTCAACAAAAGTATATAGCATCCTGTAACAGAATAAGGAATGCAGAATTTGAATTTGTGGAGTACAATGTGTACAGATAGGAAGAGAAGAGGGATTATACTGTTAGTTAGGAAACTCATAAAATCTAAGGCAGTGCACCTAGTTGACATGGATGGCCACAGAACTACAGAATGTCTTATAATGCAATGCTTGGTCAGTTTCACGTGACATAAGCAGTGGGAAAGCAAAAATGAGAGTATGAGTTTGTTATAGGACTAATGGGTAGGCCAGTAAATCAGAATGTTTTATAATGGAGGATTTTAACTTCCCAGATATTGACTGGAACTTGTGGGTTAGTCACTCGCACACTAGCAAGACTTTTGTCAATTTATTGGATGATTGTTTTCTACAGCAGAATGCTCGACACAGCCAGAGGGAGTAATACTCCCTCTGGTTACATCTTGGTTTCATTATCAGCAGTGATTATTAATGCATTTAGAATCTGCAGATAAAAGAACCACTAAGTGGCAGTGATCACATTGTACTGATGTGGGATTTACCTAAAGATGTAACTATCATCAGGGATAAAGGGAAGAGTTTATGCTTTCACAAAGATGACTATGGTGATCTCAGACATTTTTTTTAAATTCTCTACAGTGGGACCAAATAATGATGTTACCAACAACAAATTCTAAATGGGAAATATTCTGGAAAATAATCATTGAAGCCACTAGGCTTTTCATACCAACTAAGAAATACTGCTCAAGGTTTAGGCCTAAATAGATGTCAGATGAACTAATGAGACTAATGGCAGAGAAGAAAAATGCTTGGTATACATATCAATTATCAGGCAACACAGAAGCCTATGGTAGATATAAGCTAGTCTGTAATCAAGTCATAATAGTAGTTAGTATTAGTATTAGTAATGGCTGCATGGTGCAAGAAAGCCTATGGCTTATGCTGCACCAGCCAAAAAAAAAAAAAAAAATCCGAACAAAACAATGATAAAAACAAAAAAAAAATAAATAAATAACTAAATAATAATAATTAATAAATAAAAAAAAATAAAATAAAAAGGAAATTAAACCTATCATCCTATGCGCTTCCCTTACCCGAAAGTACTATCCAGATGACCTTTGAATTTCCCCAAACTGTCGGCCTCTACCACCCATGAAGGCAACTTATTCCAGTAATTTATAACTCGCTGGCTAAAATAAAACTTCCTGCAGTCCAATCTAAACATTTCCCCCTGTAACTTGAATTTATGTCCCCTAGTTGTAGCATCATTTATAATCTTGAAAATTTCGTCCTCATTCATTTTACTGATGCCTCTCAGAGCCTTAAACACCTCAATCAAATCTCCTCTAAGGTGTCTAGTTTCCAAACTCTGCAACCCACATATTCGAAGTCTTTCTTCATAAGGACGCCCTTTTGCCGATCTCACCAGGTGAGTTACTCTTCTTTGCACCCTTTCAAGAAGCTCGATGTCTTTTTTTAGGTGCGGTCTCCATACTTGAACACAGTATTCCAAGTGTGGTCTAACATAAGCCTTATATAATGGGATTATCACGTCCCTATCTCTACTTGCAAAAGTTCGATAGATCATCGATAGGACACCATGGGCCTTCCTTGCAACCTGTTTACAATGTTCAGAGAATTTCATGTCTGACCGTATCGTAACACCCAAGTCCCTTTCCTCCAGTACTGGGTTTAGTTGAACTCCACCAAGTGAATAAGTTTTTTTGGGATTACTGTTTCCCAGGTGTAATACCTTACACTTTGTTGGATTAAAGCACAGCTGCCATTTTTCTGACCATTCTTGAAGTCTATCTAGGTCTCTCTGAAGAAGCTCAGCTTGACAGTGATCATTAACTACTCTACCAATTTTAACATCATCTGCAAATTTAGACATCACGCCCTCTATCCCTTCATCAATGTCGTTTATGAAAATTAAAACAACAGTGGTCCTAATACTGATCTTTGGGGAACCCCACTTCTTACATTAACTCAAATAGTTAGGCAGATGAAGACAGATTATGAGAAATGTTTGGCAAAGGATGTAAAGAAAAACAGCAAAGAGTTCTTAACTTATGTAAATTCTAGAAGGAAGGGGGATGGATCAGATTAGTCCACTTGATATTGATGGTTCGACTGTTGATGATCTGCTCAGGTTACTGACAAACTAAATGAGTATTTTGCAGCTAAATTCGCAAATGAGGAATTATGTAGGGAAGTGGGGGACAGAAGTTTATCAAACTCTAACAGGGAGCTAAATGATTTTGTAATAACTGTGAGGAAAGTGGAGGAGAAATTGTTGAAGTTAAAAATAAGAAGGTACCTGGTGTGGATGGGATCTATCCAGTTATATTAAAGGAGGTAGCAAAGAAAGAAAGCAAACCTTAGCCCATAATTATGAGAGAATCCTTGGATTCAGGGGATGGCCCCACAGACTGGAGATGTGCAAATGTATCCCTAATTCACAAAGTGGATCAAAGAGTGACAGGAGTAATTACAGATCTATTAGTTTGACTTCTGTACCAGGGAAAATAATGGAGTCAATGGTTAAAGAAGCATTGCAGGATAATCTAGACAATACTCCAGTTATAGTTCAGACACAGCATGGGTTTGTTAAGGGGAAGTCTTGTCTGACCAATTTGATTGGATGCTATGATGTGGTCTCAAAGGAACTGGATGTAAAAAATAATTTTGATATCATATACTAGGACCATTGTTGTTTTCTATATTTATCAATAATATTGATGAAGATCTAACAGTTTAATGTCGAAGTTTGCAGATGGATGATAGATGATGATGGATGGTGGGCAGGGTGGCTAATGACAGTAATGATGGTATTCTGCTGCAATAGGATCTGAAAAAGTTGTGCAGATGGGCCTGAGAGGTGGCAACTAAAGTTTAACATTGACAAATGTAAAGTATTGCATATAGGTAGCAGTAACTCAGAGTAATATATAAACTCTGCAGTGCTACACTCATGGTAGTGGAGAATGAAAAAGACCTTGGGGTAATTTAGCAGTCAGATATGAAGTTTTCAGAGCATTGTAGACAGGCTTCCAGAGCAGTTCATTGTCTTGCCAATGATATACAGGAACTTTGCTAGCTGGGATAAGGAGGTGATTATCTCTTTTTATAAGGCAATAGTCAGGCTTCACCTTGGGTACTGCATACAGGTCTGGAAGCTTCATCTTTGGAAGGTTGTAGAGCTGCTGGAATGAGACTGGTGAGGAGGACAAAGGGCTGCTCTTACCAAGAAAGGATTATGTTCTGCAAAAGCAGCATCTGGAGACTAGGCACTTGTGAGGTCATCTGATTGAGGTGTATAAGGCCTTGAATGGTTTGTGCAAGCTCAATGCCAATGGGATTCTTCCTCTTGCTCAGATTACGCACTCGAGAGGGGCATAAATTCAAATTGAGGAAAGGGAGTTGCAGAATAGATGTGCAGAAATTTGCATTTAGCCAATGAGTGGTTGATTACTGGAACAAGCTTCCATCTGCCATTGTAGAAGTTGATAGCTTAAATAAATTCAAGGAAGAAGTGGACAGACTTTTGTAGTGAATGGGAAGTGGGTTTTTTTTTCTGTTTGGCTAATGCTGTATAAGCTTACTTATATCATATGCCACTACTAATATTCTTTTTTTTTTAAGTCTCTTTCATGCTACACACACACACACACACACACCCCTACCGTTAATATCTGGACAGCACTCTGTTAATAATTGGTCACATCCTACCCAAGCACCACTTTTCAGACACAACTATAAATATTCTTGTAGGCCTTTGAGGAGACCGTAGTATGATTGTAAATGCAAGATGCCACAATCAGCAGACTTCCAGTGAGGAATAATAATGGAGTGCCACATAAACAATCCATCTGTGCTATTGGAATATCACTGTAGGCTACTGACATTCTACTGTGTTGGCTCAGAATATACATGGGGCAGTGAACACAGAACTACAGCAGTGGAAGTGCACCTCATCAGTGGGCCGTATATGGTCAATAGCTGTTGTGTTGTTTCCATATTTTGCTAAAGTGAATCTCAAAAAGCAAATTGCTTTTCTTTGTCACTATCTATCAGGGATGCATCTGCATTTTCTAAAGATATAGTTTTAAATCTTGTTGAGAAATGCTTAAAGTGGATGTTTGTTTTAAACTTAACTGTTGTGTCAATCATTTGACAGATTCTTTTGGCTAGGAATAAACACTTCTATACACATGCAATATTTTTAGGTATCCTCACAAACTTCTTTCTGCCAACTTCTTTGTAGATCCACAGAATCAGATTTTTCTACTTCCTTGCTAACCTTGAAATTGTTGATCTTCCTAGATCTTTTCTGCAACCAAAAGCAATGAAATAAGAATACTGATCTAATGGAAAGATCAGCATTTTGATCAGCTTATTGATATTTATGTGGAGGGGCTCCTACTTTTATTTTTCAGCTCATTAAAAGAAATCTGTATTGAATAGGGCTAAAATCACTCCCATATGCCATATGCCTACCGAAGACATGCATGTGAATACTGCTGAGTTGGCAGTAAATGACAGGCTTGTCCCTCCCACCCATATATTGTTTTATTCCTATTTAATTGGTATATTATAGTATTTTGATATTTTTATTTCAGATGACTACTACCGAAGACACTGACTCTTGTAAGCGATTGGGTGTGGAAGATCAGTATCCCTATGCCAGTCTTGCTTGGGACCCATCACAGCTAGCATACTTATACCATCATGCAGCAACTACCTGGAGCAAAATGTCAGCTTTTAAACCATTAGTTCCATGGGTCACCAAAGATGGAAAGCCTGTATATCTTTCAGCTTCTGAGTTGTCTCCATTAGTAAAAGAAAGGTAAAATTTGTGGAACAAATTTTAGCAGTCAGTTTTTCATAATACTTTCAAACAACAGTTTCAGTTAATTTTGTAACTGTAGTAAAGTTCTTCCCCACCCCCATGCTCAATTGGATATTATTACAGGTGGCACAAATAAGAGGTTATAATCTACTTGCATAATATGATTCACTTTATTACATTTAAATAATTTGGATGATTAGCAGTGTCATCAATGTCTCAGCTAGTAATGATTATTCTTTTGCAAAGGACGTTCTGAACAATTAGTTAGTAGATTTACTTTGTCAGTATTTCAATTAGTTAGTAGATTTACTTTGTCAGCATTTCAATTAGTTAGTAGATTTACTTTGTCAGCATTTCAATTAGTAATGATGATTCTCTCATTAAAGACATTTTGAATGATTATCAGTATTTCTTATTGTTCTTTGAGGAATTGTTTTAAATAATTTTGTTCAATCAAATTCAAAATTGGCTTTTAATCATGTAAATTTTTATCATTCACCATTTACGTATCAGATATAATATTATTAATGTTTATAACAACACTGGTCAACAACATTTGGTTTATTTTACATTATTTTTGTGTTTACATTCCAGTATATTTTTATTTTCATGCTTAAGTTCAAATATGGGATGAAAAAAGTCCATAACAAGAATATTGTTTAATCATTTCGAAAATAATTGGTTTCTCCTTTTTTTTTTTTTTTTTTTTTGCAGGTTTGGAGTGTGCGTGTGTTTTATATATATATATATATTCCCCCCAAGTTTTGTCCAGTTTAATGCTGTACTATAGTCATTATAAGAAATAGTTTTTTTTAAATATACCTTCAATTTTATTCACTTATGTTCTGTTCTGTTTCATATTCTACATTAACACATAGTTCACGGGAATTTACAACTAACTGCTTTGACAATTAGTTGTAAACTGAAACTGCAGAGGCTTCCATCCCGCAGTGGATTAAAAATGGCTGGTGATAATGTTTTGACAATAATAAAATCATTAACTTTATTTAGCAGGCACAGTCTCAAACCACAGCCAACTCAAACACATGTGCTACTGAACCCCTGCACTGACCACTTGACTACGTGAGGCCAGTGGTTTAGCTAAACCTCCTCAAGTGCAATTATTTTTTTAATATACAGCCTCCAGGAATTATTTTTTAATATGCAACCTTGATATAACACACCTCTTTATACCATAGTGTCAGATATACCATGGGTATGATCATATTTTCCCTCCCAAAACAAATTATGAAAAAAAAAAAAAGTAATGTGCTCAAAGAACTAGCAATTTCATATTGGAAACCAGAAAAAGTGAATACTGTGTATACTTGTATCTACTGTATGTCCTACTACCATATTAGAGGGGAAATTAGCAAAAATTTGGGTTTATATTTGCTTCAATATATTCAGAACAGACACTCCCCATCTTATGTAATACTCGACTTACGGAAATTCGACTTTACATAAGTTTTTGCTGGCCGATGCAAACTTAAAAAAAATCGTGGAAATGTATTTTGCATCCCATAGGAATAAATGGAGGTATCATGAAAATATCGTAATATAAACCCAATAACACTTTAGTAACGAATAGTAACGAATTTTACTTGTATTTGTATTTGAATTTCAGTTGATAAAGAGACTCGTTAGTCTCGAAAGCTACTGCCTGTTACTTATTAGTATATTTTACATTAAACTGGGTTATAATCTATATTTTGTTCTCCCAATAACACTTTTTTTTTTTTTTTTTTAATAATTCGTTCCAAGACCTCAGAAGTTGAAAATTTCACTATATAACTAAGCTATTTATATCTCTAAAAGGTCATTTTTATAATGTAAATTGCACTACACTTTCATCGTTATCATATGTTCCATTATAAGAATCAATTTTGAATGCCTTAGTGATATTTTTCTAAAACACATTTCTGGAGGTCACTACCATAAAACAATTTGCACTTTAAGGTTTATTGAGCTTTTCTGTTAGCGCAATCTGTTATAAACACATAGTAAATTCAATCTTATTGCATTTGTGATAATACCAATAACTGGGATTCTGTGTGTTTTTATGTTACGGTATTGTGGTGAAATGAGTTCCCTTTCACTGAAATCTTCAATCATATAAAAAACAAATTTTCAGAATCTTCTCTTCATTCCTATTTACTTATTACAATGATGAAGGGAAATTGACCAATGGAAAGTGCAAGTGGTGGCAGTGCTAGGAAACGGAACAAAATTGATTTAGAAATGAAAATGATTAACAAATACGAAGCAGGACAAAGAAAGTTTGTCACATAAAATCCAAGGAAGTGAAACCAGTTGACATCGCTGGACAGTGCAGTGTCGAGTCAGTTTGGTGTGACATAAGCATTGGGAGATCAAAATTGAGAGTAGGAGTGTGCTATAGGCCTAATGACTCTGATGAGTATAATAAGAAACTGTACAGGGAAATAGAGAGGGCCAGTAAATCAGAGAGTCTTATAATGGGGGATTTTAATTTCCCAGATATTGACTGGAATTTGTGGGTTGGTCACTCACACACTAGCAAGGCTTTTGTGGATTTATTGGATGATTGTTTTCTACATCAGCATGTTCGGGAGGCAACTAGATGGAGTAATACTCTTGATTTGATTATCAGTAGTGATTCTTCATGCATTAAGAATCTGCAGATAAAGGAACCACTAGGTGGCAGTGATCACAGTGTGCTGAAGTGGGATTTACTCGAAGAGGTAACTACCATCAGGGGTAAAGGGAAGAGTTTTTGCTTTCGTAAAGGCGACTATGATGGTCTGAGACAGTATTTAAATTGTATACAGTGGGACCAACTGATGATGTTACCAACAGCAAATTCAAAATGGGAAGCATTCAAAGAACTTATCTTGGAAGCTACTAGGCTTTACATACCAACTAAGAAATATTGTTCAAGGTTAGGCCTAAATGGATGTGAGATGAACTAATGAGACATATGGCAGAGAAGAAAAATGCATGGGATACATATAAATTAACATGTGACACAAAAGCCTATGATAGATATAAGTTGATCTGTAACCAAGTTACAAAGGAGGTTAGGTAGGCGAAGGCAGATTACGAGAAATCTTTGGCAAAGGATGCAAAGGAAAACAGAAAAGAGTTCTTTACTTATGTAAACTCTAGAAGGAATGGGATGAATCAGATTGATCCACTTGATATTGATGGTTCAACTGTTGATGATCCTGCTCAGGTAGCTAACAAACTGAATGAATATTTTGCATCGACATTCACACATGAGGAGATATTCAGCGAAGGGAATGCCAGAGGTGTTTTCAACTCTGGCAGTAAGCTAGATAACCTTGTAATAACTGAGAATAAAGTGGAGGAGAAATTGTTGAAGATAAACACAAGAAAGGCACCCGGGGGTGGATGGGATCTATCCAGTTATATTAAAGGAGGCAGCAAAGGAAGTAAGCAAACCCTTAGCCATAATTATGAGAGCTTCCTTGGACTCAGGGGAGGTACCCATAGAACGGAGATGTGCAAATGTGACCCAAATTCACAAAGGAGGATCAAAGGCTGACACAAGTAATTATAGACCTGTGAGTTTAACTTCTGTTCCAGGAAAATTAATGGAGGCACTGGTTAAAGAAGCACTGCAGGATCATCTAGACAAGACTTCAATTATAGCTCAAACAGCATGGGTTTGTTAAAGGAAAGTCCTGCCTGACCAATTTGATTGGATACTATGATGCAGTCACAAAAGAACTGGATGTAGGGAATAACTTTGATATTATATATTTGGATCTTAGAAAGGCTTTTGATACTGTTGCACATGGAAGACTGCTGTACAAATTGGAGCAGTGTGGCATTGGAGGCAAATTGCTGCTATGGATAAAGGGGTGGTTGAGGGGGAGAAGACAGAGAGTGGTAATCAATGGGCACTGCTTATCGTAGACTAATATTATTATTAGAGTCCCTCAGGGTTCAGTGTTGGGTCCATTATTGTTTTCTGTATTTATAAATGATATTGATGATGGTATATCAAGCTTAATGTCCAAGTTTGCAGACGATACAAAGGTTGGCAGGGTTGTTAAGGACACTACTGATGCTATGCTGCTGCAACAGGATCTGAAAAGTTGTACAGATGGGCTGAGAGGTGGCAAATGAAGTTTAACATTGACAAATGTAAAGTACTACATATGAGAAACAGCAACCCCAGAGCAACATATCAACTCTGTGGTACTACACTGACAGTGGTAGAGAATGAAAAGGACCTGGGGGTAATTGTGCAGGCAGATATGAAGTTCTCTGAGTAGTGCAGGCAGGCTGCGAGTGTAGCTCATGGTGTCTTGTCAGTGATATACAGGAATTTTTCTAGCAGGAATAAGGAGGTAATTATTCCCTTGTATAAGGCAATGGTCAGGTCACACCTTGAGTACTCTATACAGATCTGGAGGCCTCATTTCAAGAAGGACGTAGAGCTGCTGGAACGAGTACAGAGAAGGGCAACAAGATTAGTAAATGGAACAAAGGGTTGCTCTTACGAAGAAAGGCTTAAGTTTTGCAAATTACAGTGTCTGGAGACTAGGCACCGGCAAGGTGATCTCATAGAGGGGTATAAAGACTTGAATGGTTTGAGCATGCTCAATGCCGATGAGATTTTTCATCTTGCTCAGAATAATCACCTGAGAGTTCATAAATTCAAATTGAGGAAAGACAGATGTAGGATAGATGTACGGAAGTTTGCCTTTAGCCAGCGGGTAGTTGGTTGGTGGAACAGACTTCCATCCTTTGTTGTGGAAGTTGATAGCTGAAATAAATTTAAGGCTCAGCTGGACGGTTATTTCGAGTGAACGGAAGGGTGAAATGGAAGTGATTTTTTTTTTTTTTTGCTGATGCTGTATAAGCTTGCTTTCTTGCATCATATGCCTCTGCTAATGCTAATCTATTGCACGGGAATTAGGTCTCACTGCTTCAACAGTGAATACTATTTTAAAGGACAGTGAACGCATAAAAGAACGTGTAAAAGGATCGACGTATTTAATGATTTAAGATCAACAATGATTACAAAACAGCATTCAGGTGCTATATCAAAGATGGAAAAGCTATTAATAATATGGGTGGAAAATCA
Organism: Mastigoproctus giganteus; assembly: GCF_048544385.1. Lineage (NCBI taxonomy): Eukaryota > Metazoa > Arthropoda > Arachnida > Uropygi > Thelyphonidae > Mastigoproctus > Mastigoproctus giganteus. Next base: position 44,727,672 of record NC_143578.1, on the reverse strand, counting down.
GATTCAGAAGCAAGTGCCCTTGAGTCCAATAGCCATTCAAGCAAAAGCAAAAAGTTTAATAGATTCAAGCATCACGCTGGTTTTCAAAACATTAAAGTATGTGGTGAGGTCGGTAGTGCTGACTCTGCAGCTGCATAGAAATTTTTTGATGTGTTGGAAAAAACCTCTTCTAAATCTCCACAGCCCTCAACTGCTGCAGTGGTGTGCTTATCAGCTGGAAAGTTAATTCTGGCAACAATGCTCAAAAGGTAAAACTTGTTGATGTTATGCCTGTTTCCTCTCTCTCTTTTTGTAATTTTGTACACTTTTGTAATTATTCCTGCACATGAGATAAAAAAAATTGAATAAATAATTCTATTTACATGTTCGTCGAACATTTCTTTTTTGCTTCAATCAAATTCAGCACAAATAGTTGCGAGTGCTGCATAAGCATTTAGGGAAATTCCAACTTACGTAAAATTCGACTTATGTAGTATTCCACAGAATGCAACCCTTACATAAATCGGGGAGTGGCTGTATTCAGTTTCAGAGTAATTTTTGTGAACAATGGGATGCATCACACAATAATTACTGTAGCCATCCAGTTTCTCCCCTCAGCTAAAAATGCAATAAAAGAATATTTGTGAAACGCTAATTACAGACAGTTACTGCTGAAGGGGCATATGTCTACTGTTCATTACATTAATTGCAGAGTAAATTTTTGTAAACAACAAGCGTATGATATCCTTTCTTCAACTAGAAGTTACACTTAGGATAGCAAAAACTACTAAGAGCTAAACAAGACAAAAATATACATGAAGTGAGAAATGATTTATGGAGAAATCATGTGACTTCACTTTGGTACATTATCACTGAAAGAGGTATCATGCAATATTGGATTAGCGTGGGAGAAAGTAAGCCCAACCGCAATTGAAAACTGCTGGAAAAAATGTATTGGAAAACAAGAGATCACTAATTACATGAGATTACCTTGAATTAGCAGAACAAGAAGCAGAGACTGATTGAATTGAAGTGGATGTGGAAGCTCCAGTTTCACATTACCTGAGTTAGGAAGAAATCATAGCCTATGTAAATAGTGGGAAGACAATCGACAAACAGAAGGTCAGTGAGTGACATAGAAAGTGACTCAGACGATAATGTAGAAGACTAATGTGAGGAAAAGCAACAGAAATTAATAAATATAATAAATGGATATTTATTATCAGTTTAGTAATGTTAGAAAGCTTAAAGTAGATAATTATGATTTGTTTATTATGAATGAGAAATATTGGTCTGAAGCTGTCTTCTGGAAGAACTATAAAGTATACATGGTTGATTTTACTAAATCTGAGACAATGGAAAAGCTAATTGAACATTGATCTTGGTTCCTTGATGTATCATCTGTTTTGGTTATAATGCACCTTTTCATATGGTACTAGATGTGATCATTTTATTTCATATTATGTCTATATAGTTCACAGTCTGAAAACCAAGAATTCTCCCTTCTGAGACAGCAAAGTATAGCCCTAGTTGAAGATTCCTTTAAAAATTTCTCTAGTCTCCAATGGGATTCAAATCCAGACTTCTCCAAACAAATAACAAGTAGCAAAGCCCACTATACTATCATGAGGATGACAGCAAACTTTTGAATTTGATGTCTTTTTGAAGCTGTGCTTCATATTCCAGGAACTCTCAATGTAGTTGTTGGGAATGTATTTCTATGGTTTGAACTTTTAGCAAGGAGCGGAATACACATATAGCAAAATCCAAAGTCGCACCTGTTAGAATAAATGTGAGCATGAGTGAGTCTCTTGACATTAGACCTGTGGAATGTAGACTGTGTTGGTAACTCCTGTGCTGTAATCTTATGATATGTTTCAGTGTTGTAGTTATCTAAAGTTAATGCAATTTTATTTTATATTCATTCTAAATATTTTTGTTATCTCTTAGCTCACCCTGATAAGTTAATTTTAAATTATTATGATATCATAAATGAAATTTATAATACACTAACTTAAATGCATTTTGCTAAATTTCACCACAGACTTATTTTAGCTTTTCTTCTTTGCAGTTTTGACAGTCACCTTCAATACAATGTTTTTGGGACTAGTGCAATACAAAGGCAAAAAAGGTTTTTAGTAACTGAAAGATTGGTTAAACGAGATAATGGTAATTACATAGTAGATTTACAAAAAGATGAACAAAATGTGGAAGACAATTCTCATTCTTCCTTTTTAGATTCTGAAGATATTCTTTCTGATTCAAGCTTCAGTACACTATCTGGTAAGTTGTAATTAAGTTAATTTTTTGCTATTATATATTTACTTATAAAAATCATAATACCTTCTTAGCTGTTTATAAACTTTCCCTTGATTTACTTTGATTTACAGGATGGTCTCCATCTGTAACATAAAAGCTGGAAGTTATTTCATAGCTCTTTCTTTGTGAGTGTAGCCACCATTCAGCATTCATTGGCTGGAACAGAAAACACATTTAGTATCAATTCATAAAAGAAAGAATTGGAAGTGCTTTGTTTACTAAAATGCCTGGCTATAGATAGATTAAATTCATCCCACATGCATACACATAGTTTGTTTGTCTGCATGCAGGCAATTGCAGGATGAACACTATATTGCTAAAAGTAACTGGACCATACCCAAGGATTTGTGAGAAATGAACCATATCAACCATAAAAATGTTCGGAATAGGTAAAAAAAGTAACTGTTCATGCTAGAAGTAAGCAGATTAATGAAATACAGTAGATGGGTTGACTCCCGTTGGAAGTTACTGAGCTTAGTGTGACTTCCAGTGGGGGGGTCAATATAGGGTGCCAAATTGGCAATCAGTCTATTCATGCCACTACAGAAAAACTGCACTCTAGATCGATGGTGGCTGGCGTAATTACCACCTGAACAGTGGTAATTACGCCACAGAAATTGATGGAGGTGGGATGGCCAGATGACACTCAGAAGAGTGATATATGGATCCCATCAGTCCTTGTCAAATACTGTCAACCAATATTTGGAAGGCTACAGGAAATGGTATTAGGACAATACATAGATAGCTGCTGCACACAAACCAAATATCACATTATGCAATGCACGGTATCAACTTGCTTGGTGCACCACCTGTTGTGATTGTCCCCTGTAATATTGGACAGCTGTGTTATGGAGTGACAAATCATGGTACACAGTTTTCTGATATGCTGTCCATGTTTGAGTCTAGTGGATGCCTGGAGAATATTATTTACCAAGCATTGGCTAAACTGTGACATTTAGCAGAGATGCCATCACTGTTTTAGGTTTCTTCTTGGCAATTTGGGCTTGAGCCATTGGTTGTTGTTTCTGGAACAACAAATGCCATACTGTACAAACAACTGGATGATTCTGCTCTTCCTATGCTGTGCCAGCACTATGGAGAGGGGGAACCTTTTTCTGTTTCTACAGACTTCGTTTAAAGACAGAGTATGCAAAAGCTTCGTTGGCCTGCCCTGATTCCCCAGCCTTAACAGATAAAGCCCAGCCAACATGGCCACAAATCATTAGCTGAATTGACTGACATGTTGAAGGTAGAATGGATAAAAATACCAACGAGGATAGTGTGTAATTAAGATCAAAGTTTGGTTGACATGTTATTAAATATTGTATCAGTGAAAGGTCCTTTGAAATATGCAGGTGTCCAGTTAGTGTATGTTATGCTGTGCTATTTTAGAGATATCATTGACAAATAAAATAAAAAAATCTACTCAAGACCAAGTTTTCTTGCTTATGCTCTCTGTAAATATCCTCACTTAAAAACCAACAATTTGAAACAAGCAAACAGGTATTTTTTTAAATTAATTAGTCTATTAATTCTCAAGTATATTATGCCTCTTGTATAAGTGCACAAGTGGCATAAAAAATACTTGGGAATAAATACAGCAGGCCCCCGTTATAACACGGTTTGCTTTACGCTGATTCGCTATACCTCCGTTCTTATATTAAAACCAGTATCTGACTATAACGCTGTCACAGATCACTATAACGCTCTTTTACAGATTACATTTTTGACGTATTTAACGAAATCGTTTCATTTGATGGAGTCGATAGCTTGAAAATGAATAGCAAAACAGCATTAAAACGTTTCCCACGCCGACTTGAGAAATTTTCCCACACTCAGTGAAATTTTCTCACACGCTAATTTAATTGCAGTACAGTGACTTCTTACGTAGTTCCGAGATCAACATTTTAAAAAATGATCAAGTATATTTCTCGTAATATTTGCGTTATATGCATTTATCCGAAGTCTAGTCATCACTCAGTACAGTATTAGACATTGTGCGTAACGGACAGTTTACTTGAACATTGTATCATAATTAATTCAACCAATGCAGTTACATTTTTGAAGAGCTAATAAGGAATGAAAAAGCAACGACGTCTGGGCGCAGTATGAAGACTATTAATGTAAGAAAAAGACTGAATTTGAAAATTAAATTAGACGTTTTGAAGCGAATCGATTCTGGTCAACGACAAGCGGATGTGTGCCTTAATTTAGGACTTGCAACTTTAACTGTAAGAACAATTATAAAAAAATAAAGAATTAATTTTAGCAGCGGGAAAGATAGCTGTTCCACTGCAAGCAACTAGGACTAGGCCGGCTATTAGGATTGAAATGGAAACACTTTAATTTTATTGAAGATAATATTCCAATGCAGAATTCAGTTAAGTTAAATATTAAAAAAAAAAAAAAAAAAAACGAGAGAGAGAAAGAAAGAAAGAAAGAAAGAAAGAAAGAGATTAGCCAATATGATGATCTGAAGAAAACTCGCCTAAAAAAAAAAAAAAAAAAATGTGGAACCATTTAAAACTGGTAAGGACTGGTAGAATAGATTTAAAATCCAGGGAGAAGCCGCTAGTGCAGATCAAGGAGCCGAAACTTTCAAAAAAGAACTTGTTAAAATTATTGAAGAGGGGTATTATGTGTTATACTTCTCAACAAGTTTTTAACATAGATGAAGCAGGACTTTTGTGGAAACGAATGCCTAAAAGAAGTTTCATATTGAAAGAAGAAAAAACATGCCAAGTTTCAAAGCGGCGAAGGATCAGTTGACTTTATTGTTGGGTGGTAACGCTGCGGGCCATTTAAAATTAATACCCCTTTTAGTTTATTTGGAAGAAGGCCAGAGTTCAACTCAAAATCCACACATTTTTCATGATTAAATTCATCCATTAAATTAAATCAATTAAATTCATTATTTTAATTGGAATTTTAAGTTTACTTTTGATACGCAAGTAGTTACCACATAATTATACGTATGTAATGCAGAATATTTTATATGTGCAAATATTTGAATATTAAATATTTTGACCGACATTTGTGCATCTTTTCATTACCGTTTATTATTGATTAGGAAGTATCCTGTGGCACCGACCGCAGCTCACAAATACATATGTTACCTTATGGGAAAGCTGCGCTCGCTTAGCACAGATTCACTTAGCGCTCTGTTTTTCTGAAACGAATGATCAGCGTTAAGCGGGGGTCACCTGTAGTCTAGAAATTTTTCACCTTTTTGAATTTCTTGGGATTAGAAAAGATGGGATAATCCATCCAATCTTTTCTAATCCCAAGAAAATGATGCAAATAATTGAACACAAAAAAAAAAAAACCTTCTTTTTCTTAATTAAAAGCAACAAATACAAAATTCACTTAATAATCTGTGCAGATAAGATCCCAAAAATAAGATTTTGATAATTGTTGGTGCCCTTTCCTTTTTTTTTTTTTTTTTTTTTTCAGGGAAATAACTTTACTCTTCTCATAATGCAGATATATCTTACAACAAATATATTGGGGGTATAAAAGACAAAAGTGCAATTATAAATTACAGAATGATAGAAGTAAATAATTTATATAAACTAATGAAATTTGGCATGGAAGTATATTATGTTATAATGCGTAAAGCATGTTATTTCTGGAATGTGCAAATTTTATGTTTTTATGGTTTGTTTTGCCTGTTTGCTTGTTCTAAAATAGGTTTTGTGTCTAAGGGAGATGAACTGTTGAGAATCCCTGTTGTACATATTGTGGCAGTACTAGTGTTTGGTTTGACAACTGCATGCAAATAATGTTCTCTGAGCAAAGGAAATATGTTAATTTCAAGAAGTTAAGATACATGTATTTTAATATCTAACTTCGTAAAATAAATAAATAATAAAAAAAAAAAAAAAATATATATATATATATATATATATATATATGTGTTTATTTAATTACTTTTTTTTATATATACACTACCATACCACTTTGAACAGGCGAAGATTTTATGGCTCCAGCAAATAGAGAAGTTTTCGCTTTTTTATTGACTTAAATTGGCACATTAATTTATTTTTTAGAGCTGCTTTATATTCCTAGTAACAATACTCTAATTTAATTTGAATTTAGATAGAGATTTTGTAGATTATTACTTAGTATCGGTAAGGGTATCAAATTCACGTGTTGGACAAGTTTGGCAGCTCCTGCTATCGCAAAGTTTTTAACTATATTTTGCCGCTTTATTGACTTAATTGTTAGATTAAATTATTTTCTATAAGTAGCTTATAGACCTAGCAAGCTCCGTGGTTTATTTTGAATTTAGATAGTGCGATTTGGAAATTAAATTATACCTCGTGTCCGTACATTAACCATTCATAACTTGCCGCCATTTTTATACGATCCAACTTGTGCACCGAACTAGATAGCGTAAGGTTTAACAGAAAACTAGTTAGCGAGTATAGTAGTATCAATTAATCAGTAAAATTTAGTAATCTTATTAAATTTCATTGTCAATTGAATTATACTTTTTTAACTAAATAAATATAGCCACCTAGTTTTTACAACCGTAACATCATAAATCAATACGTATAAGTTGACAGGGGATAAGAAAGTCATATAACACAACTCGGAGATAATATTCATTACCAAAATACATACATATAGTGTTATAACTGCATTGGGATATAGGTTTAGGGTTATTTATATTTTGTACTGGAATTTTTAGCATTACCCTTAGTAGAGGCATATTGATGCAAGAAAGCAAGCTTATGCAGCATCAGCCCCAAAAACAAAAAAAAAAAAACCACTCCCATTTCACCCCTCTGTTTATTCGAAATACCTTTCCAGCTGAGCCTTAAATTTATTTAGGCTATCAACTTCCACAACAAGGGATAGAAGTCTGTTCAACCAACCAACTACCCACTGGCTAAAAGGCAAATTTCTGCACATCTATCCTACATCTGTCTTTCCTCAATTTGAATTTATGCCCTCTCAAGTAATTATTCTGAGCAAGAGGAAGAATCCTATCGGCATTCAGCATGCTCAAACCATTCAAGGCTTTATACACCTCTATCAGATCACCTCGCCAGTGCCTAGTCTCCAGACACTGTAATTTGCAAAACTTTAGCCTTTCTTCGTAAGAGCAACCCTTTGTTCCATTCACTAATCTTGTTGCCCTTCTCTGTACTCGTTCCAGCAGCTCTACATCCTTCTTGAAATGAGGCCTCCAGACCTGTATAGAGTACTCAAGATGTGACCTGACCATTGCCTTATACAAGGGAATAATTACCTCCATATCCCTGCTAGAAAAATTCCTGTATATCATTGACAAGACACGATGAGCTACTCTTGCAGCCCATCTGCACTGCTCAGAGAACTTCATATCTGCCTGCACAATTACCCCTAGGTCCTTTTCATTCTCTACCACTGTCAGTGTAGTACCACAGAGTTGATACATTGCTCTGGGGTTACTGTTTCCCATATGTAGAACTTTACATTTGTCAATGTTAAACTTCATTTGCCACCTCTCAGCCCATCTGCTCAATCTTTCCAGATCCTGTTTGTAGCAGCATAGCATCAGTAGTGTCCTTAACAACCCTGCCAACCTTTGTATCGTCTGCAGACTTGCACTTTAAGCTTGATATACCATCATCAATATCTGTTTATAAATACAGAAAACAACTATGGACCCAACACTGAACCCCGAGCGACTCCAATAATAACATTAGTACACAGTGAGCAGTGTCCATTGATTACCACTCTCTGTCTTTTCCCCCTCAACCATCCCTTTATCCGTAGAAGCAATTTGCCTCCAATGCCACACTGCTCCAATTTGTGCAGCAGGCTTCCATTTGCAACAGTATCAAAAGCCTTTCTAAGATCCAAATATATAATATCAAAGTTATTCCCTGCATCCAGTTCTTTTGTGACTGCATCATAGTATCCAATCAGATTAGTCAGGCAAGACGTTCCCTTAACATAACCATGCTGTGTCTGAGCTATAACTGAAGTCTTGTCTAGATGATCCTGCAGTGCTCCTTTAACCAGTGCCTCCATTAATTTTCCTGGAACAGAAGTTAAACTCACAGGTCTAAAATTACTTGTGTGTCAGCCTTTGATCCTCCTCTGTGAATTGGGGTCACATTTGCACATCTAAAGTCTATGGGTACCTCCCCTGAGTCCAAAGAAGCTCTCATAATTATGGCTAAGGGTTTGCTTACTTCCTTTGCTGCCTCCTTATGGATAGATCCCATTCAACCCATGTGCCTTTTTTATGTTTATCCTCAACAATTTCTCCTCCACTTTCCTCTCAGTTATTACAAAATCATCTAGCTCGCTGCCAAAGTTTACTTCACCTCTGGCATTCCCCTTCCTGAATAACTCCTCATGGGTGAATGTAGATGCAAAATACTCATTTAGTTTGTTAGCCACCTGAGTAGGATCCTCAACTGTTGAACCATCAATATCCAGTGGACAAATCTGATTCATCCCTTTCCTTCTAGAGTTTACATAGGTAAAGAACTCTTTTCTGTTTTTCTTTGCATCCTTTGCCAAGGATTTCTCATAATCTGCCTTTTCCTGCCTAATCTCCTTTGTGACTTGGTTACAGACCAGCTTATATCTATCATAGGCTTCCATGTCACCCATTAATTTATATGTATCCCATTTTTCTTCTCTGCCATATGTCTCATTAGTTCATCTGACATCCATTTAGGTCTAAACCTTGAACAATATTTCTTAGTTGGTATGTAAAGCCTAGTAGCTTCCAAGATAAGTTCTTTGAATGCTTCCCATTTTGAATTTGCTGTTGGTAACATCATCAGTTGGTCTCACTGTATAGAATTTAAATACTGTCTCAGACCATCGTAGTCGCCTTTATGAAAGCAAAAACTCTTCCCTTTACCCCTGATGGTAGTTACCTCTTCAAGTAAATCCCACTTCAGCACACTGTGATCACTGCCACCTAGTGGTTCCTTTATCTGCAGATTCTTAATGCATGAAGAATCACTACTGATAATCAAATCAAGAGTATTACTCCATCTAGTTGCCTCCCGAACATGCTGAATTAGAATTTTATTGAACTTGAATAGAAATCATGATTCACACCAGAGCAGCAAATTAAAAGGCTCAAACTAATGGAAGTTCTGTGGCTCAGGGGAGAACTGAGGGGGGGTGGTTGTCATCTGAATAACAATCTATTGAAATGCACTGCTTGTTTGATGTTTGTGGATGAATCAGGAATGGGACATGATATTGCCAAGGGGAATGTCTTTGTGTGTGCACGATGTAAGGAGTGTGAAGAAATCAGGTGCCAACTCAGCAATGTTATGGGCTTATATCAGAGCTTGAAGGACAGGATGGATGCCCTCAAAGGATTTAAATTGAGGGGCCTATCAAGCTCTCAGCTGCCCACATCATTGGCCGAGCTTGCACTTGGACATCAAGCAACACAGCAGCAACCCCCAATGCAGAATGCACTGGCCCCAAAGGAACTATTTGTTGTAGGTGATCTATTGTTAGGGGAACAGGGAACATATTGTGCAAAAAGGATAGATGGAGCAGGACCGGTTATGTCTGCCAGGGGCAAAGGTTGATGACATTGTAGAGCAGATGTCATCTTTTAATGGTACAAAGGGTGGTATTGTTGTACACGTTGGCACTAATGATATTAAGAGTAGGAGACCGGCGGAATTACTTAACAAGTACAAGTCAATGCTGAAAAGGGTTGAATTTGAAAGTGTCTGCAATTCTGCCCAGACACGATAGCACGGAGTATATGATGAGAGTCTTGTCGATCAATTTGGCTCTGGAGAGATTGTGCAAGGCTCAAGGGGTAGAATTTTTTGCAGCCTGGTCTGTGCTTGTTAACAGGAGAGACTGCTTCTACAGGGATGGGATACACTTAAATAGAAAGGGTGCAAGAATATTTGCTGATGCTATCAAGGCAGAGTTAGGTGGGTCGGAAAACTGCTACCTTGGGGGGATACATGGACTAGTAGATTAACAGTAGCCGCTGTTTGAGGTGAAAGTGATTCTTGCACTGCTTCTAGTGTGAAATGCAATTCAGCAGCAGCCTGGACAGCAAAGCAATGGGGATTTCCAGGACTGCTGGTAGTCATAGTGGTACAAGTAAATACATGGGCTGTGTTAGGATAACTAAGAGTAGAAACAGGTGCATGTATTCTTGCATGTACACCAATGCTAGGAGTATAGTTAATAAATTCGATGAGCTTGAACTCCTAGTCAAGACATCAAACGCAGATATTGTTGGGATATCAGAGATGTGGTGTCACAGACATAAGCAGTGCAGAATTGGAATTTGGGGAGTACAAGTTGTACAGAAAGGATAGACAGAACAGGAAGGGAGGAGGAGTTATGCTGTTAGTTAAGAAACACATAAAATCTAAGGAAGTGCATCCAATTGATGTTGGTGAACAATGCAATGTTGAGTCTGTTTGGTGTGACATAAGCACTGGGAAAGGCAAAATGAGAATAGGTGTGTGTGTTATAGGCCTAATGAATCTAATGAGCAATTGTGCGGAGAAATAGAGTGGGCCAGTAAATCAGTGTCTTATAATGGGGTATTTTAATTTCCCAGAGATTGACTGGGCCGACCGGGCTAGCCGGGTGGGTAAAGCGCCTGCCTAGCAACCCAAAGGTCGCGGGTTCGAATCCCGCCTCGGGCTTGGATCAAAGTACTGCAAAAAACCTTGGGAGGTGCACTATGGCCACAGAAGCCGATGCACCAATAACTACAAAAAAAAAAGATTGACTGGAATTTGTGGGTTGGTCACTCACACACTAGCAAGGCTTTTGTGGATTTATCGGATGATTGTTTTCTACAGCAGATGTTCGGGAGGCAACTAGAGGGAGTAATACTCTTGATCCGATTATCAGTAGTGATTTTTCATGCATTAAAAATCTGCAGATAAAGGGAACCACTAGATGGAAGTGTCTTGGGCAGGACACATAGCTCGAAGACATGATGACAGATGGACTAAGAAAATAACAGAATGGTACCCAAGAGGAGCTAGAAGAAAACCTGGAAGACAAAGGCGGAGAGGGATAGATGAAATTCATGAGTTTTTGAGTAGTAAATGGATGGCCAGTGCTCAAAACAGAAGGAACTGGAAAGTTGCTGGAGAGGCCTTCATCCTGCAGTGGATTGAAAATGGCTGATGATGATGATGAGATGGAAGTGATCATAGTGTGCTGAAGTGGGATTTCTTCAAAGAAGTAACTACCATCAAGGGTAAAGGGAAGGGATTTTGCTTTCGTAAAGGTGACTACGGTGGTCTGAGACAGTATTTAAATTCTATACGGTAAGACCATCTGATGATACCAACAGAAAATTCAAAATGTGAAGCATTCAAAGAATTATTCTTGGAAGCTACTAGGCTTTTCATTCCAACTAAGAAATATTGTTCAAGATTTAGGCCTAAATGGATGTCAGATGAACTAATTAGACATGTGACAGAGAAGAAAAATGCATGGGATACATATAAAATAACAGGTGACACAGAAGCCTATGATAGATATAAGCTGGTCTGTAACCAAGTCACAAAGGAGGCTAGGCAGGTGAAGGCAGATTATGAGAAATCTTTGGCAGAGGATGCAAAGAAAAACAGCAAAGAGTTCTTTACTTATGTAAACTCTAGAAGGAATGGGATGAATCAGATTGGTCCACTTGATATCGATTGTTCAACTGTTGATGATCCTGCTCAGGTAGCTAACAAACTAAATGAATATTTTGCATCTGCATTCACACATGAGGAGTTATTCAGGGAGGGGAATGTCAGAGTTGTGTATTAAACTCTGGCAATAAGCTAGATAATCTTGTAATAACTGAGAGTAAAGTGGAGAAGAAATTGTTGAAGATAAACATAAGAAAGGCACCTGGGGTGGATGGAATCTATCCAATTATATTAAAGGAGGCGGCAAAGGAAGTAAGCCAAACCCTTAGCCATAATTATGAGAGTTTCCCTGGTCTCAGGGGGAGGTACCCACAGACTGGAGATGTGCAAATGTGACCCCAATCCACAAAGGAGTATCAAAGGGAGACACAGGTAATTACAGACCTGTTAGTTTTACTTCTGTTCCATGGAAATTAATGGAGGCACTGGTTTAAGAAGCATTGCAGGATCATCTAGACAAGACTTCAGTTATAGCTCGGACACAGCATGGGTTTGTTAAGGGAAGGTCTTGTCTGACCAATTTGACTGGATACTATGATGTAGTCACAAAGGAACTGGATGCAAAGAATAATTTTGATTTCATATATTTGGATCTTAAGAAGGCTTTTGATACTGTTATGTTGCACATGGAAGACTGCTGCACAAATTGGAGCAGTGTGGCATTGGAGGCAAATTGCTGCTATGGATAAAGGGATGGTTGAGTGGGAGAAGACAGAGTGGTAATCAATGGACACTGCTGTTCGTGGACTAATTTTATTAGTGGAGTCCCTTGGTTCAGTGTTGGCTCCATTGTTATTTTCTGTATTTATAAATGATATTGATGATGGTATATCAAGCTTAATGTCCAAGTTTGCAGACGATACAAAGTTTGGCAGGGTTGTCAAGAACACTACTGACACTATGCTGCTGCAAAAGGATCTGGAAAGTTTGAGCAGATGGCCTGAGAGGTGGCAAATGAAGTTTAACATTGACAAATGTAAAGTATTACATATGGGAAATAGTAACCCCAGAGCAATGTATCAACTCTGTGGTACTACACTGACAGTGGTAGAGAATGAAAAGGACCTGGGGGTAATTGTGCTGGCAGATATGAAGTTTTCTGAGCAGTGCAGATGGGCTGCAAGAGTAGCTCATGGTGTCTTGTCAATGATATACAGGAATTTTTCTAGCAGGGATAAGGAGGTGATTATTCCCTTGTATAAGGCAATGGTCAGGCCACATTTTGAGTACTGTATACAGGTCTGGAGGCCTCATTTTAAAAAGGATGTAGAGCTGTTGGAGTGAGTACAGAGAAGGGCAACAAGATTAGTGAATGGAACAAAGGGTGGCTCTTACAAAGAAAGGCTTAAGTTTTGCAAATTACAGTGTCTGGAGACTAGGCACCTGTGAGGTGATCTGATTGAGGTGTATAAAGCCTTGAATGGTTTGAGCATGTGAAATGCTGATGGGATTCTTTCTCAGAATAATCGTCTGAGAGGGCATAAATTCAAATTGAGTCTAGACAGTTGTAGGATAGATGTGTGGTAGTTTGCCTTTAGCAACAGGTGGTTGATTGCTGGAACAAACTTCCATCTGTTGTTGTAGAAGTTGACAGCTTAAATAGATTCAAGGCAGAACTAGACAAACATTTGGAGCAAGTGGATGTGCGGAATTAGAAGTTTTTTTTTTTTTTTTTGGCTAATGCTGTATAAGCTCGTTTTCTTGCATCATGTGCCTTTGCTAATGCTAATTAAAATTCAGACACCTGCTGTCTTCAAATAACTTTTATTTACAGGAAAAGTGATAAGTGTGTTAACCTTTAGCGTTTACGACAGCCTCTAGTATTTGTGGAACAATCTTTGCCTGGGTTTTTTTTTTTTTTTTTTTTTTTTTTTCCCTGCCATTTGGTCTTCAAAGTGGTGAACAGTTGAGATCTGTTTTTTTTCAGTCTTTCTTCACAAGTACCCAATGATCCAGTTCAGCCCAAAAGTTCTCTATAGGATTGAGGTTAAGATTCTGGGCTGGCCAGTCCAATCCAATTCATCACAATGCGAGAAATATGATGTGGAGCATCATCCTGCTGATACAGATATGGGCCTTCTCCGATATGCTGCCACAACGTATATAATGCATTGTTGTCCAGGACATCTAGATAAACCCCAGCATTAATAGTTTGTCCAAAACAGCTAATTGTCTCAGGCCAAACCATGAAAAACAGCTCCAGACCATCATGCTTCTCCTACCTAACTTCAGGACAATGTGGTCTGGTAGGTAGCTTTTCTGGGCATTTGCTACACACAGGCATAGTCACCAAACATGGTAGACCATGTACTGTGACTCATCCCTGGTAGGTAGCTTTCTCTGGGCACTTGCTACACACAGGCATAGTCACCAGACTGGTAGATCATGTACTGTGACTCATCACTCCAAAACAGCTTTCCATTGGTCTGTGGTCCAAGAATGGCAAGCCTTACATCAAACTGGACAGCAATGGCATTAATCGTGGCTGTTAGTGGGTTATGGATAGCTGCACAGCCATGGTAACCCATGTCATGCAGTGTGCTGCAATGTCAGCCCGTATTCTGAGAAGATGATTTTTTGTAGCTCTTTTCTGTCACACGTGTCAGCTCCAGAAGTTTTCTGGGTAATTTCATGACAGTTTCAGCAACAGTCTGTTTCCATTTGCAGATCACATCACCAATCTTTGACCTACAGATCTTTGGTGCCATTTGACTTTCACTTAACAGATTGTTGGTGCCATTAACTTTAACTTTGGAAGTCTCCTAGCTCCATCACTTGAGGCATCTTGAATTCACAATCATACTACTGTCTTTTCTAAAGCCTGTGAGCATACTTATAATAATAGGTTGGCCTGCTGTTAAAGGGGAGGGAATTCAAGAGGAATTCAATTGCATGTGCTTATTGAGCCTGAGGAGTCTACTGCACAATTAAAAAATCTGACACTTGATTCCAGGATTTTGTCCCCCATACTATATAGCAGGTAGTTTCTTGAAGGTTGGCAGCTCTATAAGCACATTGCACCTTCTACCCAGATTATTTTCCCTGTATATTTTTGGACTAGTTTTATGTCTCTTTATGATAATCTGGAATTGACTGTAGATATATACTGAATTTGGACTTGTCAGTAAGCATCACATTGGATCTCTGCTCTTGAGTCCAATTGACATGATCATGACACCAGTTTAAATTAGCTTTTCTTTGTGATAGCCAAAAGGAACACAAATTTGTGGATTGCCTTACATATGGATCTCTCTCTTTTTACTCCCACTGACACAGCCTGTGTTGTATAGTTTGGTAGAAGCTGTTCTATCATAATGTAGCTGTGAACTTGGGAGGGGAATGTGCTTTCACTGTCTCATCTTCCCGTCATCTGGCAGAAGTTCCAGACGTTGGACATCTGCTGTTATTATGACTCTGGGTTTACCTCATGCAGCTCTTATTTGGATGGACATTCAGGACCTGTGTTAGTGCCACCTTTGATTGGCCTTCTTCCATCTTGCCATATGCTCTTCACCATAGCAAATCAGTCATGTGCTATCTGATTCCAGTCTCCAAAGAGGTCAAAATCTGTACTGTTAAACCATAAAATATTACTCATTTGTGGTTGATATCTCTGCACAACAAAATGAATGATGCATGTCAGAACAATGCACATGTGCTCATTTGCATTTTCATCATTTAACTTGTATGTATGCACGCACAATTTTAGTTCGATTTCAAATGGTTAAATATATAAAATTGACTATATCTTAACTTTAGCCCACCAGCATAGCTTAATAAATATTAACACTGACTCTGTTTGACAAATGAAAATTTGTCTGTTTGACAAATTCCTACAGTATTACATAGTAGGAAAGTTTTGAAACTTTTGTTTTTAGTATCTTGCTTTAGCGTCTTTAGAAAGATATTAAAAAAAGTAGAAGCTATTGTTTCAAAATACCATACATGTCTGAAAACAGTATTATCTAGTAAGAAAGTTTAGAAACTGTTTTGTTACAGATAAAACAGATGTTTTGATAATAATTCTTTCTCTTGTTCAGAAGTAAGGAACTCTAAGAAAAACAGGAATAATCAGGATTGCTAAATTAAAATTGCACTTGGCATGCATGATTGGGAGTCCTTTTAATGTGGTCTGGTGGCTACTGCTGGAAAACAAGCATTTTGTTTGCTGAATGATGGTTTAAGATTATATAGGGAACAGATTATTTAGTGTGGTGATGTTATTGGAGGCTACTTTACTTGATGTCATCTGTGATAGCCTTCCGCCGACTGGGCTAGCCTGGTGGGTAAAGTGCCTGCCTGGCAACCCAAAAGTTGTGGGTTCGAATCCCGCCTTGGATTTGGAGTTTTGCATTTTCTACAGAGTGGAAAATGCAAAACTCCAAAACTACAGAGTAGAAAATGCAAAAAAAAAAAACCCTTGGGAGGTGCAATATGGCCATAGAAGATGATGCGCCAACAACTAAAGAAAAAAAAAAAAAAGTCTTCCTCTTAAGTTATCTAATTAACTACAGCAATTTTTTGGTCTAAAGCTGTAAACTATGTTGATGTTTCACTAGTGGACAAGCTAGTGCAATTGCATCATGTTTGTACATAGTGAACTACCGAAGTAGATAAATTGGCATTGTTTTAATTATATCTCATATTGTGAAAACCTCCACAAGTTGCCATGATATTGCACTACCTCAAATAAGTAACGCTTCACCAATAGAGAGGACTAATGTTACTTATTCTCAGCGGATACCACCACCTAGATAGTACCGTTTTAAGGCTCGTTGGGCCTCTCTTCAGTGGGTGGATAGGTACCCTGGTATTGTTAATAGTGACAACCCAGTTATGAAGTATAACTCCACAATATAGGTAGTGTAATATCATGGCAACTTGTTGTGAAGGTTTTCACAATGAGGTATAATTAAAATGATACCAATTTTAGCATTAGCATTAGTTGAGGCATATGATGCAAGAAAGCAAGCTTATACAGCATCAGCCAAAAAAAAAAAAAAAAAAAAACACACCTTCCCATTTTATCCATCCGGTCACTCCAAATGTTTGTCTAGTTCAGTGTTAAAATTATTTAAGCCATCAACTTCCACAACAACAACAGATGGGATGGAAGTCTATTCCAGCAATCAACTACCCACTGGCTAAAGGCAAACTTCCGCTCATCTATTCTACAATTATCTTTCCTCAATTTGAATATATGTCCCTCGGGTTCTTAATATGAGCAAGCAGAAGTATCCCATCAGCATTGAGCCTGCTCAACAATTCAAAGCCTTATACACCTCAATCAGATTACCTTGCAGGTGCCTAGTCACCAGATGCTGCAACTTGCAGAATTTAAGCCTCTCTTGGTAAGAGCATCCCTTTGTTCCTCTCGCCA